>NW_026571018.1:2513500-2528500 GCF_026225935.1 Boleophthalmus pectinirostris | reverse complement strand
ACTCAGGACTAAACCAGGACTAAACCAGTACTAACTCAAGATTAATTTAGGACTAAATCAGGACTAAACCAGGACTAAAGAAGGACTAATTCAGAACTAACTGAGGACTAAACCAGGACTAACTCAGGACTAACTCGAGATGAACTCAGGACTAAATCAGAACTAAACCAGGACTAAAACAGGAGTAAACAAGGTCTAACTCAGGTCTAACTCAGAACTAATTCAGGACTAACTGAGGACTAAACCAGGACTAACTCAGGACTAAACCAGGACTAACTCAGGACTAATTTAGGATTAACTCAGGACCTAACCAGGACTAACTCAGGGCTAAATCAAGACTAACTCAGGACTACACCAGGATTAATTTAGCACTAAAACTAGGACTAACTCAGGACTAAACGAGGACTAAACCAGAACTAAATCAAGACTAGTTATTTAACGTGTTTTCTATGTAAACCTCAATTCAGAATTATTATTTCCATGTAAAGTTGAAAAAGAATATTTCAATTTCTAACTAAATTCAGAACAATTAATTCAGAATAAAAAAAACATCATGTAAACATGACCACTGACTCTTAAACGAACTCGAAACACTAATAAAGTGAAGTGAAGTGTCCGATCCAAAGTCCTTTTTGTGGTTCTGCACTTCTGCGGTTTAGACGAGCTGCAGATTTTGACGGACAGGTGGAAGTTTGTCACCTCAAGGCAAAACGTGAAAGATGCATTCTCCGAGCCGCCAATCAGAGCGGCCGCCATCACGCATTCACCGTAATTGTGTTTCACGGCGGCGGAGTGACACGCGGCGCCTGGAAAGTGAAGCTTGGAGACGGACGAGACGAGCAGTTCAGAGAGAATAGAGAGAGACGAGGCCGAACCATACAAAGACGGCTGTGATTTTTTATTTTTTATTTGTTTTAAAATCCAAAAGTCCAAGATAAAGTTTCAGAGAGAGAAGTCTTCAGGTCAGAAAGATCAACTACGAAACAGAAAACAGCGACGTCTGTCAAGAAGTTTAGTAACGAGGAGAAGGCGGCGAAGTTTGGATCAAGTGAAGATTACGTGTAAATGTTTCTATAGTTCAGGTCTCCATGGAGATGATACTGCGTCACCTGGAATATTCCACAATTTGGGATTAAAAAATGGAAATGCAAAATAGATTTTTTGTTTATAACGTTATTCCCTGATCAAACATGTCTGAAGAGGTTTTAGATCATCCACAGAAACATGAGACAAAACTGTACACAGCACAGGACTAACTCAGAACTAAACCAGGACTAAACCAGGACTAAACCAGGACTAAACCAGAACTAAACCAGGACTAAACCAGGACTAAACCAGGACTAAACCAGGACTAAACCAGGACCAATTTAGGATTAAATCGGAACCAATTTAGGACTAAACCAGGACTGAGGGTGCTTTCACACGAGTATTTGGTGCACACCAAACAGTCCATTTGAACCAAAAGCTCTTAGTTCGGTCAGTTGGATTCGGACCTGCACCGAATCAAGCAAACCGAGACCTCAAAAAACAGGAGGTCTCGGTTTGCTTGAATTTGCTTGAACCTAATGTCAAAGTTTGGTGCGATTCCGCTGATGTGAACGCGAACCCGGGTCCAAACCATAGACAGTAGATCCAAACGAACTATTCTAGATGCATCATGGGAGAAATGCGTCTCCTCTGCCTGTACGACTCCAGCCCAGTAACAGATTGTTGTCCAGACGCAGACGCGATTCATTTTCAAATTATTTTGCCAACAATGGCCAACACAGAGAATGCAAACGTGTGGCTCCAGAGTGAGTCAGAATTCTGGGTGTGTACGTGTGTTCAGGAGCTGCACGCACAGAGACGACCCGGTGTTCCCCGTGTTCACGTAGCAACCAGCATTTGTTATTTTAGACTATTAATTAACCAAATAATTTTATGGCAATAGGCAATCGCCCATTCAATTGATTCAACTTTAAAAAGTCCCTGTTTTTAGCCTAGTGTGAGAAATACAGTCGGACTAGATCCAAACCAGAGTCCTGATCCAGCAGGGGCAGCTCCAGTTCTGTCCGGGCTCAGAGGAGCTGGAGCGGGAGCCTCGACCTGAGGAAGCGCTTTCCCCGGGAAGAACCAAATGTGCGGAGGACGGACGCTCAGAACAACATATAACAAACCAAACTGGACTCACGCTTCTGTCCGGATGCTGCACCACCTTGGAACCAGCCGCAGTTCTTGAGCGCGGAGAACCGGAGCAGCGCCCGGACCTGTAGTCCACAGCACATTCTCGCTTTTCCCACACAGAAACAGCACACAGACGATGGAACGTACTAGAGCCCGACCGATATGGATTTTGTTGTGGCCGATATGAAACTGATATAATGGGAGTTGGAGCTGCCGATAGCCGATATAATCGCCGATATATTTAGTGATGTAAAATTCACTGTAAATCTTGAATTGTTTAAAAAACTTAGGTTTGGCTCTAGTGGATTCTAAATTGGGTTTATTTAGGCAACATTTATTGTTATTCTGACTCTTAATATCATATTTACATACAGTAGATTGGCCTAATGGCATTTTTGCATCTTTTTCTAGCTACTAGTGATGGGTATTCCAGTTTTTTTTTTTTTTTTTTTTTTTGGAGAAACGGCTCTTTTGGCTCGGCTCACTAAAGCAGTTGGCTCTTTTGGCTCCTAAGCGACTCTTGAGATTGTTTTGTTGCAAGCAGGACTAAACCAAAACTGAACCAGGACTGAGTGTCTGGTCTCTCCTTCACTCCAGCCCAAGATTAGTCCTGGTTTATTCATTTTATGCTGAACTGCAGCCAAATATGCACTTTTTTTAATCCTATGCACACGCAGATTTCTGAAAGTTTCGTTTTCAGCCGCTGCTGCTGTCAAACTACGGGTCGACATGCGGCTTGAAGAGAAAAAGTGAGAAAAAGGGAAAACACGGCTCCCGATAAGAAGCAGGCTCCCGTCGTTCACTTCAAAGAGCCGGCTCTAAGAGCCGCTTCGATCGCGACCGACCCATAACTCCTAGCTAGTAAATAAACTACCGCTATTAGCCTTTAGCCGTAAAAACGTGCGCACCGCGGTAGTTAATTATATGCATAAATGTGCATCATTCACACGTCTATTCACAGCTCATTTACATATCAATGCTGGTCCAGTAACAAATGTACGGACAATATAGTCACTTTACAATAGGCCAATAGAAAACAGCCTGTTTATGTGCGGGAGCTACAGCAGCTAATCGCTAACAAAACCTAAACTAGCTTCAAAGTCGATGCATTTCCAACACTCACCGCTCACACAGGCTCCTCCCACATCACACAGGCTCCTCCTCACATCACAAGTCTGCACTAATAAATGTCCTTTTAATCCAGACTCAAACCGATTGTCCGAAAAAGAAAATAATCTGAGTGTTGCGCACCGCTGCGGGTGTAAACAAACACACGTGAGTGAAGTGACGTGACTCTGGTGGTGTGTTCAGGGACAGTACGGACACAGACAAATTACACCGCAAATAAATACTGATGCGGAGCCACATATTAGGACATTTATCTGTCTGTAAATTGGATTAAATGAACAGAATGTAGAGAGTCTAAGCTTTATAACGAGGTATAACATGCCCACGTGAAATATCGGCCCATATCAGCAAGTGTATCGGCAGATAGCCAATATATCGGTCGGGCTCTAGAACGTACCCGCTCGGACCCAGTCCATCAAGCACTGGTCTTTCTTGCCACCGTTTGGAACCAGCACATGGAGGACAGAGCCTCCGGACCATCTGACCAACGCGCTCGGAGGACCAGAACAAGGACCAGACCAAGGACCAGACCCCAGCCCCGTCCTGAGGAGCTGTGAGCTGTGGTGCTCCTGTTTATCGCCGTTGCTGCTGCTGTTTACTGAGCTCAGATCTTCTGCTCCGGCCTGATGTGGTGAGTTTGTACAAAGTTCTACATGTTGCTGTTTTATGAGTTCATGGTGATAAGTTGAGATGAGGACGGCCCGTGGTTTTAACAGGAACATCGGTGTTGATCATTGGAGGTATCGCTGTTTTCCCGGGAAACAGAGGCTCGTCGGACCAGTTTTGGTTGGTTTGCCGGTGTGAAAGTGGACCACACTGGAGTGTATTTGTTATGTAATAACAATTTTATTGCCTGGTGAGGACCAAATAATCGAACTAGCGGTGTGAAAACGACTTAAATCTAAAACCCTGTGGTCCAGGAGAACAGACCCCTTTGTCCCCCCTGGTCTACGGCCCTGCACATGTTCTCAACCAATCATAATTTCCTTTTCTTTTCTTTACGTTGACGTCGTCTCTGTGCTGGAGTTCACTCTGTGGACCGATACCTGCAGGCCCCATCAGCAGCAGCAGCAGCAGCAGCAGCAGCAGCAGCAGCAGCAGCAGCAGCAGCAGCAGCAGCAGCAGCAGCAGCAGCAGCAGTTCTCCCTGATGGAGGAGGAGGAGGAGACGATGGCCCCGGCTCATTCCCACAGTGTTTCCCTCATTAAATATTGACGACTCCATCTTGTGATAATTGTTCTGCTCAAACTCACAGCTGCACCGTCCATTAGAGCGAGCAGGAAATGAGCTCAGAATCGGCTCGTGCGCGTGTGCTTTTAAGAGAACGAGTTTAAGAAATGTGCAAATGTTCAACCAAATCATTTCTACTGCTCAAAATCTGAATAAAAATAACAATATTAAAGGATTTATGTTACACTGTTTTATCATTTATGTTGTTATAATAATGTTTCCTCGTCATAAACAGACCTGGAGTTGTGTTTTGTTTCATTCACCTGCAGATTTTCTTCTCTCAAATGGAAAAAAAACAAAAAAACAACCTGTCTGTTCCACCTGGTGATGTCACACTTTCACTTATTAAGTTTGTAAGGTTTCAGCCCTACAACTGACAATCTCTGCTTAACAAAAGGTAAAACAATTGCAGCTGTTATGTTGAAAACTACCACTTCATGATGTCACAAAGTGGAACAGAGCGTTTTGAGCTTTAGACATGTTGACAGCAGAGGTGGGACTCACGAGTCGTGATTTAGACCCGATTCAGACTTGGGTCACTGTTTTTAGGACTTGGGACTTGACTCAGACTTGAGGCCTGTGACTTGAGAAGACTTGATGTTTCTCCTAAAAAAATCTATGTTTTTATAAAATACTTTTGTCTTTACAGTTGATAAATGTGCAGCTGAAGTTTACAGAAACAAACTGGAACATATATATACACACACACACATATATATATATGTATGTATGTATGACGTATATGTATAATATGTTTTGTTTAGTTGGGAGGTGGGAAAGGCAACTTATTTTGCTTAATAAAAAAAAAGTACTACAGTAATGTACAGTACAATACAGTAAAATGCAGTACAGTGCAGTAAAACAGAGGGAACTATAAAGAACATGATCCTTCTATTTCAGTGCAGAAGACACAAAAAATAACTGTTATTAAACATCTTTAAATCTTAATTCTTAGTATTATGACTGTAATAGTTCACACTCTTGCCAAGACTTTTTAAAAGGAAGAATGTGCATTTCTACAACTCTTATAGAAATATTCATATATAAATATACCATGACTTTTAAAGCAAAATTTTGTTTAAAATTCATATAAATAAAAAAAATCTAAGCTCGGTTTAACGACATGAAATGACTTGAACCTTAAAGCAGACGACTTGGACTTGATTTGGACTTATGATGACGTAACAACATTATAACAACATTACAACAACATTACAACAACATTATAACAACATTATAACAACATTATAACAACATTATAACAACATTATAACAACATTACAACAACATTATAACAACATTATAACAACATTATAACAACATTACAACAACATTATAACAACATTATAACAACATTATAACAACATTATAACAACATTATAACATTATAACAACATTACAACAACATTATAACAACATAACAACATTACAACAACATTATAACAACATTACAACAACATTATAACAACATTACATTACAACATTACAACAACATTATACAACAACATTAACAACATTACAACAACATATACAACAACATTATAACAACATTATAACAACATAACAACATTACAACAACATTATAACAACATTACAACAACATTACAACAACATTATAACAACATTACAACAACATTATAACAACATTATAACAACATTACAACAACATTACAACAACATTATAACAACATTATAACAACATTACAACAACATTACAACAACAACAACATTATAACAACATTATAACAACATTACAACAACATAACATTATAACAACATTACAACAACATTACAACAACATTATAACAACATTATAACAACATTATAACATAACATTACAACATTACAAACAACATTATACAACAACATTATAACAACATTACAACAACAACAACATTATAACAACATTAACAACAACAACATTATAACAACATTATAACAACATTATAACAACATTACAACAACATTACAACAACATTATAACAACATTATAACAACATTACAACAACATTATAACAACATTACAACATTACAACAACATTATAACAACATTACAACAACATTATAACAACATTATAACAACATTATAACAACATTAACAACATTACAACAACATTATAACAACATTACAACAACATTATAACAACATTATAACAACATTATAACAACATTACAACAACATTACAACAACATTATAACAACATTACAACAACATTATAACAACATATAACAACATATACAACATTAACACATTACAACAACATTATAACAACATTACAACAACATTACAACAACATTATAACAACATTATAACAACATTACAACAACATTATAACAACATTACAACAACATTACAACAACATTATAACAACATTACAACAACATTACAACAACATTATAACAACATTATAACAACATTAACAACAACATTACAACAACATTACAACAACATTACAACAACATTATAACAACATTATAACATTATAACAACATTACAACATTATAACAACATTACAACAACATTACAACATTACAACAACATTATAACAACATTATAACAACATTATAACAACATTATAACAACATTATAACGTGGTTTCAATGGTTTTGCGTAGTATAAAACCTTTAAGTCTCGTTTTAGGGATGAGGTCTGAGATGTGGCTCCAGTCCTTTCAAAGCTTTAACAAAAACAATAAAATCTTTAGACAGACTAAAACAAACTGAACATTAAGAAGGTGCGACATAAGTTATGACCAAAATCAGCTCCAGTTCTTCACCATTTAATACTGGTCCAGGTAAATGTGCTTCTACACCAAATGTTTTGGAGGCTTGGAGTGTGTTGGACAAGATGCAAAATAAAGTTTAAATGTTTCCACTTTTTTTAAGACAGAGAAATGAGGTAAAGCGTGTTTAAGAGGAGTAAACAAACAAACAGCAGGTTCAGGACGAGACTTGCTTGGTCCTGGACTCTGAGCTGGACGACGACGACTCAAACTATTGAACCTACTGAATGTATTGACAGAGTAAAGTGCTGCTGCCTCCAGGGACGTCAGACCAACGACTCGACCTCCTCCACAAACCCACACGAGTACGACAGAGGCATGACCAAACTCTGTCACGTTTAAAGCTGCACTGTGTAACTTTTCTGGTGGAGATGTTATTAGTTTGTCTGGAATGTTTTAAACCTTTTTTTATCTTCATGGAGACCAAACCAGACCTGTTTTTTTCTAGGTATTTTTGAGTTCTAAAACCACCTGTGATTGAATAAATGCAAAGTAGAGCTGTTTAAAGTCACACTGTGGAACATTCCAGGCAGAGCAATGACGTATCCATAGAAACAAGCAGGTGACGGACCCCCAACCACAATAGTTGCACAATGTATCTTGAATAATTTTTCTCTAAAAAGTCCAAATCTTTCTTTCTATAGCACATTTTGTCCAGAAAAAAAAAAAAGTTTTGAAGAGAACATTAAAAACAACAAAAAGGTATTAATAAACAGAGCGTAGAAACCAGACATGTCAAACTCATTTTGGTCATTTTGGACTTTGATCCCAAAGGGGCTGGAAAAAAAACCTCATGGCATATAAACCCCAAAAATAGTTCAAAAAAGTTCAAATATTTTTTAAATATTTGTGCAGAGAAACACAAATCTATTACAGAAATCTTTTTTAATTGATGAACTCTTAATGGAGGGAAACAGGGGCAGATTTTTTGACATTCAAATGTCTCTTATTCAGAAACTAGAGGGACTATTGAAATAAGTAAAGTATCAGAATGTAGGAAAGAGTTACACTCCAACAGGGTCAAGTTAAACCTGTGAGATTCTTTCAAGTTGTTGACAAAAAATTTAAAAAACTCATGTCGGTAACGGAGGGAATGAAATATGCAGCACTTTTTGGTCAATAAATCCAAACAGTGATAACTCTTGGTTCTCACTTCCATATCCTTAACAAACTGGTTTGAATATTTGCTTCATATAGTTTTCTACCATATGGTACAAGATTAGGTTGAAAAACCTCTTACTTTTTGACTCATGAGATTTTTTATTAAGAAAGATCATGGTAACGGAGGGAAAAGTAACAGAGGGAAAATTGTGTAAGCAAGTAGAAGGTGCAGGATTTTACATCATTTGTCGCTTTTTTCTTCTGAATACTTTAATATTACTTCAAAATGAAAGGAAACTATTTCTATAAAATATGTCAGTCCTTCCAAGCAAATTTTTATCATTTTAAATACTTTTTTTTTTTTAATCATGTATCTTCATCAACAGTTCAAAGATGGAATAACACAAGATATGATGAAATACATCCATTTATTGACATGATTTTCAGGTCTTTGAAATTTGGGAAATAATTTTTGTTCCATGTTTCATACATGGTCTGTTTAAAACATATGGAACTTTACAACCAAAAATGGTACAGAAAAAAGGTCAACAGTTTCATAAACTAGAGTACATATGTATCTGTTCAATACATTTTTATATCAGATGCATTAACTTGAATCTTTGGACTTGTTGTTTACTTCTGCTTGACCGGGTCCAGATTGAAAATGTATACTTAACATTTCAGCAACTTTTAATCCTGGTTAGTCCTGGTTGTGCTCATTTGCATAAATTGTAAACGCTGGAAAAAAGCAGCTTTTTCCTTGTGCATTAATGTATCAGCTCCTGTCGGACTAAAGGGCATGACTGTATGTGTTCTTTCTGTGACAGAGGGACGTCACTGCAACTTTTGGACGCGTAATTTGAAGAATGTATGGAAAGTGAATGAGGGTGGCTCCTCTGCTCACACTAGATGCACTTGGAGCAGCACGTCCTGTTTGCAGATTTCGCAAAACAGGATCGATCCTATTGTTTTGACGCTCTACGTGAGCGTAGGCGTGTATCCCTGTCAAAATACACAGACAGCATGGATGTTGTACGTATTTGTACGTACATCAGTACATCGTGCTCCCTGGGCAGTTCTGTGTTGTGTGAAAGAGCCCAGCTCCACAAAGACTGTTAATTAGTGCTTTGAAATTTACTTTTGAAATTCTTACGTTTGTTGTGTTCAGTCTGTACAGAAGGTAAAACAAGTGGCTAAACGCACGAGTCAAGTTTGATCGGCTTTTCCCTTGACAAACACAAGAGTCAGTATGTTCTGCTGGAGCTGCAGGTGGAGCCGCCTTCACGTTGGCACACAACTGTGGTTTCGCGAGGTTTAGTGCGAGCAGACCTCGTCACTCGACAGGTGAAAACAAATTACAACCTTTAATTGAACCCAACGTACGTCGTTCATCTCACATAATTTGAACAAATTCACATTCAAGTCCTTGATTTACAAATGTGTTGCGTTCAGTTCAAAGTTCACAGAAAAATGACATGTTCAATGAACGAGTTCTTTTGACCTCGATTATGCACAACACTGAGTCCTGGTTCAGTCCTGGTTCAGTCCTGGTTCAGTCCTGGTTCAGTCCTGGTTCAGTCCTGGTTCAGTATCTCAGTTTAAGTCACGGAAACAGGGAACAGTCGTTTTCCTTTTTTTTTTACATTTTTCATTTAAACACAAAATCGAAAACTCAAAAAACAAATCGTTACCAAGTTCCACAAACCTTCAGCGCGTCACGAAGGAACGTTACAGGTTTGAACTTCAGAATTTTCATGACGTCACGAAGTAAGACGTCAACAAAGGGCCTCAGAAGTTCAAGGCCCGTCGCTCTTCTCCAACTCCTCTGAGCCCAAAAAAAAATAACCCCACCTGCAGACGCCGCCTCTTGGTTGTTCTTCTCTTTGTATTTCACAGGCTACATATGTGTGGAATCCATCGGGGACAATTAAGAGACATTAAACACAACACGAGACGAAATGAGCTCAAAGTCTCGGGGGCCCGGCGTCGTACCTGGAGCTAATTAGCGCGGCCTCGTTAGTTCCTTATCAGCGGCTCGTTAGCGGCTCGTCTCGTCTCGCTCCCGGCTCGGCGTTTGTTTGTTTGTTTGTTCGGGGGAAAGTCCTCGCTCCTCGCCGCGTCGGGCCGCTTCCTCGTTTCCGTCGGCGCGCAGGAAGTAAATTTGATAAACGAGTGGATGCTTTAAATATTAATTATGTATTAATTACATTCGCAAAGACAAAACAAACCGCTCTTAATCATTCATGAGCGCCAGTCCCACTTTACTCAGATTTAATTGTCCAATGAGAGTCGGGAGAGACGCGCTCGTGCAAATTAAAATTATAAACCAGAAACTCACTTTTCCACAGTTTCACTTTTCGGAGTTTGAAGATTTTGAAAACTGGATTTGATCACAGAAAGAGCAAAAGACTTTAAAACTGTAAAGACCAGAACTGAACCAGGACTAAACAAGGACTAAACAAAGACTAAACCAGGTCTAAACGTGGACTAAAACAGGTCTAAACCAGGACTGAACCAAGGCCTAAACCAGGACTAAACCAGAAC
Source organism: Boleophthalmus pectinirostris (assembly GCF_026225935.1). NCBI lineage: Eukaryota > Metazoa > Chordata > Actinopteri > Gobiiformes > Gobiidae > Boleophthalmus > Boleophthalmus pectinirostris. The sequence continues at coordinate 2,517,551 of NW_026571018.1, read as the reverse complement.
TAAATCAGGATTGAATCAGGACTAAACTAGGATTAAACAAGGTCTAAACTTGGACTGAACCAAGGACTGAACCAGGACAGAACCAGGACTAAACTAGGACTAAACTAGGATTAAACAAGGTCTAAACGTTGACTGAATCAAGACTAAACTAGGTCTAAACCAGAACTAAACCAGAACTAATCTTAGACTTGAACATTGTACATTTGAAACTGTAACTTTGTTGTTTCTTCGCTGTTGATTTCGCAGTGATTTTATTGAATTTATTTGAAGAAAAACGACAAACCCTCCGCTCCAGTCTCCAGGTGATCGAGGTGAATTCCTGACATTTGTACCGAGTAAAATATCACCGTTTACACGCGTGGAAAATGCTCCAAATAAGTTCCAGAACAGTCACCGGAGAGAATGGGGAAGTGGCAAATTGAAAGTGGAGATTCCGGGCGATCGTTTGAACTCTGACCTCTGTGTCTCGGGTTTCGTCCCCAGAGTTTGTCTCAAATATTCAGATATGTTCCAGCCGGAGACCTGGAGATGTTCACTCGGGATTATCCAACACAACTTCTATTTTTGTCCCGTCACTTGTTTTGGGTGTTTTGGTGTTTTGGGTTTAAGATCCAGAAACTGTGAGATTATGAAAGAAAAATAAATCGGATTAAACAACGCACCAAACAGATGAATCCGAGTGTCGTTCATTCATTTTTCAAAATAAAACTAAAAATAAGAAAATGAAAAAACAATTCATTATTTGTCTCTAAAACCAAAAAACCAAAAACAACAACAACAAAAAAAAAAACAGATAATGATGTGTTTTTTGAATTTTTGATTTTGTGTTAAAAAAAATCAAAACAAAAAAACAAAACAAAAAAGATAATGATTTGTTTTTTGAGTTTCTGATTTTGTGTTTAAATTAAAAACAAAACAAAAAACAAAACAGAAACAAAAGAAAACAGATAACGTTTACCTGACTTAAACTGAGATGTTGGGCTGAACCAGGACTAAACCAGGACTTTAACCAGGACTAAACCGGGATTAAACCAGAACTAAACCGGGTCTAAACCAAGACTAAAGGTTTAGTCACAATAACCTGCAAGGGCGATTTGGGTGCTGACATTTCTTGGTCCGTGGGGTTCCGTCGAGGAGACAGAGTTTTCTGAGTGTCAGATGTCAAGTGGGGCATGTGAGTGTCGTGTGGGTCTTAAGACTGACATGAGGCAATATTAAAACTGAAGTGCCAAACTGAAGTGCCACACAAGTGTCACACACGAGTCTAAATCTCGTAAGTGACACTTGCGACACACTCTAGTCGTTTGTACGAGGCAAGTACAAGCCTCTGACGTGGTCGTGCGACAGTCTGACGCGATGTGGCTCTTATCGCCGTGTTACAGACGAGTTTCATTGTTGACAAAAGCGTGCGTTGCATGCTGGGAATTATTTTGGTCGCCGGCAATAAACACTAATTCAACATGACGGACGGAGCGAGAAAGCACGTAAAGGGTATTGATCCTGGTTATTTATCCACTCTAACGGCAGAGGACCCAAGACCATTTGACCAGAAATTGGTCATAAGCATCGATGGAGCCAAATCACCCTTTTCAACCCTGACAGAGCCTGGACCAAACCAAATTTCTGGTCAGAATCACCAACTACCTGGACAAATATTCACTTGGGCGACATCCACAATGACTTGGTGGAAACTCCTGGGCCATTCACAGCAGAAAAGATGAAAACCTCCAAGAGTCTCGATGTGTTGTTGAACTTGTTGGAGTCCACGGTTTGTTAGGATCTTCTACGTTTGCTCTGCGGATGTTTGAAAGTCGTTTAATTCACCGTTAGTGGTTCTTTTCACTCAGAATATGAAAAAGACATTTTCCTTCTTCCGTGCTTCTATTTGTGCATCCGATAATGCAGCAGGAATTTACCATTATCGGGGAGAAATACACAAGGTTACGCACTGTGTTTGACGCTATCGTGTTTCTTGCCTCCGACCAAAATATCTCCCAGCATGCAATTTTAATAACAATGACGTCAGCTGAAACTCGCCTATATAATACTGGGCTCGGCATCACCGCTTCATCACATCATACTCATCCATCGTTCGACCGTGGCGATGCCAAGACGCTCTTACAACTAACGGAGCAGGAGGATGCAGAGGAACAAGAGGCTGTAGTGGCGGTGTCGGCTCGCAACTGTGTCCAGGAAGAAAGAGAGAGAAGGCGGAGGCGTTGGTGGGTGTGGCCCTGGATACAGAGACGTGCAGTGCTGGGATCAAGTCTCCGGGCCCTCTTGCCCTTTGCTTTCCTTTGGCAGCGTCACTGAAAACTTGGTGTGTACAGTACGGCTGCTATGACTCGTGTGCCAGCGCGGGCATCGCATCAGCTTTTACACAGGTCGAGACAGGCACGTGACCCGTAGGAATGATGCAATTGGCCCGTCCGGGACCCGTGCATGGACCGCAGGAATTCGGGGTGTGAGAAAATGGAAAAACCTGTACGACACACCTGTGTGACGTGTACTTAACCAGTACTTCCCCCGTAAGTGTGAGATACGTGCTTGTTACGAGCTGCTGCCCGCAGGCCACTCACAGGAAAAAAATGTGCATGAACATTTTCTCCGTACGGGTTCAGCGGGCGACTACGAGCACGGAATCTTATACGGGCCACTTGTGAGTCCGAATGGACTTGGCTAAAAATCGCCCGTGAACTGCCCGTGGGTCAGGTCTAAACCAGGACTAAACCAGGACTAAAACAGGACTAAAACAGGACTAAACCAGGACTAAACCAGGACTAAAACAGGACTAAAACAGGACTAAAACAGGACTAAAACAGGACTAAAACAGGACTAAACCAGGACTAAAACCAGGACTAAACCAGGACTAAACCAGGACTAAACCAGGACTAAACCTGGACTAAAACAGGACTAAAACAGGACTAAAACAGGTCTAAACCAGGACTAAACCAGGACTAAACCAGGACTAAACCAGGACTAAAACAGGACTAAACCAGGACTAAAACAGGACTAAACCAGGACTAAAACCAGGACTAAACCAGGACTAAAACCAGGACTAAACCAGGACTAAACCAGGACTAAACCTGGACTAAAACAGGACTAAACCAGGACTAAAACAGGACTAAAACAGGTCTAAACCAGGACTAAACCAGGACTAAAACAGGTCTAAACCAGGTCTAAACCAGGACTAAACCAGGACTAAAACAGGACTAAACCAGGACTAAAACCAGGACTAAACCAGGACTAAAACAAGACTGAACCAGGACTAAAACAGGACTAAACCAAAACTAAACCAGGACTAAACCAGGACTAAAACAGGTCTGAAAAAACATAAATATGTGAAACTAAAATGCAATGATTCTTACAAAATATACCAGACCCTCTGTTTATATCAAGACCCAAAATAACCGGGGTGCATGTTAAAGCCGTACACGCGTAGACAGTGCAGTGCCTGGAGTTGGACAAATGTCTGGTTTCAGATGTAAATGTAAATGCAGATGATTCCGGTTCATTCCTGCTCCTCTCCGTGCGTTTGTAACTAGCACAGCTCATTTGCAGATCGTCAGCTGTTCCCTGGACGCGCTCTCCCTCTCCCCGCGCTCATAAATATTTCACCCTCGGAAAGTTTAGTAAACAAAGGTGCATGTGGAATATCCTACCCACAATCCTTTGCAGCTGAAATCGGACTCGGGCTTGTGTTTTTGCCGTTTTAACCAAACCGCGACCGAAGACGCCGAAGACACAAACCACCGTTTATTATTTTCTGTTTATTTCCTCTACACTCGTTTAATAATTTATTCACTCCTTTAATCAGGCAGTTGTAGGGAGTATTATCTGTTACATAAAGTCAAGTTGTACAGTTGTAGGGAGTATTATCTGTTACATAAGGGTGAGCCGTTATACAGTTGTAGGGAGTATTATCTGTTACATAAAGTCAAGTTGTACAGTTGTAGGGAGTATTATCTGTTACATAAGGGTGAGTTGTACAGTTGTAGGGAGTATTATCTGTTACATAAAGTCAAGTTGTACAGTTGTAGGGAGTATTATC
>NW_026571018.1:2503500-2508500 GCF_026225935.1 Boleophthalmus pectinirostris | reverse complement strand
ATATTATATCATATATTGAATTTTTAACTTTTTTGACAGCAAAAGTCTCAAATTATATGCATGAAAAAAAATGAAAGAATTGACTTTTTTCTACATTTTCCTTATTTTAATTTGCACAAACAAACTCACGCACACCCCCAAACAAACACATTCAAAGCACTCTGGGACTCCTGCAGAACACACCCAGATCATTTTTACATCAAATATCTACGTCTCTGGCCTTCAGTGTGGACTCAAATGTACAAATGTGTTTTTATTTATATAATTTTGTAATCAATTTTTGTAATAAAAAATTCAAAAGGACACTAAAACTAAACATTTTCAACACCAAAGAATGAAAAATAAATCAAAAAGTAAAAATATCCTGGCAAAGTTATGCCAGTAAAATAAAGCCATTTTGAACAGAAGTCAATGGAACAAAAATGTACCCAAGGATCACAGGTGTGAGTATCTTGATTATAGATGTTCAATTAATGTGATCTTGAAAAAAAAAAACAAAACAGAAATTTAAAATACATCACAAAATACACAAACTGGACAATTTTGGTGCTATTTGGTGCAATACGGCCCAAGTTATGAAAAAAGAAAAGTTGAGATGTACAAAAATGTTCTTGAAAATATACTCAGGTCTGTTTGAAATAATGATTGTTCTTGTAGTGTTAACCAACAACAACTAGCAGGTGACGCACACACTTCCTGATTCTCTGATATGCAAACGTTTTATAATTAAATGCACAGTGGACACATAGTATTTTGACCTGAAGAGAACCTTATACAATCGACGTCCGGGTAGATTCCACAGCAAAAGAACTTTTCCTTCTGTCACTTGGACAAAAGTTTCAGAGTGAAGCTGTTTCCAGAAGAAGTTTCTCCTGTAAACTACAGTACACAAACTCTCCAAACTTTCTCCTGCGACGGTCACATGTGCAGAACGATCGTGTACAGAATCAGTACAACAGAAAACTTGGATTAGCGTTTGTGTTTGAATATCTGTGTTCGCTGTGGAGATGTATTTTAAACACGGAGCGTTAGAGCTTTACGTTGTCAGCAGCTTGTTTTTTTTTTGGGACTTGTGGAGGACTTTAAGGTCTGTTCTTCTGCACACACTCGACTGTCCTCCCCAGAGATGATCAATATTTCAGCTGGTGTTTGCATGGAGCTTTTTGGGTAACTATATTCAAGGCTGTGGGGAGATACAGCCCAGATTTAAAATGACAGATAAAACATGTAAAAACAATACATTCTGCGGCAAAAAACTGGACCGTAACTATACGTAAAAATACAACTTTATTTATAACACACAAGTTTACAAAGTGATGTACAAGACGCAAAGAACAATAAAAAAATCGTAAAAACAGCAAACAGAAAGCACAAAAACAGACAATGATGTAAACAATGATTTAATTACAATCAAAAATCAAGTTAAAACCAGTTAAAGGAAAACCAAAGGATGAAAAATTGTTTTAAGAAGTGATTTAAAAGTTGATACTGATGGTGCGAGTCTGACTGTATCTCTGGACTGAAAAGGTTCGATCAATCTTCGTCCGGAGCCTCGACTTTGGAACAGCCACAGGGACCTGATCAGTTTGTTGTTTTAAATCCAGGTCTGATCAAATTATTAAAGAATCTGATTTGTTATGAGACAGCTGAAGTCTTTCTCTTTTAGTCTGTTTACGCTGATGTGGTCCCTCCTTCCAAACTTTACAAACTTCGCACCAAAAGCACAAAACATTTCTTCATAGAGGCTCCAAGCTGCTGGTCCTCGGTTTCATGACTGCACTTCCAGGTCACGTCTTTAGCGCAGTTTGATTTATGTTTTTTACTTTTGAATTGTAGAAAAAAACAACAGCTTTATCAGAGTATCGTCCATGGAGAATAAATATTGCTAATTTAGTATTCGTATTTGTTTATTTTAAAAAGTCGGTGATATCAGCAGTGGTGAAATGCCATCGTTATGGTTCTGAGTGTCGGGATGGGCCCAGAGGTGTGCCCACGTAGACCGTCGGGTGACCACGGACGAAACGACCGACGCAGAACTCCATGCTCCATGAGCCGACGCGCGATGGAGCTTTGAGGAAACACTGATCCACAAATTCAGGGACGGAACTAGATTCCAGGTCCGAGTCCAAGATTAGTCCTGGTTTAGACCTGGTTTACACCTGGTTTAGACCTGGTTTAGTCCTGATTTAGTCCTAGTTTAGACCTGGTTTAGTCCTGGTTTAGTCCTGATTTAGTCCTGGTTTAGACCTGGTTTAGTCCTGGTTTAGTCCTGGTTTAGACCTGGTTTAGACCTGGTTTAGTCCTGGTTTAGACCTGGTTTAGACCTGGTTTAGTCCTGGTTTAGACCTGGTTTAGACCTGGTTTAGTCCTGGTTTAGTCCTGGTTTAGACCTGGTTTAGTCCTGGTTTAGACCTGGTTTAGACCTGGTTTAGTCCTGGTTTAGGCCTGGTTTATTCCTCGGTTCAGTCTTAGTTCAGTCCTGGTTTATAACCTGATTTAGTCCTTGGTTCAGCTCTGGTTCAGTTCTGGTTTAGTCCTAGTTTAGTCCTGGTTTAGACCTGGTTTAGTCTGGGTTAAGTTCTGGTTTAGACCTAGTTTAGTCCTAGTTAAGATCTGATTTTGTCCAGGTTCAGATCTGGTTTAGACCTGGTTTACACCTGGTTTAGTCCTGGTTTAGACCTGGTTTAGACCTGGTTTAGTCCTGGTTTAGACCTGGTTTAGTCCTAGTTTAGACCTGGTTTAGTCCTGGTTTAGACCTGGTTTAGTCCGGGTTAAGTTCTGGTTTAGACCTAGTTTAGTCCTAGTTAAGATCTGATTTTGTCCAGGTTCAGATCTGGTTTAGACCTGGTTCAGTCTTGATTTAGATGTGGTTTAGACCTGGTTTAGACCTGGTTTAGTCCTGGTTTCGATCTGGTTTAGACCTGGTTCAATCCATATACGGCGCGAAAGTTTGGCATTTTGACTCAGTTATTTTGGTGAGAGTTAAAGTGCTGCAATTGTCGTGTAAAGTCTTCAATTTTAAACACACTAATAATATAATGTAACAAATTACTTTAAAATGACAGAAACAAGTAAAAAATAACAGTGTTAATAAATCAACATAAACATTAAAATGACTTAATTAAAGAAACAAATCCGCAGACTTCCTCGTCAGAAAACCGCGGTGTCCAGTGGGATCTGACGTCGCCGCAAACGTCACCACAACAAAAACAAAATGCCGCCGCGGTCCGATGTTTCCTGAAAGTAGAAAACGGTGTCGGGACGTCAGCGAGGGCGTGTTTCCGCGTCGGCCTGAGTGCCTTAACTGCTGCACATCTGTTGATTTGAAGCTCGTAAATAAAAAATCGCTCTTGTACAAACTAAATTAAGGTCAAGTAAAACATGAAAAATGCATCGGGCGCTGAACGGCCTCTGTCCGCGTCCCAAACACAAATTATTTATAACGACTTCAGAGTTCAGCTTCGACAATCAATAATCAAACACGAGGCTGGATCCAGGACACGGTCTGGACCAACGCCGCGACATGAGAACCCTATCACAGCTATAAAGTATTTAGAGGTGGGAGTAGGAGTAGTAGTAGTAGTAATAGTAGTAGTAGTAGTAGTACTCAGAAGTAAGTACTGGATTAGTAACTATCTGAAGTGTACAGTTTGTATCAGGGATCTTTAAATCCATTTTGTGTTTTTTCTGGAGTTTTCAGACTGTTTGAATATTTTGTTGTGAGTGTGTTGTTGTGTGTGTGTGTATGATTGTTGTGTGTGTGTTTGTTGTGTAGAGCCCCACCGATATATCGGTTGGCCGATATTATCGGCCGATACGAGCACCTGGAAGCATATTGGCTATCGGCTGATATACTTGCTGATAGGGGCCGATATTTCACGTGGGCATGTGATACGTCATTATAAATCTTAGATTCTCTACATTCTGTTCATTTAATCCAATTTAAAGACAGATAAATGTCCTAATATGTGGCTCCACATCAGTATTTATCTGTGGAGTCATTTGTCTGTGTGTGTGTCCGTACTGTCCCTGAACACACCACAGAGTCACGTGTGTTTGTTTACACGCGCAGACATAGATCCATGTGCAACACTGAGATTATTTTCTTTTTACGGACAATTGTTTTGAGTCTGGATTAAAAGGACATTTATTAGTGCAGACTTGTGATGTGGGAGGAGCCTGTGTGAGCGGTGAGTGTTGGAAATACGTCGACTTTGAAGCTAGTTTTGTTAGCGATTAGCTGCTGTAGCTCCCACACATAAACAGACTGTTTTCTATTGGCCAGTTGTAAAGTGAATATATTGGCCGTATATTTGTGACTGGATCTGCATTGATATGGAAATGAGCTGTGAATAGAAGAGTGTGACTGATCCACATTTGTGCATATAATTAATTACCGCGGCGCGCAGCATTTACGGCTAAAGGCTAATAGCGATTGTTTATTTACTCACCAGCAGTGATGGGACGCTCTTGGAGCCGGCTCTTTGAAGGGAACGATGGGAGACTGATCCTTATTGGGATTGGAAGTCATGTTTTCTCTTTCACTTTTTTTCTCTTCACGTGGCGTGCAGACTCTTGGTAGTTTGACAGCGGCAGCGGCTCAAAACGAAACTTTCAAAAATAAGCGTGTGCATGGGGTAGAAAAAAACGTGCATAAATATATTCAGCATAAAATAAATAAACCAGGACTAATCTTGGGATCGAGAGAGTGAGAGAGATAGAGACTGAGTCCCGACACTCAGTCCTGGTTAAATTGTAGTTTAGTCCTGTTTTACACATGGTTTAGATCTGTTTTAGTCCTGGTTTAGTCCTTTTTCAGTCCTGGTTCAGTTCTGGTTTAGTCCTGCCTTAGACCTGCTTTAGTCCTATGACTATGACTACAACCTATGAATGGTTGTGTGTGTTGTGTGTTGTATGTGTGTGTGTGTGTGTGTGTGTGTGTGTGTGTGTGTGTGTGTGTGTGTGTGTGTGTGTGTGTGTGTGTGTGTGTGTGTGTGTGT
>NW_026571018.1:1826000-1851000 GCF_026225935.1 Boleophthalmus pectinirostris | reverse complement strand
GCACACACACACACACACACACACAATCACACACAATCACGCACACACGCACACACACACACACGTCACGCACGCACACAAGCACACACGCACACACACACACACACACACACGCACGCACACACACACACACACACACACACACACACGCACACACACACACACGCACACACACACACACACACACACACACACACGCACGCACACACACACACACACACACAAACACACTCACGCACACACACACAACCACACGCACACACACACACGCACACACACACGCACACACACACACACACACACACACACACACACACACACACACGCATGCACACACACACAAACACACACGCACACACACAAACACGCACGCACACAAACACACACACGCACACACACACTCACACACACACACACCAGTGCACACAGACTCTGGAGGCGAGGAGGGGTTAAGTGTCTTGCCCAAGGACACAACAACAGCATTCGTCTGTGGGAGCTGGAATCACACCCCCAACCTGTTTACGTCTACAGCGAGAATCGAACCACCAACCTTCAGATCAGTGAATAAACACTCGACCGACCGACTCCCGTCGCTCTTCAGAACTCACAGGCCCAGAGAGGAACAATCACTTTTGTATGAGAAGATTTTTTTAGGTATAAAAGGCCCCGGTTACACATGAGTATTTTTTTTAAAATAGACATTTCCCCTTGTTTGTTTCGTCTTTTACACACAAATGGTGAATTTGTCTCTGAAAACAAATCGTTTTGGGCTCGAGTGGAGATTCTGAAAAGCTACAGTTTGGTGTTTGTGTGTAAAGGAGATAAATGGAGTTTTAGGAACCAAAAGTGCGACGAGTGATTCTCTTTTGCTCTGATGATGATGATGATGAAGCATCAGAGCAGCAGTCACATTTCTTCTGCTGAAACTCTTTTCATGTTTTTCATTTGCACACAGTTGATGTTTGGCTGTATCAGATCTGTGGAGAGGCGAGTCACTCACTAATGCACCATTTTAAAACTTACAACTGTAATGAAATAAAATCTACAGGTTTAAATCTGATCCAGCTTCGCCCAGAGACTCGGTGTAGGTCAATGTAAACGAAAACTTTTTTGAAAAATGATGCTGTGAGCACCATGTTATTTTGGAAAACAGAGGGACGGAAATATTTATTTCTCGACAAACTCGACTCTGTGTGAACGAGTTTTATATTCATTCATAAAGTAATTTTCCCGCCTGTGTGACACGTCCCCATAAGTCTCCAAGTCCACGGTTCAAATGTTTCACTGCAGACTGACGTCCAAGTGGGTCAGAGGGTCAGAGGGTTAAAGGTCAGAGATCAGATAAATCACTCTGAGACGCACAAACTTTTTTCTCTTTATTTAAAATCACAGAAAAATCAAACTCGATCAGAATCAAACGTCTCATTGGTTCTTTGAAGATCGTCTCGGCCAATCACAGGCCGTACGCGCGTTCAGGGGGCGGGCCTCCAACACGGGGCCGAACGTTCCTATTGGACGTCGCGGCTCTTGAACGACACGTCCGGCGGAGGGGGCAGGATCTTGCGTGTCATTTCCTGTAGGTTTGTGGCGATTCGTGACGTCTGCAGAAGAAGAGCCTGATGATTCTCCACCAGTAGAGACACCTGAAACGGACCGCGGTTAGACCTGGTTCAGTCCTGGTTCAGTTCCGGTCTGGTCCTGGTTTCTCACCTGATTTCCCAGGGTGCCGAGCTGCTGCAGGACTTGGGTCTGGACTTGGACGAGGTGCTGGATGGACTCAAGAACATCTCTCCTCCACTGGACCTCCGAGTCCACGAGTCCAGAGACCGGACCAGGGTTTTGATCCAGACCTGGACGAGAACCTCCGATGAACTGGGTTTAACCCGGAATGTTCAAAACCAGGTCTAAACCAAGTCTATTCCAGGTCTATTCCAGGACTAAACCAGGACTAAACCAGGTCTATTTCAGGTCTAAAACCAGTTTCTGCCAGGTCTTTTTTTTTTTTTTTTTTTGGAGTTGATTCGGGATGACACAAACAGGAAACAGATGCTTTTCCACTTCCTGTTTCACTTCTCTCTCTTTTTTTTTTGTCAGACTTTGCACTTTGATTCGGATTAAAAACAAAACAAAAATAAACTCTAAATGTCACTTCAACACGACGCCAGAGACCAGACCGTGTCAGAACCAGGAATAAACCAGGACTAAGGACTTGGGATGTGTTGAAATTGTGTTTAAAGTGTCAGAAAAATTTGTTTCTCGTGTAAATTGAGTTGAAGTTTTGAACAGAATTCTCATCAGTGTGAAACTCTACTTTTTGTCATTTTCAACAAGTTTTTCTACTTTTCTTTACAAATAAACCTTTTCCACAACGTCCAGAAGTGCGGTGATGTTGGTTTTATTCACCAGATTAATTCAAAATGACAGACTCATCAAAATCTTTTTACACCCTTTTTTTTGTTTTTGTTTTAATATTTATTATGTCTTAATGTTAGGGCAACCAGAATTTCAAAATAAAACACTGGGACACTCTCAGTTTGTGTTTGGTAATAATAAAATTGTTTAACAAGTGAATAATGAAGGAAAATTTTTCTGCACTCAGCACATTTATGACAAACCTGAGTCAGTTTAGTCACATTTTCTTTGTGTTTTGGTCGTTTCTTAAGCAGCTTTTCTGTATTTTACCTAAACAAATGTCAGTTTATGTTTCTCTTTTCTATTGTCAAGGTCAATTTTGTCAGAAATAGAGATGTCACAGACTCAAAACTGGGACTATTCTGGAGAAACGGGAACATTTGGATGCTCTGATTTGAAGTTAGCGTTAGTGTTAGCATTAGCGTTAGCATTGAGACACAAATATTTGTTTCTAAACACAGACGGGCTTTTAAAATTTTTATTTTTATTTTTTTTAAACAGACGTTTCTTTCACTCCAGGATCCATTTTATTTGTCATTTTTCACCTGTTTTCAGCTCTGTTCATCTGTAAATCTGTAAATATTCATCTGTTGGGGACAGTTTCCTTCCCAAAGCTGTCACCAAACTGAACTCAACTTTACACGGAGAACTGTTTGTTTATTTATTTATTATTATTTTTATTTATTTATGTTTTGCACTTTGAAGGAGCAGCTCTGCATCTTATTATATTGTGTATAATGACAATAAAGGCTTTCTATTGTATTCTGTTCATCTGTAAATATTCATCTGTAAATATTCAACTGTAAATATTCAACTGTAAATATTAAATTGTAAATATTCATCTGTAAATATTACATTGTAAATATTAAATTGTAAATATTCACCTGTAAATATTAAATTGTAAATAAATTATAAATATTAAATTGTAAATATTAAACTGTAATATTAAATTGTAAATATTCATCTGTAAATATTAAATTGTAAACATTCAGCTGTAAATATTAAATTGTAAATATTAAATTGTAAACATTCAGCTGTAAATATTAAATTGTAAATATTAAATTGTAAATATTAAATTGTAAGCTGTTTGCCTGACGAAGGCCTAGTGCCGAAACGTTGCACGGTTTGTCCTAATAAATTTCACAGTTTGCAAGTAAGACGGTGTGCGGGATTTTTCTGTATGTTCTGGGGCTGCTCCCTCTCCTCCAATGTCTCTAGTAGTTGATGTGCGAGGCTCTCATTCTCTCAAATATTAAATTGTTAACATTCATCTGTAAATATTAAATTGTTAACATTCATCTGTAAATATAATATTGTAAATATTCATCAGTAAATATTAAAGTATACATTTTATTCTGTAAATATTAATCTGTAAATATTATTCTGTAATTATTATTCTGTACATTTTATTCTGTAAATATTCACTGATCATGACTGAAACTACAAAGACTGAACAGGAAGTCGTGTCGCTGACTGAGCTGTTCTCGCTGTTGCTGCTGTTGCCAGGCGCTCTGTGCACAGAGAATGTCCCACAGTACGGCATTAAACATGTCTCGGATTTGTTTCTCAGATGTGTTCTTCTGTGGTGTGCGGACTCGCCTCTCCACAGATCTGATCCCGTGACCCATGGAGATAAACAAATGAAATGAACAGAAGCAGGAGCAGGACCCTTGAGCAGAAAAGTGACGTAGTGCAGCTTTAGCTCAGGTCACGTCTGATCCAAAGTGTTTCAGATTCTGTTTTTGTTCTTAAATGTGTCTCAAATATTCTAAAAACACATTTCTTTCTTTTCTTCGGGCGTTTATTTGATTCTTGGCGCTTCAGAGTTTTCAGAACAAAAGAGGAAACTTCAGGCGATGCTTTAAAAATCCAAAATGTCATCATCGTTTTAAGAGAATCTGAACCAGAACCAGAACCCAAAAGCCCCACAGTCGAGAGAAGAAGGTCTAGAACTGACTAAAGACTACACCAGGACTAAACCAGGACTACACCAGGACTAAATCAGGGCCAAACAGGACTAAACTTTGTCTACACCAGGACTAAACCAGAACTAAACCAAGACTAAACCAGGTCCACACCAGGCCTAAACTAGGACCAAAGCAGGACTACACCATTATTTTTTTGTGAGTGTGTCTGTGTGTTCTTCACCTCCAGAAACCTCCTGAGAAAGTCCAGCTCCGAGGACCAGCACCAAGACCAGGATCTGCTGCATCTTCAGAGTCCTCCTTTAGACCAGGGTTAGTCCAGGTTCAGACCAGACCAAGCTCAGACCGGGCTTAGACCAGAGACCAGGCTGAGTCCAGGTCTAGAGCCGCTCTGGTCCTTGTCGGCCCAGATTTAGACTCAGTCCTGGTTTTGAGGAAGTCTTAGTTTCACTGAGATTTCACAAGAAACAGGAGGAACTCTGGAGTCTGTTCCTCAAACGCAAAACGCAATTAGACCAGATGCCCTCCCCCCTGTGTGTGTCAGGTGCCCTCCCCCGTGTGTGTCAGGTGCCCTCCCTTCAAGTGTGTCAGGTGCCCTCCCTCCAAGTGTGCCAGGTGCCCTCCCTCCAAGTGTGTGTCAGGTGCCCTCCCCCCAAGTTTGTCAGGTACCCTCCCGTGTGTCAGCTGCGCTCCCCCCGTGTGTGTCAGGTGCTCTCCCCCTAAGTGTGTTAGGTGCCCTCCCCCCATGTGTGTCAGATGCCCTCCCTCCAAGTGTGTCAGGTGCCCTCCCCCAAGTGTGTCAGGTGCCCTCCCCCAATTGTGTCAGGTGCCCTCCCCCCATGTGTGTCAGGTGCCTTTCCCCAAGTGTGTCAGGTGCCCTCCCTCCAAGTGTGTCAGGTGCCCTCGCCGCAAGTGTGTCAGGTGCCCTCCCCCCATGTGTGTCAGGTGCTCCCCGTGTGTCAGGTGCTCTCCGTGTGTCAGGTGCGCTCCCGTGTGTCAGGTGCTCTCGCGTGTGTCAGGTGCTCTCTCTGTGTGTCAGGTGCTCTCTCTGTGTGTCAGGTGCTCCCCGTGTGTCAGGTGCACTCCCCGTGTGTCAGGTGCGCTCCCGTGTGTCAGGTGCGCTCCCGTGTGTCAGGTGCTCCCTGTGTGTCAGGTGCTCTCTCTGTGTGTCAGGTGCTCTCCCATGTGTCAGGTGCTCTCTCCGTGTGTCAGGTGCACTCCTGTCACTCACACAGACTCGGTGCAGGTGAAACGTTTATTCGGTAAAAACCAAAGCGTTCGATACAAAAACAGCTCAAATCTACGATAACACAAAAACATACAGAATACTCAAACGGACCAATCAGAGGCAGCTCTCCTGCTGTACCGACGAGGTCACTTCTTGTTCCTCAGACAGATCCGACCTGCGGGAGAAGACAACCAATCAGAGAGCAGCAAACGTTTAACCGCCAATCACCCAAATTTACACCAAAGCGTCACAGCAGAAGGACCTGGCTCCACTGCAGCGTCAGAGTTTACACACGAAACCTCACGAAACCAGAGACGAGTCGACACAAACACGACTCCACCTGAAGCTGCAGCAGGACAAACACGCAGCTCTGACTCTGTGTTTGTCAATGTAAAGACGATCAAACTGGACTGAGGCGTTTAGTCACTTGTATCAGGTCCACAGTGAAACTAAGGCTGCGTTCAGACTGCAGCCTGAAGTGACCCAAATCCGATTTTTGGCCTCTATGTTCCTGTATCTGATCTTTTAATGACAGTTTGAACCACACAGATCTGATTTTTTCAAATGTGTCCCAGGACACTTGGATATGTGCTCCTGAAACCGATACATATCTGGTCTTTAACATGTGACTTCAGGTCACATTCATCCACCTACACATTATCAACAAGACACAAACGTCACTATTCTGGATGGATTCTATTTTCAGGACATGCTGCTCCATACGAGCGTCTAACAGGTACAGTGGAGCCTCCCTCAGTCACTTTCAATACATTCTAAAAACTGCACATCCAAAAGTTGACATTTTTACGCTCACGTTGGCGAAATACACAGGCAGTGGAGGCAGTGCACATGCAGGTGTCGCTCTCTGTTTTAACCGGTTGGACAGTTCACTCCAGCAACGTCATGATGTTATTCGCCACTCAAATTAACTTGTAGTGTTTCCAGACTTTTATCAGGAGAAAAACAGGAAATAAACACGTGGTGTCAAAATAAACTTCCTGTCCTTTCAAAATACGTCCTGTAAAACAACTACAGTGATGTAAACACCAAGAGCTCGAGGAACGACTTGTGACGGCACGGAAAGTTTAGAGTCACCGAGGATAAATCTAAAGATAAATCAGACCGAAACTTTACAAGAACAAGTGAAGGAAAAAACACAAAGAGCAACGAGCAAAAGTGAAACAGAGACGAGCTTCATTAACACAGCTCCACAGACACGACTCGTAACACTGCAAAACATCCACAAAACATCCACTCTGACACTTGAGTTTAGATTTAAAACAGAAGTCATACTTTAATAATCTACAAAGTTAAGAGTTTAAACATGAGAATACACAGAGTTTAGGGTCAGAGGGTCAGAGGTCAGAGGGTCAGAGATCAGAGGTCAGAGGTCTCACTTGTCCTTGTCGTCTGCGTCCAGCGCAGCGTCTCCTCTCGTTTCCACAGTGACCTCACTCAGAGCATCGATGTCATCAGAGTGGGCGGGGCCTGTCGTCTGTGGCTCCTCCCCCGACAGGTGTACAGTCACCTGACGAGCGGCAGGGTCCTGGTCCAGTCCCGGTTCAGTCCTGGTCTGGGTTGGTCCTGGTTCAGTCTGGATTTGGAACTGTTCCTTCAGTGCCGAGTATCTCTGAGAACAAACAGGAGCAGAAGAAAGACCGGGTTTAGATCAGATTTAGACCGGGTTTAGACCGGGTTTAGACCAGGTTTAGATCAGGTTTAGATCAGCTTTAGACCGGGTTTAGACCAGGTTTAGTCCAGGTTTAGATCAGGTTTAGACCGGGTTTAGATCAGGTTTAGATCAGCTTTAGACCGGGTTTAGACCGGGTTTAGACCAGGTTTAGACCGGGTTTAGACCAGGTGTAGACCAGGTTTAGACCGGGTTTAGACCAGGTTTAGATCAGGTTTAGATCAGCTTTAGACCGGGTTTAGACCAGGTTTAGACCAGGTTTAGACCGGGTTTAGACCAGGTTTAGATCAGGTTTAGACCGGGTTTAGACCAGGTTTAGACCGGGTTTCGTCCAGGTTTAGATCAGGTTTAGATCAGCTTTAAACCTGGTTTAGACCAGGTTTAGTCCAGGTTTAGATCAGGTTTAGACCAGATTTAGACCGGGTTTAGACTGGGTTTAGTCCAGGTTTAGATCAGGTTTAGATCAGGTTTAGACCAGATTTAGACCAGGTTTAGACTGGGTTTAGTCCAGGTTTAGATCAGGTTTAGATCAGGTTTAGACCAGATTTAGACCAGGTTTAGACCCAATTTAGACCAGGTCCAGGAACGGTTAAGACCGAGTTCAGACCAGGTTTGGCCCAGCTTTAGACTAGATTTAGACCAGGTTTAGATCAGTTTTAAACCAGCTTCAGACCAGATTTAGACCCGACACCAGACAGAGTCCAGGTCTAGATCTGTTCTGATCCTTGTTGGTCCAGGTTTAGACTTCCCCAAAACCAGGACTGAGATTTCACAAAAAGCAGGAGCCAGTTCCTCAAACGTAACGCCACATTTAAACCAGGTGCCCTCCCCGTGTGTCAGGTGCCCTCCAACGTCAGAGGAGCATCAGAACTGATCTTTGGAGCTGTGTGAGTGTGTTTCTCTTGTGTGTTTGTGTGTGTGTGTGTGTGTGTGTGTGTGTATCAGACCTGGAGACTTTGGGCAGGTAACATTTTTCCTAGAGACTCGACCAAAGACGAGAACGTCTGTCTGGAGTCTGGACTCTGCTCCCAACAAGCGCACATCAACTCAAAACTGTACACAAACACAACACGACAAATATACACAACAACACGACAAATATACACAACAACACGACAACACAACAAATATACACACAACAAGCGCACATCAGCTCAAAACTGTACACAAACACAACACGACAAATATACACAACACGACAAATATACACAACAACACGACAAATATATACAACAACACGACAACACAACAAATATACACACAACAAGCGCACATCAACTCAAAACTGTACACAAACACAAACAACACGACAAATATACACAACAACACGACAAATATACACAACAACACAACAACACAACAAATATACACACAACAAGCGCACATCAGCTCAAAACTGTACACAAACACAACACGACAAATATAGCAGGTCATGTGTGTACTGGGTCATGTGTGTACTGGGTCATGTGTGTACTGGGTCGTGTGTGTACTGGGTCATGTGTGTACTGGGTCATGTGTGTACTGGGTCGTGTGTGTTCTGGGTCACGTGTGTACCGGGTCGTGCGTACTGGGTCGTGTGTGTACTGGGTCATGTGTGTATTGGGTCGTGTGTGTACTGGGTCATGTACTGGGTCGTGTGTGTACTGGGTCGTGTGTGTACTAGGTCGTGTGTGTACTGGGTCGTGTGTGTACTGGGTCGTGTGTGTACTAGGTCGTGTGTGTACTGGGTCGTGTGTGTACTGGGTCGTGTGTGTACTAGGTCGTGTGTGTACTGGGTCGTGTGTGTTCTGGGTCATGTGTGTACTGGGTCGTGTGTGTACTGGGTCATGTGCGTGTACTGGGTCATGTGTGTACTGGGTCATGTGTGTACTATGTCGTGTGTGTGTTCTAGGTCGTGTGTGTACTGGGTCATGTGTGTACTGGGTCATGTGTGTACTGGGTCGTGTGTGTGTACTGGGTCATGTGTGTACTGGGTCATGTGTGTGTACTGGGTCTTGTGTGTGTTCTGGGTCATGTGTGTGTACTGGGTCATGTGTGTGTACTGGGTCATGTGTGTGTTCTGGGTCATGTGTGTGTTCTGGGTCATGTGTGTGTACTGGGTCGTGTGTGTGTACTGGGTCGTGTGTGTACTGGGTCATGTGTGTGTACTGGGTCATGTGTGTACTGGGTCATGTGTGTACTATGTCGTGTGTGTGTTCTGGGTCGTGTGTGTACTGGGTCATGTGTGTACTGGGTCATGTGTGTACTGGGTCGTGTGTGTGTACTGGGTCATGTGTGTACGTGTGTGTTACTGGGTCTGTGTGTGTGTTTCTGGGTCGTGTGTGTGTACTGGGTCGTGTGTGTGTTCTGGGTCGTGTCTGGGTGTGTGTGTACTGGTCGTGTGTGTGTGTACTGGGTCATGTGTGTGTGTGTGTTCTGGGTCGTGTGTGTGTGTGTGTACTGGGTCATGTGTGTGTGTACTGGGTCGTGTGTGTGTTCTGGGTCGTGTGTGTGTACTGGGTCTGTGTCTGTGTGTGTGTCTGGTGTGTGTGTACTGGGTCATGTGTGTGTTCTGTGTCGTGTCTGTACTGGTCATGTGTGTCTGGGTGTGTGTGTTCTGGGTCGTGTGTGTGTGTCTGGTGTGTGTGTGTCTGGGTCATGTGGTGTCTGTGTGTACTGGGTCATGTGTGTGTACTGTGTGTGTCTGGGTCATGTGTGTTCTGGGTCACTGGGTCATGTGTGTGTACTGGGTCATGTGTGTGTACTGGGTCATGTGTGTGTACTGGGTCATGTGTGTGTTCTGGGTCATGTGTGTGTACTGGGTCATGTGTGTGTGTTCTGGGTCATGTGTGTGTACTGGGTCATGTGTGTGTTCTGGGTCATGTGTGTGTACTGGGTCATGTATGTGTTCTGTGTGTACTGGGTCATGTGTGTGTACTGGGTCGTGTGTGTGGTACATTTCTTCCGGGGCGAGCTCTGGTTTTTCGAGGCGTTTTCCGTTTTTCAGGTCAGAGCAAAACTGAGACACAGAAACGTCCGAGTGCGGAAGTTCTCCTGAAACAAGAGACAGACCAGGGTTTACACATCATAAAACTGCAGTACTCCAGTACTACAGTAGTACTGGAGTACTGGAGTACTGTAGTACTGACCCATAGAGTAGATCTCCCAGAGCAGGACTCCGTAGGACCACACGTCGCTCTGAGTCGTGTAAACACAGAGGAAGATACTCTCTGGAGACATCCACTTCACCGGGAGACGCGCCTGAGGACAAGTACTGCATAAGTACTGCACTACTACAGGACAAGTACTGCATAAGTACTGCACTACTACAGGACAAGTACTGCATAAGTACTGCACTACTACAGGACAAGTACTGCATAAGTACTGCACTACTACAGGACAAGTACTGCATAAGTACTGCACTACTACAGTACAAGTACTGCATAAGTACTGCACTACTACAGTACAAGTACTGCATAAGTACTGCACTACTACAGGACAAGTACTGCATAAGTACTGCACTACTACAGGACAAGTACTGCATAAGTACTGCACTACTACAGTACAAGTACTGCATAGGTACTTCACTACTACAGTACAAGTACTGCATAAGTATTGGACAATTGTATATACTTGTGTATATTTGTATATATATTTGTGTATATTTGTGCATATTTGTATATTTTTGTGTATATTTGTGTATATTTGTGCATATTTGTATATTTTTGTGTATATTTGTGAATATTTGTGCATATTTGTATATTTTTGTGTATATTTCGTACGTTTCCTTTCTTCTCGTACTCTTTTCTTTCTTTCAGGTTTTGGCCAAAACCAAAATCACAAATCTTCAGAATTTTTCCTTCAGACACGAGAACGTTCCGAGCGCCGAGGTCCCGATGCACCACCTGAACACCACACAGTACACGTAAGTATACAAGTATATACAAGTATGTACAGTATATACAAGTAAATACAAGTATGTACAGTATATACAAGTATATACAAGTATATACAAGTATGTACAAGTATATACAAGTATATACAGTATATACAAATATATACAAGTATGCACAAGTATATACAATATATACAAGTATATACAGTATATACAAGTATGTACAAGTATATACAAGTATATGTACAAGTATATACAAATATATACAAGTATGCACAAGTATATACAAGTATATACAAATATGTACAAGTATATACAAGTATGTACAAGTATATACAAGTATATACAGTATATACAAATATATACAAGTATGCACAAGTATATACAATATATACAAGTATATACAGTATATACAAGTATATACAAGTATGCAGTTTATACAAGTATGTACAAGTATATACAAGTATGTACAAGTATATACAAGTATGTACAGTATATACAAGTATATACAAGTATGTACAAATATGTTCAAGTACATACAAGTATGTACAAGTATATACAAGTATATACAGTATATACAAGTATATACAATATGCAGTTTATACAGTATGTACAAGTATATACAACATATAAAAGTACATACAGTACATACACACAGTGTGTCTAGTACATCAGTACACAGTGTGTGAATCAGCTGCAGTAGAACGTCACATAAATATGTAGATAATATTTAAAGTGGGAGTATTTCACTTTTATTTGGTCTTTACTATAACAGAACATTTACATCAGTTTCTGTGATGTTTTGTAGATTTCTGGAGAATCGGTGACGTCAGAGTCGAACTGGGAACAAAATTCTGCTTTTTTTCCTCTGGATCGTCCCACATCACTCAAGACTGTGAAAACTGAAGACCCCGGGAGAGAGGAAGTCCAGCCCAAATGTGGTCTGAGGTGGACCAGGCATTTTAATGGTAGTGCAATAGTTATACCTGGTTTAGACCTGGTTTAGACCTGATTTAGTCCAGGCTGGGAGGGTTTTAGGATCCGGACGTGAGTTAAAGGGTTAAAGCCACACTGCGGGACATACTCACGTTTCTCTGTGACAGGAAGTCCATGGCGCTGGCCGTTTGGAAACAGAAGAAGAGCAGATCTGACACAGACAGGTCGTCTGGAGACAGCGCCCCCTGTGGGTCTGACAGGGAACAGTCACGTTTAAAGCTGCACTGTGGAACTTTATTCTATAATGTTCCACAGTATGGCATTAAACCTTTCTATCTCCATGTTGTGTGTGTTGTGCGCTGTGTTGTGTTGTTGTGCGTTGTTGTGTACCTGTGTTGTGTTGTTGTGTGTTGTGTACCTGCGTTGTGTGTTGTGTGTGTGTTGTGTACCTGTGTTGTGTGTGTTGTGTTGTTGTGTGTGTTGTGTACCTGTGTTGTGTGTTGTGTTCCTGCGTTGTGTGTGTGTGTGTGTTGTGTGTGTGTTGTTGTTGTGTTGTGTGTGTGTTGTGTGTGTGTGTGTGTTTGTGCGTGTGTGTGTTGTTGTGTTGTGTGTTGTGTGTGTTGTGTACCTGTGTTGTGTGTTGTGTGTGTTGTGTACCTGTGTTGTGTGTTGTGTGTGTTTGTGTGTGTTGTGTACCTGTGTTGTGTGTTGTGTGTGTGTGCTGTGTACCTGTGTTGTGTTGTGTGTGTTGTGTACCTGTGTTGTGTGTGTTGTGTACCTGTGTTGTGTACCTGTGTGTGCGTTGTGTGTGTGTGTGTGTTGTGTACCTGTGTTGTGTGTTGTGTGTGTTGTGTACCTGTGTTGTGTACCTGTGTTGTGCGTTGTGTTGTACGTTGTCTGTGTTGTGTGTTGTGCATTGTGTGTGTGTTGTGTACCTGTGTTGTGTGTTGTGTACCTGTGTTGTGCGTTGTGTTGTGTTGTGTGTTGTGTGTTGTGTTGTGCGTTGTGTGTTGTGTACCTGTGTTGTGCGTTGTGTTGTTGTGTGTGGGTGTGTACCTGTGTTGTGCGTTGTGTGTGTGTGTGTGTACCTGTGTTGTGCGTTGTGTGTGTGTTGTGTACCTGTGTTGTGCGTTGTGTGTTGTGTGTGTGTGTGTGTGTGTACCTGTGTTGTGCGTTGTGTTGTTGTGTGTGTGTGTGTACCTGTGTTGTGCGTTGTGTGTGTGTTGTGTACCTGTGTTGTGTGTTGTGTGTGTGTACCTGTGTTGTGCGTGTGTTGTGTGTGTGTGTTACCTGTGTTGTGTGTGTGTGTGTGTGTGTACCTGTGTTGTGCGTTGTGTTGTTGTGTGTGTGTGTGTACCTGTGTTGTGCGTTGTGTGTGTGTTGTGTACCTGTGTTGTGCGTTGTGTGTTGTGTGTGTGTGTGTGTGTACCTGTGTTGTGCGTTGTGTTGTTGTGTGTGTGTGTACCTGTGTTGTGCGTTGTGTGTGTGTTGTGTACCTGTGTTGTGCGTTGTGTGTGTGTTGTGTACCTGTGTTGTGCGTTGTGTGTTGTGTGTGTGTGTGTGTGTGTGTGTGTGTACCTGTGTTGTGCGTTGTGTTGTGCAGGAGCTCGTACTCTGGTTCTTGAGGGACACACAGCTGCTTCATGGCGACGTACTGAGGCTCAGAGCTCAGGTCCATGTACATGTCACTGAAACAACACACCAGAGAATTAACTCCACACGGATTTAACTCCACACAGATTTAACTCCACACGGATTTAACTCCACACGGATTTAACTCCACACGGATTTTACACACATCCTGAATTCCGAAAAAGTGAGCATCAAACCTCCATGTTTGTTTTCCCAGTGGGATGTGTCTATTGTCAAAGTCGATCTTTTCAAGTCTTTTGAACCATTTCACTTTTGTTTCTGGTTCTGATATTGTCATATTTTAGTTTTGGGATTCGGACGTCATAATTGTGTGGTTGTTGGATCCTAACAGCGGAAAACGACTCGAGAAATGTGTTTGTGAACTCCATAACTGCAAAAGTGAATCAGATGTGTGTGACTCAAACCTCTGTTCAAACTGTTTCTCTTCCCAACAGAATTGAAAAATAGTGAAAGGTGAAGGTGATGGGCAGGATTGATCCACAGGAAGAACCAGAAAGGAAACATTTGACTGACTAAGAAATCATCCCGAGTTTACAGAGAACATTTTGTATGTGGAGCGACAACAAAACAAAATCCCGTTTGTTAAGTGAGAGGAGCAGAAGACAAACAGACTGAGCTGCACTTTCTTGTTCTTGTGGTTTTACAGAAACATCACGTCTTGGTCTCTTTGCAGTGGAAGGTGTTTCTTGGTGAACAGCTGGAGCCTTTCACTTTGGTGTTGACTTTTTAAATTCGTAACCGAGGTTGAGCGACGTATCTGGATTTTGTTTTGTTGTCGCTCCACATACAAAATGTTCTCTGTAAACTCGGGATGATTTCTTAGTCAGACAAATGTTTCCTTTTTGGTTCTTCCTGTGGAAAACAAACATGGAGGTTTGATGCTCACTTTTTCGGAAAATCCTTCCCAGTATGAATTGTGCGATGACTGGAAGTCTGAAATTCGGGATGCATGTATTATAGGCGAGTTTCAACTGACGTCACTGTTATTAAAAGCCCGTGTTGCATGCTGGGGAATATTTTGGTCGGAGGCAAGAAGCACGATAGCGGTCAAACACAGTGCGTAACCTCGTGTATTTCTCCCCGATAATGGTAAATTCCTGCTGCATTATCAGATGCACAAATAGAAGCACAGAAGAAGGAAAATGTCTTTTTCATATTCCGAGTGAAAAGAACCACTAACGGTGAATTAAACGGCTTTCAAACATCTGCAGAGCAAATGTAGAAGATCCTAACAAACCGTGGACTCCAACAAGTTCAACAACACATCGAGACTCTTGGAGGTTTTCATCTTTTCTGCTGTGAATGGCCCAGGAGTTTCCACCAAGTCATTGTGGATATCGCCAAAGTGAATATTTGTCCAGGTAGTTGGTGATTCTGACCAGAAATTTGGTTTGGTCCAGGCTCTGTCGGGGTTGAAAAGTTTGATTTGGCGTCCATTGATGCTTATGACCAATTTCTGGTCAAATGGTCTTGGGTTCTCTGCCGTTAGAGTGGATAAATAACCGGGATCAGTACCCTTTACGTGCTTTCTCGCTCCGTCCGTCATGTTGAATTAATGTTTCTTGCTGCCGACCAAAATAATTCCCAGCATGCAACGCACGCTTTTGTCAACAATGAAACTCGCCTATACAGTGGTATTTGACAGGGCTGGGTAATATAAAAAATTCGTAATCGCTTTAATCTCTTCGTTTCGTGTGATTAATCTCATGTTTTACGCAAAACCCAATAATGAATTCAAAAGCAGTGTCTTCACTTTTACTGGAAATTCAACGAAAGAACAAATTGCTTTTGTTGTAAAATCCATGTTTATACTTCTGCTTTTGGCGAATTTCTCTCCAAAAATGAATCACTTTCAGTTCAGTTTGTCAATTCCTAAAATTTGACTTAATGATGTGAATTCAAAAGTAAAGTTCATGTGAAACGCAGCAGAAAAATAAAGTCAAATAAAGTTTAAAAATCAAATCAAACCAAATACAAAACTGTAAAGTATTTCCACTTCCGGGGTTTTAATGTTTCCTGTTTGATATAAAAATAAAAATCTCAGTCAAAAATAGTAACCAGAAAAAACTTTGCTCCTCAGGCTAAGGCACTCCCCCTTCAGAGCGCTCTCATAGCACACTCACTAATGAAACTACCGCACACGCTCCCGTTTAAGAGCTTTGTCGTTCATAAATAATTCGTTTAAATCCGTTTTCAAATGGATTAAACGTGAAGTGTAGTACAGTTTTGTGTCCACTGGAGGGCGCAACCACAACAGCAAATCTCAAACGTGTGGAAAAGTGAAACGTGACCTCGGGTGGAGCTCTAAATGATCCTTATGGGAGAATGTGTCCAGTCCCAAGATGGCGGCCGGACATACCTGTGGGAGGAGGCGGGGCCAGAGCTGCAGGTGTCTCTGTGCTTCTTCAGGTACGAGCTGAGGTCTCCATGGCAACACCACTCTGAGATCACCATGAGGCTCCCTGCGCAAAGGATGTGACAGATAATACTCCCTACAACTGTACAACTCACCCTTATGTCACAGATAATACTCCCTACAACTGCACAACAACTCACCCTTATGTAACAGATAATACTCCCTACAACTGTACAACAACTCGCCTTTATGTAACAGATAATACTCCCTACAACTGTACAACAACTCGCCTTTATGTAACAGATAATACTCCCTACAACTGTACAACAACTCATCCTTATGTGACAGATAATACTCCCTACAACTGTACAACTCACACTTATGTGACAGATAATACTCCCTACAACTGTACAACTCATTCTTATGTGACAGATAATACTCCCTACAACTATACAACTCACACTTATGTGACAGATAATACTCCCTACAACTGTACAACTCATTCTTATGTGACAGATAATACTCCCTACAACTGTACAACTCATTCTTATGTGACAGATAATACTCCCTACAACTGTACAACAACTCATCCTTATGTGACAGATAATACTCCCTACAACTGTACAACTCAACCTTATGTCACAGATAATACTCCCTACAACTGCACAACAACTCATCCTTATGTGACAGATAATACTCCCTACAACTCAACCTTATGTAACAGATAATACTCCCTACAACTGTACAACCACTCACCCTTATGTAACAGATAATACTCCCTACAACTGCACAACAACTCACCCTTATGTAACAGATAATACTCCCTACAACTGTACAACTCAACCTTATGTCACAGATAATACTCCCTACAACTGCACAACAACTCATCCTTATGTGACAGATAATACTCCCTACAACTCAACCTTATGTAACAGATAATACTCCCTACAACTGTACAACCACTCACCCTTATGTAACAGATAATACTCCCTACAACTGTACAACCACTCACCCTTATGTAACAGATAATACTCCCTACAACTGCACAACAACTCACCCTTATGTAACAGATAATACTCCCTACAACTGTACAACTCAACCTTATGTCACAGATAATACTCCCTACAACTGTACAACTCATCCTTATGTCACAGATAATACTCCCTACAACTGTACAACAACTCACCCTTTTATCACAGATAATATTCCCTACAACTGTACAACACCTCACCCTTTTGTCACAGATAATACTCCCTACAACTGTACATCTGGCACACGGGGAGGGCATCTGGCTTTACCTTTGGTGCAGGCTCCCTTCAGGTTCAGGAGGTTCAGGTGAGGACCAACGTGGATCAGGATCTTCAGGTCTGAGAGGAGAGAGTGAACAGCGCCACCTACAGGAGAAAACACAGGTTTGGACCGGGACTAAACCAGACCTGAACCAGGACTGAACCAGGACTGAACCAGACCTGAACCAGGACTGAACCAGGACTGAACCAGACCTGAACCAGGACTGAACCAGGACTGAACCAGACCTGAACCAGGACTAAACCAGGACTGAACCTGAACCAGGACTGAACCTGAACCAGGACTAAACCAGACCTGAACCAGGACTGAACCAGGACGAAACCAGGACTAACAAATGCATTCCCCATCACATTGGCCTCTACATCAACGGAGAAGAGGTAGAGAGGGTCTCCAACTTTAAGTTCCTGGGTGTGGAGATCAGTGAGAATCTAACCTGGAGCCTAAACACCATCAGCGTTATAAAGCGTGCCCAGCGGAGACTGTTTTTTCTACGAACACTCCGCCAGAACGGGCTCTCCCAGAAGCTCCTAACCAACTTTTACCGGTGCACCATCGAAAGCGTTCTAACGTACTGCTGTACATCATGGTATGGAGCCTGCACAGCTGCTGAAAAGAAGGACCTGCAGCGAGTGGTGAGAACAGCTGAAAAGGTGGTGGGCTCCTCACTCCCGAACCTGGACACCATCTACTCTTCACGTCTCCACACACGGGCCTCCAACATTTTGCAGGACCCCACACACCCCGGGAACTGCCTCTTCCACACTCTCCCCTCAGGAAGACTTCAAACTCCCCTCACACGCACAAACAGGCTGCGCAACAGCTTCTATCCACGAGCAGTGGACGTGCTCCAAGGGCACAGGCACAGATAAAAGACCTGAAGGGACTCAGTGCAATAATCTATTTGTTTTATTTAATAAATGTTTGTTTTTTGTTTTTTATTGGTATGGATGTGAGGATGTGTGTATATATTGTAAATTTTTACTGCTACAGATCTGCTCTGCTGAAGTTTTGTTGTATTTCATACAATGACAATAAATAAATCTATCTATCTATCTAAACCAGGACTGAACCAGGATTAAACCAGGACTGAACCAGGACTAAACCAGGACTAAACCAAGCTCTGTTCCACCTTGTGATGTCACGAAGTGGTAGTTTTCCTTTTCCCTTTAGTTCAGTAGAGATTCCAGGACACATGATTCTAGTGAAGGTGTGTGGAGTTTAAAAACACAGTGGAGCACTTCATGTATCACCACATGATGACATCACAAGGTGGAACAGAGTGTTTTCGGTTTGAGAGAAGAACTAAATAAGTCTAAATGTGGAGGGTTTTTGTGAATGAAACAAAGGTTGGTGGCTTTAAAGTCTATTGTTTTGTCTGGAATGTTCCACAGTGCGGCATTAAACCTTTCTATTTCCATGGAGACCAAACCACACCAAGTCATGGGTCAGATCTGTGAAGAGGCGACCCCGCTCACAGTCAGAATAAATGTTTTTCGAGGTATTTTTTGAGCTCTAAATCCACCTGTACGTGAATAAATGTAAAGTTGAGCTGTTTAAAGTCACACTGCGGAACAGTTCAGTTAAAGCGATGACGTATCCACGGAAACAAGCGGGTGATGGACGCCCCAACAGAAAAGTTCCACAGTACTTGAGGTACCTTTGGCCTTCAGGACCGTGACTTTGGAGCTGGACTCTGGACCAGACAAACCCAGAACTGAAGCCTCCAGGATCCTCCCGAAAGAACCAGAACTCAACACAGAACCTGAAGGAGAGAAACAGAGAGAAAGAGAATGATGATAGAGAGAGAGAGAGAGAGAGAGAGAGAGGGAGAGAGAGGTTAAACTCAGAGGAGAGGGAGAGGAGGACTATCAGGTCTCACCCAGTTGGACTCGGTCTCTGGGCACCTCCCACTGGGGCTCGTACGGCAGCTCAGAGTCACAGAACGACACTGAAGAGTCCAGAGCGTCTGAAGGAACTGAGTCGAGCAAACGCCAACCCAGAACCCAACGAGGCTTCTGGAACACAACACAGAACCAGAACTGAACCAGGACTGAACCAGGACTGAACCAGGACTGAACCAGGACTGGACCAGGACTGAACCAGGACTGAACCAGGACTGGACCAGGACTGAACCAGGACTGAACCAGGACTGAACCAGGACTGGACCAGGACTGAACCAGGACTGAACCCGGACTAAACCAGGACTGGGACTGGTACCTTTTTCCAGAGGATGATGAGGAGGATGAGGAAGATCACGGCCAGAACCACCAGAACCAGAACTGCAGCGAGAACCTTCACCTGAGACAAGAGAGCTGCACACAAAGAACCAGGTCTAAACCAGGGCTACACCAGGACTAAACCAGGTCTACACCAGGACTAAACCAGGTGTAAACCTGGGAGTCCATTTTGACTCCAACCACAAATTTTAAATTTAAAAATGTGCTTGTTTGTGTAAACAGAGTTATAGTTAGTTATATATAATTTGTTAAGTTAAAGTTGTTCTAAAACTGAATCCTGCTCAGTGTGAATGAAACTAAACAGGAGACGGCGCCCCCCACAGAGTGACACATAAATGTATGACCAAAAATGTAGTTTTCAGGAATGTTATGAAATTCAAATTTCATTTGTTCATCCCAAACAAAAACGTCCATGAGAACATGTATTTATAATTGTGTTGCCATGGTGATGTTATTCTAATGGGAGAGATCCCTAAATTTCCCATTCATTTGACAGCATGACTCTTCATGTCGTCACAATCAAAAGATCCATGGGGCCGATGTTGTTATTAGAACAGTGTTGCCCATGTTACTCTAAAAAAAAAAAAAATGTCTGAATTTTATTACATTTCAAAGTAACAGAACATCTTTTTTGTTTCAGTAAAAATGTGAAATTTGGCACAGAGACTCTTCAGTTCGTCCTGATCACAAACATTTTGTATTCAAAGTTATATTTTGACGGTGTTTACATGGCAATGAACCATGTCTGTTTAGTGAGACATGTTGCCCAAAGGCACCACAACAGACTCTGAGTGAGGGTCCTTCGATGCCGCTTACGGCTTTAACTCTTCTCCTTCGTGTTTTTAAAGACTCACAGGAGGAGACCAGTCTGATGTCCCAGGCTCGACGTCCCACTGAGTTTTTAGATTCACATCGAACCCCAGACACCGAGTCTAACGACCTGAGGGTCAGAACACTGTGGACCTGAGGGAAGATCACAACCGGATTAACTCAGGTCTGAACCAGGCTCATTCTGGAGGATCTTACCTGGTCTAGAGGGGGATCCCAGCCGTTTTTTGTTTTTTTTTCTTCTTACCTGAGTGAGTCCCTGTTTTTCTGTGGAGTTTTCTTTGATGGACGCATCGACAGAAACGTTTGTCCAACCGTCGTCACTGCACCTGAACACAACACTGGTTCAGTCCTGGTTCAGTCCTGGTTCAGTCCTGGTTTAGTCCTGGTTTAGTCCTGGTCTTACCTGAGTTCAGGGGGGCAGGTGAGCCAGGTGATCTTTGGGGGCGGGGCTGCCTCAGACACACACAGCACAGAGGCCACGCCCACCTCTGACAGAGCGCGGATCCGAGGGGGCGCTGTCACACAGAGGGCGGGGCTTAGACAGAGGCAAAGTCTGAATGTCTCTCACCCCCTAAGCCCGCCCACAGCCCCTAACCCCGCCCACAGCCCCTAACCCCGCCCGCATCCCCTAACCCCTCCCACAACTCCTAACCCCGCCCACAGCCCCTAAGACAAGCCCGTTTGGCCGATCCCAGTCTGAAGGTGTACCTGGACCTGAACCTGGACCTGGACCTAAACCTGAACCTGGACCTGGACCTTGACCTGAACCTAAACCTGGACCTGGACCTTGACCTGAACCTAAACCTGGACCTGAACCTGGACCTTGACCTGAACCTGAACCTAAACCTGGACCTTGACCTGAATCTAAACCTGGACCTGGACCTTGACCTGAACCTAAACCTGGACCTGAACCTAAACCTGGACCTGGACCTGGACCTTGACCTGAACCTAAACCTGGACCTGAACCTGGACCTGGACCTTGACCTGAACCTGAACCTAAACCTGGACCTTGACCTGAACCTAAACCTGGACCTGGACCTTGACCTGAACCTAAACCTGAACCATTCCAGAATCCTCCATTTAAACTTTAAACCCCAAAGCCCAGCGCCTGTGCCACATCTGAACATCTCCTCTTAAACAAAGAACTTAAGTTACTATAAAATAAAAGCTGCATTGCGGAACATTTTGAGTGTCTAGAGCAGAGGAACACAAGGGGCGGGGCTGACCTCTGACCTCCAGCCTGAACTCCACCTCTTTGATGTCATCGTCATTGGAAACAGTGGCGACGTAACTTCCTGTTTGGTTCATTTGGACTTCCTCCAACCTGAGCACACTCACAAACCTGCAACACAGTCCCGGTTCAGTCCTGGTTCAGTCCTGGTTCAGTCCTGGTTCAGTCATGGTTTAGTCCTGGGTCAGTCATGGTTTAGTCCTGGTTCAGTCCTGGTTTAGTCCTGGTTCAGTCCTGGTTTAGTCCTGGTTTAGTCCTGGTTCAGTCCTGGTTTAGTCCTGGTTCAGTCCTGGTTTAGTCCTGGTTTAATCCTGGTTCAGTCCTGGTTTAGTCCTGGTTTAGTCCTGGTTCAGTCCTGGTTTAGTCCTGGTTTAGTCCTGGTTCAGTCCTGGTTTAGTCCTGGATTAGTCCTGGTTTAGTCCTGGTTCAGTCCTGGTTTAGTCCTGGTTTAGTCCTGGATTAGTCCTGGTTTAGTCCTGGTTTAGTCCTGGATTAGTCCTGGATTAGTCCTAGTTTAGTCCTGGTTTAGTCCTGGTTTAGTCCTGGTTCAGTCCTGGTTTAGTCCTGGTTTAGTCCTGGTTTAGTCCTGGATTAGTCCTGGATTAGTCCAGGTTTAGTCCTGGTTTAGTCCTGGTTTAGTCCTGGATTAGTCCTGGTTTAGTCCTGATTTAGTCCTGGTTCAGTCCTGGTTTAATCCTGGTTTAGTCCTGGATTAGTCCTGGATTAGTCCTGGTTGAGTCCTGGTTGAGTCCTGGTTTAGTCCTGGTTTAGTCCTGGATTAGTCCTGGTTCAGTCCTGGTTTAGTCCTGGTTTAGTCCTGGTTCAGTCCTGGTTTAGTCCTGGTTAGTTCTGGTTCAGTCCTGGTTTAGTCCTGGTTTAGTCCTGGTTTAGTCCTGGATTAGTCCTAGTTTAGTCCTGGTTTACTCCTGGTTCAGTCCTGGTTTAGTCCTGGTTTAGTCCTGGTTTAGTCCTGGATTAGTCCTGGTTCAGTCCTGGTTTAGTCCTGGATTAGTCCTGGTTCAGTCCTGGTTTAGTCCTGATTTAGTCCTGGTTCAGTCCTGGTTTAATCCTGGTTTAGTCATGGATTAGTCCTGGTTGAGTCCTGGTTGAGTCCTGGTTTAGTCCTGGTTTAGTCCTGGTTCAGTCCTGGTTTAGTCCTGGTTTAGTCCTGGTTCAGTCCTGGTTTAGTCCTGGTTTACTCCTGGTTTAGTCCTGGTTCAGTCCTGGTTTAGTCCTGGTTTAGTCCTGGTTCAGTCCTGGTTTAGTCCTGGATTAGTCCTGGTTTAATCCTGGTTCAGTCCTGGTTTAGTCCTGGTTTAGTCCTGGTTCAGTCCTGGTTTAGTCCTGGTTTAGTCCTGGTTCAGTCCTGGTTTAGTCCTGGTTTAGTCCTGGTTTAGTCCTGGTTTAGTCCTGGTTGAGTCCTGGTTTAGTCCTGGATTAGTCCTGGTTAAATCCTGGATTAGTCCTAGTTTAGTCCTGGTTAAGTCCTGGTTTAGTCCTGGTTCAGTCCTGGTTTAGTCCTGGTTTAGTCCTGGATTAGTCCTGGATTAGTCCAGGTTTAGTCCTGGTTTAGTCCTGGTTGAGTCCTGGTTTAGTCCTGGATTAGTCCTGGTTCAGTCCTGGTTTAGTCCTGGTTGAGTCCTGGATTAGTCCTGGTTTAGTCCTGGTTTATTCCTGGTTCAGTCCTGGTTTAGTCCTGGTTTAGTTCTGGTTCAGTCCTGGTTTAGTCCTGGTTGAGTCCTGGTTTAGTCCTGGTTTAGTCCTGGATTAGTCCTGGTTAAGTCCTGGATTAGTCCTAGTTTAGTCCTGGTTAAATCCTGGTTTAGTCCTGGATTAGTCCTGGATTAGTCCAGGTTTAGTTCTGGTTTAGTCCTGGTTGAGTCCTGGTTTAGTCCTGGATTAGTCCTGGTTCAGTCCTGGTTTAGTCCTGGTTTAGTCCTGGTTCAGTCCTGGTTTAGTCCTGATTTAGTCCTGGTTCAGTCCTGGTTTAAGTCCTGGTTTAGTCCTGGATTAGTCCAGGTTTAGTCCTGGTTTAGTCCTGGTTGAGTCCTGGTTTAGTCCTGGATTAGTCCTGGTTCAGTCCTGGTTTAGTCCTGGTTGAGTCCTGGATTAGTCCTGGTTTAGTCCTGGTTTATTCCTGGTTCAGTCCTGGTTTAGTCCTGGTTTAGTTCTGGTTCAGTCCTGGTTCAGTCCTGGTTTAGTCCTGGTTCAGTCCTGGTTTTGTCCTGGTTTAGTCCTGGTTTAGTCCTGGATTAGTCCTGGTTTAGTCTTGGTTTAGTCCTGGTTTAGTCCTGGATTAGTCCTGGATTAGTCCAGGTTTAGTTCTGGTTTAGTCCTGGTTGAGTCCTGGTTTAGTCCTGGATTAGTCCTGGTTCAGTCCTGGTTTAGTCCTGGTTTAGTCCTGGTTCAGTCCTGGTTTAGTCCTGATTTAGTCCTGGTTCAGTCCTGGTTTAATCCTGGTTTAGTCCTGGTTTAGTCCTGGTTGAGTCCTGGTTAGTCCTGGTTAGTCCTGGTTTAGTCCTGGTTTAGTCCTGGTTCAGTCCTGGTTTAGTCCTGGATTAGTCCTGGTTTAAGTCCTGGTTCAGTCCTGGTTTAGTCCTGGTTTAGTCCTGGTTCAGTCCTGGTTTAGTCCTGGTTTAGTCCTGGATTAGTCCTGGTTTAGTCCTGGTTTAGTCCTGGTTGAGTCCTGGTTTAGTCCTGGTTTAGTCCTGGATTAGTCCTGGTTCAGTCCTGGATTAGTCCTAGTTTAGTCCTGGTTTAGTCCTGGTTCAGTCCTGGTTTAGTCCTGGTTTAGTCCTGGATTAGTCCTGGATTAGTCCAGGTTTAGTCCTGGTTTAGTCCTGGTTTAGTCCTGGTTTAGTCCTGGATTAGTCCTGGTTCAGTCCTAGTTTAGTCCTGGTTGAGTCCTGGTTTAGTCCTGGATTAGTCCTGGTTAGTCCTGGGTTTTAGTCCTGGATTAGTCCTGGTTTAGTCCTGGTTTATTTAGTCCTGGTTTAGTCCTGGTTTAGTCCTGGTTTAGTCCTGGTTTAGTTTAGTCCTGGTTTCAGTCCTGGTTTAGTCCTGGATTAGTCCCGTCCTGGTTTAGTCCTGGTTTAGTCCTGGTTTTAGTCCTGGATTAGTCCAGTCCTGGTTTAGTCCTGGTTTAGTCCTGGTTTACTGGTTTAGTCCTGGGTTTAGTCCTGGTTTAGTCCTGGTTTAGTCCTGGTTTAGTCCTGGTTTAGTCCTGGTTTAGTCCTGGATTAGTCCTGGTTTAGTCCTGGTTTAGTCCTGGATTAGTCCTGGATTAGTCCTGGTTCAGTCCTGGTT
Organism: Boleophthalmus pectinirostris; assembly: GCF_026225935.1. Taxonomy (NCBI): domain Eukaryota; kingdom Metazoa; phylum Chordata; class Actinopteri; order Gobiiformes; family Gobiidae; genus Boleophthalmus; species Boleophthalmus pectinirostris. The sequence continues at coordinate 1,826,013 of NW_026571018.1, read as the reverse complement.
TAGTCCTGGTTGA
>NW_026571018.1:1524876-1820500 GCF_026225935.1 Boleophthalmus pectinirostris | reverse complement strand
TGTGTGTGCGTGCACATGTCTGTGCCTGATTTCATCAATAAGATCAGTTAAGTTTCTGTTTGAGGCTAAACTTCAATGAAATTGGAAACACTGGGTCTCAGTTCTTGTATATTTACACATTGAATACTGCACATTATTTCATTGTTGTAATGAATACACTGATTTTCAGATGGGTGTAATGCAACAATATACTATTGAAAGCAGACAACATGCCAAAGAAACAACAAAATGATGAAGACTGGACAGCTGGTCAGAGTTCTTCAAAGCAGAAACCTCCACCTCAGCATCTCTGCAAAACTACAGCCTGCATAGTTACAAGGGGACAGTAAATGATAGGTTCATACTTTTGTCTTCTAAGACTGATCCACTGAGTGCATTTACTGTTTTTCCAAAATGTTAACCATGCTTTAAGCAATTGGTTGGATCAGTTCTCAGCCCCCTCCTGTTCATACTCTACATCAGGGGTCTCCAACCTGTAGCTCAGGAGCTACCAGTAGTTCTCCACCCCATTTCAAATAGCTCACCAAGGTATTGTTGAATTATATATATTGTGCTGAATAAGTACAATTTGATTAATTACCATTGTAAATCTACGATATTAATGGCCAGTTTTGTGCACTAATAAATGAATAATCGTTTATATGTTAGCTATCTAACTGTCCCTAATCTAAGGCTGTGACTCTTATATTTACTACATTTCTTGCAACTGTTAAAATAAGTAGCTCTTTGGCATTTTTGTTTTGTAAAGGCTCACCAGAGAAAAAAGGTTGGAGACCCTTTCTCTTCATCCTCCCCCCTGGGTCATATAATCCTTCCCCACAGCCTCCAGTTCCATTGCTTTGCAGATGACATGGACTCTGCCTGTTCACCAAATCCATAACCCCAGCCACACATTCCACCCTCACAAACTGCATCTCCAATATAAAGTCAAACTTCCTCCAACTCAGCTGCTACAAAACAGAAATAATCATTGGCCCCAAAACACTCGCCAAAAACCCACAATAACTTCACCCTCTCCACTGACGACTCCTCAGTCTCCTCCTCCTCACACCTCTGTAACCTTGGTATCTTTGACCAGACCCATCTTTTGAACACCACATCAAACACATCACTAAAAACTGCCCTCTGTCACCTCCAGGACATTGCTCGCCTCCACCCATCCCTTTCCCCTCAGTCTGCTGAAACCTTCATCCACGCCTTTGTCACCTCTCGCCTTGACTGCTGCAATCGCTGCTCTAACGGTTCACCCTCCAAACTCCTCAACAGACTCCAGTACATCCAGAACTCTGCTGCCCGCCTCCCCACCTGCACCTCTCCTCCCATGAACACATCACCCCTGTCCTCAGAGATCTCCACTGGCTCCCCATCCCTCAGAGCATCCAATTCAAACTCCTCACCACTGTGTACAAGTCCCTCCATAATCTGGCCTCCACCTGCTTCTCTGAGCTCCTCCACCACCACACCCCGACCCATGTCCTCTGATCAGCTGACGCCAACCTCCTGTGTCCCCCCAGCAGGAGGAAACATAAGACCTGGGGGGACAGGGTCTTCTCCACTGCTGCCCCCACCCTCTGGAACTCCCTCCCCAAACACATCAGAGACTCATCCACACTCCCCATGTTTAAAAAAAAAAAAAAAAGCCCTAAAAACCATCTCTTTAAAACCCATCCATCCATTTTCTTCCGCTTATCCGGGGCCGGGTCGCGGGGGCAGCAGCCTAAGCAGGAACTCCTAGACTTCCCTCACCCCAGACATGTCCTCCAGCTCCTCCGGGGGAATCCCAAGGTGTTCCCAGGCCAGCCGAGACACATAGTCCCTCCAGGGTGTCCTGAGTCTTCCCCAGGGCCTCCTCCCGGTGGGACATGCCCGGAACACCTCCCGAGGCGCCCAGGAGGCATCCGGAACAGATGCCCGAGCCACCTCAACTGGCTCCTCTCGACGTGGAGGAGCAGCGGCTCTACTCCGAGCTCCTCCCGTGTGACTGAACTCCTCACCCTATCTCTAAGGGAGCGCCCAGCCACCCTGCGGAGGAAACTCATTTCGAGCGCTTGTATCCGCGATCTCGTCCTTTCGGTCACTACCCAGAGCTCATGACCATAGGTGAGAGTAGGAACGAAGACTGACCGGTAAATCGGCAGCTTCGCCTTTCGGCTCAGCTCCTCTTCACCACAACGGTCCGATACAGCGACCGCATCACTGCCGAAGCTGCACCGATCCGCCTGTCAAACTCACGCTCCATCCTCCCCTCACTCGTGAACAAGACCTCTTTAAAACCACCTTTAATAATAATAATAATAATAATAATAATAATAATAATAATAATATGTGTCAAGCAGAGAATGTCTCCATGAGACAGAAACGTGAGTCTGACACTTCAGCTGCAGAGTCTGAAACAGCTACATAGAAGGCACTGATCAGTAAAGCTTTTAGTTGGGTGCATGACCAGAGAGAAACTGAAGTTATGGAAAAGGGTCAGGTTGTTAAACTTGCTCATCTCACAGCTTTGTGTAATGAAACCTTAACAGAATTCAGAGAAGCGGCTGTTGCTGACATCACTAGTCATAACCTCAGACAAAAAATGGTCAGACTGTGCTTGTGTTACCATGTACTGTTTGTGACAACATTCATAAAACTTGCCTCCTTGGCAAAAAGATCAACTCCTCTGTGCACAGCAGGTCTTCATCACTGAGTTCCAGAGCTTTTTTCTCTAAATTTTTGTATACACTTGATTGGAAGCTGTATCTCTTGCCGGACACTTACTTCACTGCACTACTACTGCAAAATATGCAATAACTCCTGAACAAAACTAAAGAATCCACAAGCTCACGTTTCTGTTTCATTGAGAAATTGTCTTGACACTTGCTTAAAGCATTGTTAGCATTTTGGAAAAAACATGTGTTGGCAGCTTTTATGGTCGTCATAATCCAAAGACATCAGTAACTGATTCAACAACATCTTGCTAACCAGCACAATCAAATGTTTGTGTGTGAAGTTTCTTTTTTATATCATGGATCGCAGTAAATGCACTCAGTGGATCAGTCTTAGAAGACAAAAGTATGAACCTATCATTTACTGTCCCCTTGTAACTATGCAGGCTGTAGTTTTGCAGAGATGCTGAGGTGGAGGTTTCTGCTTTGAAGAACTCTGACCAGCTGTCCAGTCTTCATCATTTTGTTGTTTCTTTGGCATGTTGTCTGCTTTCAATAGTATATTGTTGCATTACACCATCTGAAAATCAGTGTATTCATTACAACAATGAAATAATGTGCAGTATTCAATGTGTAAATATACAAGAACTGAGACCCAGTGTTTCCAATTTCATTGAAGTTTAGTCTCAAACAGAAACTTAACTGATCTTATTGATGAAATCAGGCACAGACATGTGCACGCACACACACACACACACACACACGTACACACACCATACTTTGTCTCCCACATCTACTTTGGTTGGTTGTTATCTCACAATCTGACAATAGTTAATGTTCAGTCTAGGAGTCATGGACGCCTATAAAAGGACACCAATCTCCCAATAGACTCAATCTCTTCTTATAACCAGAAAAAATGATCAGCGTCTCTCACAATTGTCTTTGGAAAATAACTTCTGATGGGATGTTGCATGAAGGGTCAGGATGTTGGTTGGTTGTGTGAGTTTGTATGTGTAACCTGGTTACCATAGTTTTATCTTGCACTCTGACCTTGAGTTTTAATATTAGTCACTATTAATGTAATTAATATTATTCACTTTTAATGTAATTCACTTCATATAGTACAGCAGTACATAAGTCAACTCTTTTCAAATATTGTTTCTATAAAAAAAATCCTGCTTATTCCCATAAGTAATGGTAAAGCCTGAAAGTTCTGCCTCCTGCCGATTTGAGGTACAGTGAAGAACTTTGGTCATAGCAGGTGTTTCCCTCTAGATACAAAGGTCATCTTGGGCTTAAATTGAAGCTTATGAACATGGGAAGTCTTTTTTATGTACATTTGAGGCAGTGATATATGCAATAAAATGCTTGAAAATGATCACTTTTGATGACAATTTGTCAGGCGGACAGACATTTTTTAGTCTTTTAGGATATATTGAGGGTGATATTTGACAGTAGAAAGGCAGCAAGCCCCAAAATATTTTTCTGCTAGTTTCCCCCATGTGTCAGGATACACCATGCCAAATTTAAGGGTTATTTGACCATGTATGCGGTTTCAGTACCTTAATATTTACAGTTACATAATTTCGCAAATAGCTTTTCTTAAAAAGTGTGTTTTTGGGCCCTGAGACCAAACGGGGCCGAGCTGGGGTTGGTCCCTATCAACTCGTTATGGCCCAAGATATAAGATAACAGGAAATAATAGTGAAAAAAAGGTAGTAAAAAACATCCTGAGGGGTGGACCTGGCTCCCAGCCTATTATAAATCTGAAGATGAATCCAGGACGTGTCGTGTTGTTTTCAGGTCTGTGTTTGATGGCTCAAGCACAAGTGTGTTGTTGTGCGTCTGTTGTGTGTTGGTGTATGTTGTTGTGCATCTGTTGTGTGTCAGTTGTGTTGTTGTGCGTCAGTTGTGCGTTGGTTGTTGTACCTGTGCGTCCGGGTGGCGTTGTCGTGTGTTGGGTTGTGTTGTTGTGCATCTGTCGTATGTCGGTGTGTGTCAGTTGTGCGTCAGTTGGGTTGTTGTACCTGTGCACTGGGTGACATTGTTGTGTGTCTGTTGTGCGTCAGTGTGTGTTGTTGCGTGTTGTTGTGTGACAGTTGTGTTGTTGTACCTGTGCGCCTGGGTGGCGTTGGTGTGTCGGTGTGTGTTGTTGTGTGTCGGTGTGTGTTGTTGTGTGTCAGTGTGTGTTGTTGTGTGTCGGTGTATGTTGTTGTGCGTCAGTTGTGTTGTTGTGTGTCGGTGTGTGTTGTTGTTCGTCAGTTGTGTTGTTGTGTGTTGTGTGTTGTGTGTCGGTGTGTGTTGTTGTGCGTCAGTTGTGTGTGTTGTTGTCAGTGTGTGTTGTGTGTTGTGTGTGTTGTGTGTGTTGTGTGTGTGTTGTTGTGTGTCGTGTGTGTGTTGTTGTGTGTCAGTGTGTGTGTGTGTTGTGTGTGTCGGTGTGTGTTGTTGTCGTCAGTTGTGTTGTTGTGTGTCGTGTTGTGTGTCGGTGTTGTTGTTCGTCAGTTGTGTTGTGTGTGTTGTGTGTTGTGTGTGTTGTGTGTGTGTTGTGTTGTGTTGTGTTGTGTGTGTGTGTGTGTGTTGTGTCAGTTGTGTGTGTGTGTGTGTGTGTGTGTTGTTGTTCGTCAGTGTGTGTGTGTGTGTTGTGTGTCTGTGTGTGTGTTGTTGTGTGTCAGTGTGTGTGTTGTGTGTGTGTGTTGTTGTGTGTCGGTTGGTGTGTGTTGTTGTGCTGTGTGTCAGTTGTGTGTGTTGTTGTGTGTCGGTGTGTGTTGTTGTGTGTCAGTGTGTGTTGTTGTGTGTCGGTGTGTGTTGTTGTGCGTCAGTTGTGTTGTTGTGTGTCGGTGTGTGTTGTTGTGTGTCGGTGTGTGTTGTTGTGCGTCAGTTGTGTTGTTGTGTGTCGGTGTGTGTTGTTGTGTGTCAGTGTGTGTTGTTGTGTGTCGGTGTGTGTTGTTGTGTGCGTCAGTTGTGTTGTTGTGTGTCGTTGTGTGTGTGTTGTTGTGTGTGTCAGTGTGTGTTGTGTTGTGTGTCGTGTGTGTGTGTGTGTGTTGTGTGTCAGTGTGTGTTGTTGTGTGTCGTGTGTGTGTGTGTGTGTTGTTGTGTGTCAGTGTGTGTGTGTGTGTGTGTTGTTGTGTGTCGGTGTGTTGTTGTGTGTCGTGTGTGTGTTGTGTGTGTGTTGTGTGTGTTGTGTGTCGGTGTGTGTTGTTGTGTGTCAGTGTGTGTTGTTGTGTGTCTGTGTGTGTGTGTGTTGTTGTTGTCGTGTGTGTGTGTGTGTGTGTGTCGGTGTGTGTTGTTGTGTGTCGGTGTGTGTTGTTGTGTGTCGGTGTGTGTTGTGTGTCGGTGTGTGTTGTTGTGTGTCGGTGTGTGTGTTGTTGTGTGTGTGTGTGTGTGTTGTTGTGTGTCGGTGTGTGTTGTTGTGTGTCGGTGTGTGTTGTTGTGTGTCGGTGTGTGTTGTTGTGCGTCAGTTGTGTTGTTGTGTGTCGGTGTGTGTTGTTGTGTGTCTGTTGTGTGTGTGTGTGTTGTGTGTCGTGTGTGTGTTGTGTGTGTGTGTGTGTGTGTGTTGTGTGTCGTGTGTGTGTGTTGTTGTGTGTCGTGTGTGTGTTGTTGTGTGTCGTGTGTGTGTTGTTGTGTGTCGTGTGTGTGTGTGTGTGTGTGTGTCGTGTGTGTTGTTGTGTGTCGGTGTGTGTTGTTGTGTGTCGGTGTGTGTTATTGTGTGTCGGTGTGTGTTGTTGTGTGTCGGTGTGTGTTGTTGTGCGTCAGTTTGTGTGTTGTGTGTCGGTGTGTGTTGTTGTGTGTCGGTGTGTGTTGTTGTGCGTCAGTTGTGTTGTTGTGTGTTGTTGTGCGTTGGTTGTGTACCTGTGCGTCCGGGTGCCGTTGTCGGGGAAAGTCCCAGGTGAAGTAAACAGACTCAGACTCGGACACGGTGCAGTTCACCATGAGAGGATCTCCAGACCTCAGGACCACAGACGACGACGAGAGGTCCACCAGGAGCTCCTCTGGACCTGAGGACGAGGACGAGGAAGAAGAAAATCAGAAAGAGACGAGTAAATGTCATGAGAGAGTTTCACCTGCACGGCATTCTAGGACTAAACCAGGACTAAACCAAGACTAAACCAGAACTAAACCAGGACTAAACCAGGACTAAACCAAGACTACACCAGGACTAAACCAGGACTAAACCAAGACTAAACCAGAACTAAACCAGGACTAAACCAGGACTAAACCAAGACTACACCAGGACTAAACCTGAACTAAACCAGGACTAAACCAGGACTAAACCAAGACTACACCAGGACTAAACCAGGACTAAACCAAGACTAAACCAGAACTAAACCAGGACTAAACCAGGACTAAACCAAGACTACACCAGGACTAAACCTGAACTAAACCAGGACTAAAGCAGGACTAAACCAAGACTACACCAGGACTAAACCAGGACTAAACTAACTGTAAATTAGAATGAAACCAGATCTGAACCAAGACTAAACCCGGTCTAAGGTCTGTTTTTCTGTTACTGTTTGTTTAATTCCACACTGCGGAACATCCCAAGCACAGACATAAATCTCCATGGAGACGGGCAGGTGTTGGACCCTCCTGTGTCTCTGTGTCCTCACCGACGGCGCTGTACACGTAGAAGACCTGGGACAGCGCCTCCTGCTGGCCGCGGCGAGCGCTGCACACGTACGACGAGTCGTTCAGCTCCGCCGTGAAACCCAGGGCCGGATCGAACCGGATCGGACTCACCGGGATCCTGTCCGACCCCGAGCGCTCCCAAAGCTCCGCCTCCAGATCCGGATCGGACACGGAACACGGAACCAGCGCCACCCGAGTCCGACGCATCACCACCGAGTCAGAGGACGGCACGAACCAATCCGACGGACCTGAGGCCACACAAGCCAATCAGAGACGAGCAGGGACACACAGGGCCAATCAGAGACGAGCAGAGACACACAGAGCCAATCAGAGACAAGCAGAGACACACAGAGCCAATCAGAGACGAGCAGAGACACACAGAGCCAATCAGAGAAGATGAAAGTCTCTTTAAAGCGGCTCCAGTTAGATCAGTTTAATGCCACACTGCGGAACATTCCAGACTCACCTGTCCCGGGCACGAACAGGTCCAGTGTCCGGCTCTGGTCCGAGTCCGGTTCGGAGCAGGTGTATCTCCCGGACTGTCTCCAGGTGGCGTTCGAGAGGCGGAGCACGGAGGAGGAGCCCAGGTCCTCCACGGACACGCCCACAACACCGTCTCCAGGCAACGCCCAGGTGACATCACTCCAGCCCGAGCACACCTGAGCGACAAGAACCAGGTCTAAACCAGGACTAAACCAGGTCTAAACAAGGTCTGAACCAGGTGTGAACCAGGTCTAAACCAGGACTGAACCAGGTCTAAACCAGGACTAAACAAGGACTAAACCAGGTCTAAACCAGGTCTAAACCAGGACTGAACCAGGTCTGAACCAGGTCTAAACCAGGTCTAAACCAGGTCTAAACCAGGACTAAACCAGGTCTAAACCAGGTCTGAACCAGGTCTAAACCAGGACTAAACAAGGACTGAACCAGGTCTGAAGCAGATCTGAACCTGGTCTGAACCAGGTCTAAACCAGGTCTAAACCAGGTCTGAACCAGGACTGAACCAGGTCTAAAGCAGAACTAAACCAGGTCTAAACCAGGACTTAACCGGGTCTAAACCGGGTCTAAATCAGGTCAAAACCAGGTCAAAACCAGGACTAAACCAGGACTAAACCAGGACTAAACCGGGTCTAAACCAGGACTAAACTGGGATTAAACCAGAACTAAACCAGGTCTAAACCGGGTCTAAACCAGGACTATACCGGGTCTAAACCAGGACTGAACCAGGACTTAACAGGTCTAAACCAGGACTGAACCAGGACTAAACCAGGACTAAACCGGGTCTAAGTTCTGACCGTGGTGTAGTTGGAGTTCTGTTCGAGGACGACTCTGGAGTCTGAGGGGAGCAGCTCCAGGGAGACGACGCCCCCTTCGGGAGCAACGAGGAACAGACCTAAAACACACACAGAATGACCAATCACAACGCAGCATCAAAACACACACACACACAGACCGACCAATCACAACGCAGCATCAAAACACAAACACACACAGACCGACCAATCACAGCGCAGCATCAAATCAAACACAGACCAACCAATCACAGCGCAGAATCAACACACACACAGACCGACCAATCACAGCGCAGCATCAAAACACACACACAGACCGACCAATCACAGCGCAGCATCAAAACACACACAGACTGACCAATTACAGCGCAACATTAAAACACACACACACACAGATCGACCAATCACAGCGCAGCATCAAAACACACACACACACACAGACCGACCAATCACAGCGCAGCATCAAAACACACACACCCACACAGATCGACCAATCACAGCACAGCATCAAAACACACACACACACAGACTGACCAATCACAGCGCAGCATCAAAACACAAAAAGTTAAATGTTTATCTTTGTGTTTTTCTCTCACCCAACAGGAAGTGGAGCATCAAACTTCCTATGCTCACCGTCGCCATGGAAACGCTTCTCCTACAAAATAAAAGCATGAGTTTAAGAGCCATGCGACGAATTTTAAAAAAACAAAACAAAAAACTGATTAACTTAGAGCCAGATCAAAGTTTGTTTAGACCTGGTTTAGTTCTGGTTTAGTCCTGGTTTAGTCCTGGTTTAGTTCTGGTTTAGTTCTGGTTTAGTCCTGGTTCAGTCTTGGTTTAGTTCTGGTTTAGTCCTGGTTTAGTTTCCTGGTTTAGTCCTGGTTTAGTTCTGGTTTAGTCCTGGTTTAGTTCTGGTTTAGTCCTGGTTTAGTCCTGGTTCAGTCTTGGTTTAGTCCTGGTTTAGTTCTGGTTTAGTCCTGGTTTAGTTCTGGTTTAGTTCTGGTTTAGTCCTGGTTCAGTCCTGGTTCAGTCTTGGTTTAGTTCTGGTGTAATCATGGTTCAGTCCTGGTTTAGTTCTGGTTTAGTCCTGGTTTAGTTCTGGTTTAGTCCTGGTTTAGTCCTGGTTTAGTCCTGGTTTAGTTCTGGTTTAGTCCTGGTTTAGTTCTGGTTTAGTTCTGGTTTAGTCCTGGTTTAGTTCTGGTTTAGTCCTGGTTTAGTACTGGTTTAGATCTGCTTTAATCCTGGTTTAGTCCTGGTTTAGTTCTGGTTTAGTTCTGGTTTAGTTCTAGTTTAGTCCTGGTTTAGTTCTGGTTTAGTTCTGGTTTAGTCCTGGTTTAGTCCTAGTTTAGTTCTGGTTTAGTCCTGGTTTAGTTCTGGTTTAGTTCTGGTTTAGTCCTGGTTTAGTTCTGGTTTAGTTCTGGTTTAGTCCTGGTTTAGTCCTAGTTTAGTTCTGGTTTAGTCCTGGTTTAGTTCTGGTTTAATTCTGGTTTAGTCCTAGTTTAGTTCTGGTTTAGTCCTGGTTTAGTTCTGGTTTAGTTCCTGGTTTAGTTTTGGTTTAGTCCTGGTTTAGTTCTGGTTTAGTCCTGGTTTAGTTCTGGTTTAGTCCTGGTTAAGTTCTGGTTTAGTCCTGGTTTAGTTCTGGTTTAGTCCTGGTTTAGTTCTGGTTGTGTTTTTCCTCTTTAGTGGAAAAACACTTTTTTCTCTGTTTTTTCGGTTTCCACATTCCGGCGTCTCGCCAGAGCCAGCTGTGCTCTAATAGGCTGAGCCCTCTTCGCTGCGCTGTGATTGGAGCATTTGAACTTTTCCTGCGCTGTGATTGGCTGAGACACAGGAATGTGGAAGCTCTGTGAAAAGCATCAGTGAGAGGTAGAGAAGTCTGACACACTCAGGCCTGATTCAGTCCTTCTTTAGTCCTGGTCTAGTCCTGGTCTAGTCTTGGTCTAGTCCTGGTCTAGTCCTGGTCCTGACTCACCTGTCACTGTCTCTCCATGCTCCTGCCAAAGAAACAGAACGTTATTTTAAGATCAAATAAAGTGAACAAAGTGTCTTGCCCAACGACCCCAAAACAACAACACCAACTCTACATACAAACATACATACATACACACACACACACATACATACATACATACCTACATACAAGCACACATACACACACACACACACACATACATACATACATACACACACATACATACATACATACATACATACACACACATACATACATACATACATACACACATACATACATACATACATACATACACACATACATACATACATACACACAAACATACACACATACATACACATACATACACACACACATACACACACACATAGATACATACACACATACATACATACATACATACATACACACATACACATACATACATACATACACACATATATACACACATACACACACATACATACATACACACATATATACACACATACACACATATATGCACATACACACACATACATACATACACACACACACACATACACACAAACATACATACTTACATACATACATACACATACACACATACATACACACATACATACACACACACATACATACACACACACATACATACATACATACACACATACATACACATATACACACATACATACACACAAACATACATACACACATATATACACGTACACACACACATACATACATACACATATACACACATACATACACATACACACATACATACGTACACACACATACATACACACAAACATACATACACACATACATACACATACACACATACATACACACAAACATACATACGCACATACACACATACATACACATACACACATACATACGTACACACACATACATACATACACACAAACATACATACACACATACATACATACATACATACATACATACATACATACACACACACACACACACACATACATACATACATACATACACACACACACATACATACATACATACATACACATCTTGTTGTTGTAATTATGAGGACCCCCCTCAAAACGAGATGGCGATCTCAAGGGGCTTATCCTCCAAACAAATAAATTTAAATACACACATACACATACACACACATACACATACACACACACACACACACACACAAATAAAGACACACACTGGTGCCAGTTCACACTGATGTTGCATCAGAGTGAAAGACACATACTCACAACACAACAGATTATAGATGTGTGTGTTTTTGGGACTCTAAAGCTGCACAACAAGACGCCTTTTCACAGAACTTTACACTGACCTTTAGTTTTTACAAAAATAATAGTAATAATAATAAAATCTCTTGTCTGAACTGAAGCAACGTTCTGGATCAAGCGTGTGGTCGTTTAATTAGTGTAATGCTTCTACTACTCCTCCTCCTCCTCTTCCTCCTCCTCCTCTATTCTTCCTCTCTTGCCTAATTCTTCTTTCTCCTCTTTGTCTCCTTTTTCTCTTCCTCTTTTTTCTCAAACACAAATCAAATTCCTGGCTGTGGTTTTGCTCTGCTCTGATTGGACGTTTCAGTCATGTGACTTTTGTTTCCATTAAATAAATCTCCTACTTCCTCATCTCCTACCTCCTCGTCTCCTACCTCCTTGTGCCCTACCTCCTCGTCTCCTCTGTCCTTCTTGTGCTGCTGTTCTTCTTGTCCTGGTTCCGGTTCAGTCCTGGGCTTGTCCCGCTGTAATCCTGCTCTGGTCCCGGTTCTGTCCTGGTTCAGTCCTAGTCCTGGTTCAGTCCGGTTCAGTCCTGGTTCAGTCCCGGTTCAGTCCTGGTTCAGTCCCGGTTCAGTCCTGGTTCAGTCCCGGTCTCTCTCTGGTCTCTCTGTGATGGTCTGAGCTCAGACCCTCCCCCAGGACCCTCCCACTGCAGCGAGACTGGCATAAACCCAGGACTAACCCAGAACTCAACCCAGACTACACCAGGACTGAACCAGGACTACAGCAGGACTACACCGGGACTGAACTGGGACTGAACCAGGACTGAACCAGGACTACACCAGGACTGAACCAGGACTGAACCAGAACTGAACCAGGACTACACCAGGACTACACCAGGACTACACCAGGACTGAACCAGGACTACACCAGGACTGAACCAGGACTAAACCAGGACTAATCCAGGACTGAACAAGGGCTAAACCAGGACTAAACCAGGATTACACCAGGACTAAACCAGGACTGAACCAGGACTAAACCAGGACTAATCCAGGACTGAACAAGGGCTAAACCAGGACTAAACCAGGATTACACCAGGACTAAACTTGGACTGGACCAGGACTAAACCCGGATTTGGAGCAGGACTAGTGGGGAACAGGACCGGGTCTGTCCGGGTCCGGGTTGGACACAGACACATGTGTTTTCCATCAGGTCTTCAGACAGGAAGTGCACTGTAAAAAAAAAAAAAAAACGCTGAGCAAAAAACTTTAACCACAAAAACAAAAACATTCTTCAGGAGTGAGAGAGTCAGATGCCCTCCCACCCCATACACCCCCACACCCCCACCCTCTACCCTGCCCTCCCGTCTGTGGAGTCACATTTGTCTTGTTAATATTCACAAATGCAGAGTTTGGTTTGTTGTTTGGTTTTGATCCACAAATTCATCCAAAATGTAATATTTATAATTTGAATTTCGTTCTTTATAAATAGATGTGTAAAGATATATTTTTTTTATTTGCAAAATAATAATAATAATAATAATAAAATAAATTGTGAAACTGAAAATTCTGTTTGTAAAATCTGATTCTGTTTACAATTACACAAATTCACAGATGAGACTTTCTACGAACAGCCAAACGATTCATACACACAGATAAAATTTGTTTCATTCAGTTCAATAAATTCGTAACAACAAACTTCATAATTTATAATCAATCAGTCAATCAAGGAACTGACCTTAAAATGAATAAATTGTCGATGAGGCCAATTCCTTATTGATTATTAATTATGACGTGTTGTTATGAATTTATTACACGTTATGAAACATACTCAGTCTAAAACCTGTAACAGCAGCAGCGCCCTCTGGTGGACGTGTGTGTTTGTGCGTCTGAGTTTGTGAATGTCTCAAAAAACGTCATAGAGGAAAATCTGTGTCGATCCACAAACAGAATCACAGAATTTTCAGATTTACAGTTTATTTTATTTTATTTATTTCTTCTATTTTGGTCTTTACAAATAGGTGTGTATTTTTGTAAATATAAATTATAAATATTAAATTTGTATTTGTGAAAATGAATGAGACAAAAGTGACTCTAAACCCTGAGTCAGATGCCCTCCCACACTCTGCTGTTTCTGTCTGAGGGACCAAACTAAAACCTCGTCTCCTTGTCTCCTCCTCTGTCTCCTCGCTTGTCTCCTTGTCTCCTCCTCTGTCTCCTTGCTCATCTCCTTCTCTCCTCCCTCTCTCCTTGTTCGTCTCTTTGCTCGTCTCCTTGTCTCCTCCTCTGTCTCCTCCTCTGTCTCCTTGCTCATCTCCTTGTCTCCTCCTTTGTCTCCTTGCTTGTCTCCTTGTCTCCTCCTCATCTCCTTGTCTCCTCCTCTGTCTCCTTGCTTGTCTCCTTGTCTAATTGCTCGTCTCCTTGTCTCCTCCTCTGTCTCCTTGCTCGTCTCCTTGTCTCCTCCTCTGTCTCGTTGCTCGTCTTCGCGCTCGTCTCCTCCTCTCCTCCTCTGTCTCCTTGCTCATCTCCTCGTTTGTCTCCTTTGCTTCTCTCCTTGTCTTCTCCCTGTCTCCTTGCTCATCCCCTCCCATCTCCTTCCCCGTCCCCTTGTTCATCTCCTTGTCTCCTCCTCTGTCTCCTCTCTTGTCTCCTCCACTCCTCGTCTCCTCCCCTGTCTCCTCGCTGTCTCCTCGCTCGTCTCCTCCCGTCTCCTCACTCGTCTCCTTGTTCCTCCCCTGTCTCCTCATTCGTCTCCTTGTTTTTCCCCTGTCTCCTCGCTCATCTCCTTGTCTCCTCGTCTCCTCATTCAGTCTGGGTGTTGACTTTGGTCTCAAGGTTGTGGGTTTGATTCTCGTCTGTGGTGAGTTCAGTTTGTTTTGAAAATTCTCCAGGTGGCAAAAGTTTGTGTTTTTACAGTGCAGCGGTCTGGAGGGGGCGGGGCTAGGGGGGAGGGGGTTTTACACGTTTCTTTTTTTTTTTTTGTTTGGAGATTTTTTAACTTTATATTTCAAATAAAAAACAAGAAGAAACTAAAGTCTGAGGCAGAAGAAACACAGACGGAAAATCTATAAAAAGAAATCACAGTTTTATCAAAACAAATGCAACAAGGAGCTAGGAGACAAGGAGACAAGGAGACAAGGAGATGAGGAGAGAGGAGACAAGGAGACGAGGAGCTAGAAGACAAGGAGTTAGGAGACAAGGAGATGAGGGGAGAGGAGATGAGGGGGGAGGAGACAAGGAGACGAGGAGACAAAGAGACAAGGAGACAAGGAGACGAGTAGCTAGAAGACAAGGAGGAGACAAGGAGATGAGGGGAGAGGAGACAAGGAGAGAGGAGAAAAATAATTAAAATAATGACAGAACAAAAACTAAACATGTCTGACATGAGTGAATGAAACAGACGGAGGCTCAGGGAGCTGGAGGAGACTCGGCGGAGGAGACTCGGCGGGGGAGACTTGGCGGAGGAGACTCGGCGGAGGAGACTCGTGGGGGAGACTCGGCGGAGGAGACTCGGTGGGGGAGACTCGGTGGCCCCCCTCAGGTCACAGAGGGAATTTGTGTTGGGCTCAATGTGACAAAGTCACATGAAAAGTGTCTTCTTTGACACCAGCCTGATTTTACAAATTATTTTTATTTATTTTCACCTTTTCTATTTTTCTTTGTTTTTATAAAACTGTTTGTGTGAACAAACGTGTCTGAGGCTTTTGTTTTGTAAATCAATAAACTTAAAATCTAAGTCTAAGGAGCTAGGAAACAAGGAGAGAGGAGACAAGGAGAGAGGAGACAAGGAGAGAGGAGACAAGGAGAGAGGAGTTAGGAGAGAGGAGACATGGTCTCATCTTGTGGAAATTGTTTTGTCTCATCCTGAGTTCTGATGTTTTCACATATTTACATCTGCAATAGCAACAGTACACAGTACTACAATGTACTACATGGTACTGCCATGTACTACCATGGCACTACATGGTACTGCCATGTACTACCATGGTACTACATGATAGTACATGGTAGTACATGGTACTTCATGATATTACACGGTAGTACACAGTAGTACACAGTAGTACACAGTAGTACACAGTAGTACACGGTAGTACACAGTAGTACACAGTAGTACACGGTAGTACACAGTAGTACACGGTAGTACACAGTAGTACACGGTAGTACACAGTAGTACATAGAGTCCAGGTGTAATCCCGTGAGCGTCCAGCAGAGGGAGGCAGAGGTCTGGAGCTGGTGAAGTTTGAAGTGAAGTTTCTGCAGCTCAAGTGAAACAAAAAGGAAATGTTTTTTCCCTGACCTCTGACCCTGACCTCTGACCCCCGCAGACTGACGTTCAGCCTGTTGTTTCTGTTGATGATTTTCATTAAAATTAAAGTTTCTCTGAAACACAAACTCTGAGCTACAAGTCAAATGTTCTAATGTTCCTCCTCCTCACACTCAGAGCTGGAGTTGTGTGTGTTTCATGTTTGAGTAACACTTTATTATGAGTCTCTCTACATCTGCAAAGCTCCAAACACTCTGTTCCACCTTATGATGTCATGCAGTGGTAGTTTTCAAGTAAAATGCTCCTTTCACCTTCAGTTCAGTTCAGATCGACAAATCCAGGACTGAAAAGATCCAAATGATTCTAGTGAAGGTGGAGTTTAAAAACACAGTGGAGCTCTTCCTGTATCACCACATGATGACATCACAAGGTGGAGCAGAGTGTTTCAGTCTGAGACGGTTTGTGTGAATGAAACAAGGAAACTCCATCAGAACAAACCAGAAAACTTCCTCTGGGATGTTTGAAAAGAATCTGCTGAAGGGAGAGAGGAGATGATGAAAGGAGACGAGGAGAGGAAACGAGGAAAGGAGATGAGGAGACGAGGAGAGGAATTAGGAGGCAAAGAAGGAGACAGGGAAGGATGTAGGAAGCAGAGCGGAAAGTTGAGTGACAGCTGCAAAAAATCCCTCCGGAAAAAATACAAAAATAGACTCGAGAAAAATCTGTGAAAACCGGACTGGAATAAGAATTACACCAGAAGAAAAGAGGAGAAAGAGAAGAGGAGAGAGGAGAGGAGAGAGGAGGAAAATGAAGAGAGGAGGAAAGGAGGAGAGAGGAGAGGAAAGGAGGAGAGAAAAGAGGAGAGAAGGAGATAGGAAAGAGGAGAGGAGGAAAATGAAGAGAGGAGAAAAGTGGAGGAGAGAGGAAAAGAGCAGGAGAGGAGGAAAGGAGAAGAGGACAGGAGGAGAGGGAAAGAGAAGGAGAGGTGGAGAAGAGAGGAAAAGAGCAGAGGAGAGGAGGAAAGGAGAAAAGGAGAGAAAGAGGGGAGAGGAGGAAAGAAGAGGAGGAGAGAGGAAAGGAGAGAGGAGAGGATTGAGGAAAGAGGAGAGAAGAGAGAGGGAAAGGAGGAGAGGAGAATGACAGTTGGAGGAGAGCGGAGAAGAGGAGAGAGGAGGAGAGAAGGAAGGGAGGAAATTAGAAAAGGAGGAGCAGAGAGGAGAGGAAGTGAGGCGAGGAAAGGAGAAAGACGGAGAGAGGAGAAGACAGTGAGAGGTGGAAGAGAGGAGGAAAGGAGGAGAGAGGAGGAAAGGAGAAGAGAGGAGGAAAGGAGGAGAGAGGAGGAAAGGAGGAGAGAAAAGGAAAGGAGAAGAGAGGAGGAGTAGAGGAGAAGAGAGGAGGAAAGGAGAGGAGAGGAGGAATAGAGGAGAAGAGAGGAGGAAAGGAGAAGAGTGAAGAAAAGGAGGAGAGAGGAGGAAAGGAGGAGAGAGGAGAGAAGAGTGAGGAGAGAGGTGAAGAGAGGAATAGAGCAGAGGAGAGGAGAGAGGGAAGAGGAATGTGGAGAGGAGGAAAAAGAAGAGGGGAGAGGAAAAGAGCAGAGGACAGCAGGAAAGGAGAATAGGAGAGAAGAGAGAGGAGGAGGAGGAGAGAAGAGAAGAGGAGGAGGAGGAGAGAAGGAAGAATGAGTCTGAGGCGGCGGCGTTTGGACCACTGCAGTTTATTTACAGAATCACTGGATGCAACAATAATTTTACCAAAAAACTACAAAAGTGAGCTGGACTCCACAGGTTTGTCATGCAGCGGCGGCAGGTGCAGGTGCTGTACAGGCTCGGACCTGTCGGGGGGGGGGCACTCCTGCCTCGCGCACAGACTCACTTACGCCACCGCCGGGAGAATCACAGAGCCTTTAAAGCCGCACTACGTCACCTCCTGCTCGTCTCCACGGAAACGCTACGCTCTAACGGAAAGTAAAACCCCGACGACGACGTTTAGATCTGACACGATAAAGACACAAAAATAACTGTAAATGTTCAACTGATTATAAAACTTTTTTGACTTTATTAGATTTAAATTGTGTTTGTTTATTTGTTTGTTTATGTCAAATTTAAAGACACGTTGGACATTTCTGCATCACATTTGCGCCTGTAAACAAAGTAAGTAAACAAAGTAATTTTATGCGTAAATGTCGATCGTTCACACATCCGTTCACAGCTCGTCTCACAGAGTGTTTATGTGGAGCTACAGCAGATCAACACCTTAAAACTGTAATGTTTTATTTTTATATCGTGTTTCTGTCAAAGTGATTTGCAGTGTTGGGAGTAACGCGTTATAAAAGTAACGAATTACAGTAATGCATTACTTTTTGCTGTAACGCAGTAATGTAAGGCATTACAGGGGGAAAATTTGTAATATTTTACTCGGTACAAATGTGAGTAACGCGCGTTACAGTGTTTTTTTTAACCTGGATTGAAGTGGTGGGTTTTTCTTCATACAAATTCGCTAAAATCACCTCGATGGCAGCGGTGAAACGCCGGAGATGCGCCCTCATAGACCTTCAGGTAACCGCGGGTGAAAGGACTGACAAAGAACTCCACGCTGTTTAGACCTGGTTTAGACCTGGGTCAGTTCTGGTTTAGACCTGGTTTACACTCGTCCCTCCCTCTATCGCAGTTCACTTTTCGCTGTCTCGCAGATTTTTATTTATTTTTTATTTTTCTGGTGCAATTTTGCATGCCCTGTTTTTTTTTACATTGTATGAATGCGTATTGCGTTCCTCCCGCTGCGTCCTGACTGGCCAAGGGACTCCTGTCTCCTGTACAGTACAGTATAGAATGTGTTTAGCTGCCAAATTTAAATACATGTTCAGTCTGTATCAGTGTGATTCTGAAGTGCTGTACGGTTGCATGTTTTCTCCACCACGAAAACCCACAACGTCGACGAAACGTTCTGCACCGACAAAGGCTCCTGCACTCGCACCCAAAAGGCAGAGGAAGATGCAAACCATCACACAAAAAGTTGGACTTCTGGACACGCTGAAGGAAGGTAGAAGTTACGCACTGTAACAGACTCTTGCACCGGCTCGGGTACCTGCAAATAGTTGCTGAAATCAGGGCCGCGAGCCCGAGCAGCAGGGTGACAGCCGCTCTTACCTCCGTGAGGTGCGGAGCAGAGCCGCTCCTTTCTCCTGCGGTCACCTTCGAGCCCGTCCCTACAGTGAGTCCTGTTTTAGTCCTAGTTCAGTTCTAGTTTAGTCCTAGTTCACTTCTGGTTTAGTCCTGGTTCAGCTCTGGTTTAGTCCTGGTTTAGACCTGGTTTAGTCCTGGTTCAGTCCATATACAGCGCAAAAGTTATTTTGGTGAGAGTAACTTAAAGTAATGCAATAGTAATGTAATGCCTTACATTTTAAATGCAGTAATATTGTAATGTAACGAATTACTTTGAAATGACAGTAATAAATAACACATTACAGTTTCAAAGTAACTTGCCCAACAGTGGTGATTTGTGACATTATAATATTATACTGTATTTAAAATATAAAACATTACATGATTATTACAGGAACCTTTAATTTAAACTTACCAAAAGAACTGAGAAGATGCTGAACTTTTGCGCCGAATATGGACTGAATCAGGTCTAAACCAAGACTGAACCAGGATTAAACAAGAACTAAACCAGGATTAAACCAGAACTAAACCAGGACTAAACCAGGATTAAACCAGGACTAAACTAGAACTGAATTAGGACTAAATCAGAATTAAACCAGAACTGAACCAGGTCTAAACCAGGATTAAACCATTACCAAACCAGGACTAATCTTGGACTAGAACTTGGAAGCGTTGCAGACAGGGCATCTGTGCGGCACGATCAGGTGTCAGTTATTCTTCGCCTCGTGGATCGTGGAGTTCTGCGTCGGTCCTTTCGCCCGCGGTCTCCTGACGGTCTAAGTGAGCGTAACTTCAGCGTTTCACCGCTGCTGATATCGCCATGATTTTAGCAAATTTGTATGAAAATGAAAAACTCACCACTTCAATCTAGGTTAATAATGCTTTGTAACGCGCGATACTCACATTTGTACAGAGTAAAATATTAAAGGTTTTCCCCTGTAATGCCACATTACTGCGTTACAGCAAAAAACAATGCAGCACAGTTATTTGTTACTTTTATAACACGTTACTCCCAACACTGGTCAACAACGAGAAACAACCAGATACCAGAGGAGTATCTCCAAAACCGACACATTTAAAACCCTGAGCCTCACACAGGCTCCTCTCAGATCACAAGTCTGGACCGACGAGTGTCATTTTAATCCTGACGCAAAACGACCATCTGGAAACAGAAAATAATCTCACATGAACAGCAGCTGTGTGTGTGGGACAGAGTTTTGTTTCTGACCTAAACTGCGTCTGCGTAACATTCCGGACGGAGCAGAGGCATCTCCGTGGAAACCAGAGGAGCGCAGCGTCCAGCAGAGAGGTTCTGTAGTGCAGTTTTAGGTCTGGGCCTAAACAGAAGCTCAGACGTCTTATTGCCACGATCGGCCCTGGAGCTGCATAGACCAGTCTTAGTCTGAGTTTGAGTCTTAGTCTGAGTCTGGGTCTCAGTCTGAGTCTGAGTCTTAGTTTTAGTCTGAATCTGGAGTCTGAGCCCAAGTCTAAGTCTAAATCTGAGTCCGAGTGTCGTTCCAAGTCTGAGTCTGGGTCTGAGTCTAAGTCCAAGTCCAGGACCGGCTCTGAATCTGCGTCCAGGTCTGAGTCTAAGTCTGAGTCTGAGTCTGAGTCTGAGTCTGAGTCTAAGTCTAAGTCTAAGTCTAAGTCTAAGTCTGAGTCTGAGTTTGGGTCCGAGTCTGAGTCCAGGTCGGAGTCCGGTTCAAGTCCGAGTCTCAGTCTCAGTCCGAGTCTGGTTCTGAGGCGAGTCTGAAGAGAGAAGAGGAGGAGGAGAGAGAAGAGTCAGAGTCTGAGGCGAGGAAGAGTGTTCCCCCGGTCTGAGCACAAACACAGCCTTCAGAAGAACCAGGTCTAAACCAGGTCTGAACCAGGTCTAAAGGAACCGATTATTCCGATTATTTAGACTCCAGAGAAACCAAAGCCCCTGAGCTCTGTCGATATTTTTGAGCCGAATTGGATCATTTTTGGACTAATTTAAAGCTGCACTGTGTAACGTTCATCTGGAATGTTCCACAGTATGGCATTAGACCTTCCTATCATCACAGAGACCAGACCAAAAGTTCCAGGTCAGATCTGTGGAGAGGCGACTCCGCTCACAGTCACAATGTCTGTTTCTCTCTGGATTTTTGAACATTAACCGGAAGTTCCAAACCTACATTGTCGCACTTCATCTGTCGTGAAAAAGGTCTATAAATGTAAGTTAGAGCTGTTTAATGTCAAACTGTGGAACATTCCAGAAAGACCAACGACGTATCCACAGAAACAACCAAAAAGTTACACTGTGCAGCTTTAAAACATTCACAAAAAACAAGGCCCGCTCACTCAAAAGAGGAAATATTGATCGTTAAAGCTCCTCTAAAACACAAACCTACTCCTGTGAGCTTTAAGTCGTGTTCTAAAGTTGTTTCCTCCTCAGAAACAGACCTGGAGTTGTGTTTTGTTTCATTCATGTGTTTGAGTAACAGACCAAAATGCCTTTTTCGATTTGTGATGTCATGAAGTGATCGTTTTCAAGTGAACAGCGTCTTTTACCTCTTTTAAGGCGACGTTAAGTGACCCAAATCTGATTTTTTGGCCCCTATGTGACCTGAATCTGGTCTTTTAATGACAGATCCGATTTTTTTTCCAAATGTGACCCAGGACACTTGGATCTGTGCTCCCAAAACCGATACATATCCGATCTTTGGACGTGCGACTTCAGACTGAACGGTCAGGTCACATTCATCCCACCTACACGTCACAAATGTTCACAAACGTTCTTCTCGTCAGACGAAAATCGCATGTGAACTCCGTGTGAGCGAAGCGGCGGCGCACAGGTCAATCCCTCCACTCTCCTTTCCACGTTCTTTTCTACAGACATCACTACCGCTGCCCCATGAAACGCCACGACCAAAAACCTCGTCCTTCTCCTTCTCCGGGTCTGTTTACACAAGAACGCTTGCGGATAAAAATGACTTTCGTTTAGATGGTGACGGCGTTTTTGTGGCTTAAAAACAGAAAAATCTGAAACCACCTCCAGAGTGAAAAAGCTCCACTGTAGTGTTTCCGTCGACATTGCCCAAGACACAAAACTCTGGTCAGATCTGCTCAGGTCATGTACATGTTTACGTCATATACATCACCATCGAGTGTCACCACCGAGTCGCCTGGCATCGAATTCCACACACTTTTGCGTCACCGTATGCACGCAGATTTACTCCCGACAATGCTCGCCTAAACACTGAATAAAAAGTGAAGACGCGACGCCATTTTTACGTCTTCTGTTCAACATAGCCTCAATCTCCTCCTTAAAACAAATAAGATGTACCATATTTTTCTGACTATAAGTCGCTGCGGATTATAAGTCTCACAGAGCCAAAAAATATATTTGGGCCCGGTCAAGCAGAAGTAAACAGCAAGACCAAAAATTCAAGTTAATGCATCTGATATAAACATGTATTGAACAGATACATATGTACTCTAGTTTATGAAACTGTTGACCTTTTTTCTGTACCATTTTTGGTTCTAAAGTTCCATATCTTTTAAACAGACCATGTATGAAACATGGAACAAAAATTATTTCCCAAATTTCAAAGACCTGCAAATCATGTAAATAAATGGATGTATTTCATCATATCTTGTGTTATTCCATCTTTGAAGTTCTAGTATAATAACAATAGAATAAAGAACATCAGGCTGAATAGGTGTCTGGACTGTTAACGTCACATATGAACAGTTCTTCAGATAAATATAACATAAACAACAGAACAGAACAAGTTTAACAAACTCTCCATCTCACTCCAAATCAATAAATCCACTCAATTCTTCATCCTCGGTGTCCCTTCTGAACAACTCGGCCTCGACCTTCGGAGGTAAACAGAGCACCACTTCCTCTTCTGTGTCGCTGTCGTCAGACTCAGCATCAGTTCCAGTTAGAATTATTCGGGTCTTTCTGAATCCTGACAGGATGGTTTCAGTGTCACTGAAGTCCAGACTTTGTCCATCCATCCAGTGACTTCAGGAAAGTTTCATGGCGCATCCTCCCGGTTGCGGTGAAGTTGTGTTCTCCATCCCTGCTTTCCGCAAATTTCTTACAAATTTCTCTCTCACTCCAAACTTTCTTTCTGCTGCTCGATTTCCATTTTCAGCTGCATATTTCACGACTTGCAGCAGGACAGAGGCTCTTTCTGCAGGAGACATGCGCAGAAAACTGACACACAAGACTAGAGCTTCTCGTGGCTGTCAGTCTGAAAATTTTAATATATAAGTCGCAGGAAACACCTGAACCATGAAAAAAAGTGTGACTTATAATCGAAAAATATGGTACATCTTCTGGCTCCGGTACGACAGCAGCTTTAAAATTTCCAGGTGCTCGATGTGTGTGACGTTTGGCGTTTGACACTTATGGGATGTTTAAAGTTCACACTGGAGATCACACACAAGTCACATTTAACTGGAAATGTGAACAACCTCGCAAAAACATCAGATTTCATCAAAAAATCTGAATTGAGCCTTAAGCCCTGCAGTCTGAATGTCGCTTTATTTCAGTAGAGATCGGCAACTCCAGGACTGAAATGATCCAAATGATTCTAGTGAAGATGTGTGGAGCATATGAAAGAAGAACTCAGCCTAAATATACAGGGTTAGTGAGTTAAACATGAGTGAATGAAACAAAACACAACTCCAGGTCTGTTTGTGAAGAGGAAACGAGATCAGAACAGAGCAAGTCTTTAAGGAGAGACTCAAAAAACGAACGAAATATGAAACGAACCGAAGCGGACGTTTTTCTGAAGGCCGAGTTCAAATCAAATATAAAATCCTAAGAAACTTCAAGTGTCGAAAAGTTCAGAAAATCTCGTAAAAAACGTTCCACAGAAAAACAACACACTTTCACTCAGCACACTGCCACGTCTCCACCAATCAGAGGGCTCCAGACTCCCAACGGGCCAATCAGAGGGCTCCAGACACCGAACGGGCCAATCAGAGGACTCTAAAGTATAAACTGGCTAATCAGAATCAGTCTAAAGTTACTGTGTGTTCTGGAGGTGTGGTCTACAGTTTCGTCCCTAAAGTCCAAACTTCGGGACATTCCCTGGAGCTGGCTCTACTGTCGCCATGCCAACAGGAGGAGAAAGTGTCGTGGTTCAGATAAAGTCAGAATGCTTTTACATTCAAGAGGAGGGATTACAGTTATTATTTGGGCATTAACAGTGACACATATTTAGATCTCCATGTTCCTTTTATTGTTTTGAAAATCGTATATTCGCCCAAGTCCAGATAAACAGGAGTCCGGATAAACAGGACCGGATAAACAGGAGCCCGGATAAACAGGGGCCCGGATAAACATGGGTGGAGACGTGGGGCGGAGACAGCAGCAGGGGGCAGCACACACAAAGCAGCTCATATCAAACATCAGAGTCATAAATATGTAAGAATCAGAATAATGTGATAAGGCAGAGCCACGACTAAAGCTCCAGAAACAGAAACAGACCACTGCTTCAAAGCACTCCACACACGAGTCTGAGAGCCGCTGAGGACGACGCCCACGAGCCGGGACACGCCACGAGCCAAGGGACACGCCCACGAGCCAAGGACACGCCCATGAGCCAAGGGACACGCCCACGAGCCGGGGACACCCCCACGAGCCAAGGGACACACCCACGAGCCGGGGACACGCCCACGAGCCAAGGGACACGCCCACGAGCCAAGGGACACGCCCACGAGCCGGGGACACCCCCACGAGCCAAGGGACACGCCCACGAGCCGGGGACACGCCCACGAGCCAAGGGACACGCCCACGAGCCAAGGGACACGCCCACGAACCAGGGACACACCCACGAGCGAAGAGACACGCCCACGAGCCAGGGACACGCCCACGCGCTGGAGGACACGCCCATAAGCGGGAGGACACGCCCACAGGACAGAGAACACGCCCTGTGACACGCCCAAATGTTTGGGACACACCCACGCTCCAGAGGACACGCCCACGTGCCTCAGGACACGTCCACAGGCCAGAGGACACAACCCAAGACACGCCCACATGTTAGGGACACGCCAGAGTAAACGCCCACGCGCCAAAGGACATGCCCACACGCCAGAGGACACGCCCCCTGGACATGCCCAAATAACCGTCCAATGACACAACAGCATGTATTGATCAGTGGGAGCTGGAATTGCTCCCTCAACCTGTGGGTCGTGAATCTGTCCGCTGCGCCGAGAGACACTCCAGAGAGACACTCCAGAGACGCGTCCTCAGGAGGACATAGTAAATCTCCAGCCTGTGTCTGTGGAGGGACCAGGACGTGATGAGGAATACGAACCCTGACCCTGACTGTTCCACGTCGGAGGTTTGCCGTACTTCATTTATCATTTCAGTCTGTTGTGTCGCTCTCTTGCATTTCTTTGTGAAAGCAGCTCACCTGAGACTCACCTGCTCGAAATATTTAACACAGACAAAAGTTCTGTTTAAGGTGAAGTGGCCCAGTTCACTTACGTCGCTCTTCTTCAAAATACTCGGATACGTTCACACGAGCACAGATTTAGTTTGTATTTGAGACCTCCTTTATCATGTGAATAAACATTGTGAAAAATATTGAGCTCAAAATGACCCTTTGACCTTATTTGTCAGTTCCTATACTCTGCCTTTGTATCATGAAACTAAAATAAGGAATCGTGCAAAGGCAAAAAGCAGAAACTGACTTGATTGTTACATGGTACAGGAACTTCCAAATAAGGTCAAAGGTCCATTTTGAGCTCAAGATTTTTCATTTTTCACAAAGAAATATTTCCTCATAATAGCATCTAGTTGTTGAATTTTGGGAGCCCTACCTGTTATAGTTTTGTCTGGACAAAACAGAAACTTTGAAGTCATTTTTCACAGTTTCACACTCTGGCAAGTTTAGCTCTTTTGCGTTGTTTAGGGTTTCGTTTGGGTCTCGTTTGGGGTATCATTTTGGTCTTGTTTGGGGTATCATTTTGGTCTTGTTTGTGGTATCATTTTGGTCATGTTTGGGGTCTCATTTGGGTCTTATTTGGGTCTCATTTAGGGTCTTGTTTGGGGGTCTCATTTGGGTCTTGTTTGGGTCTCATTTGGGACTCGTTTAGATCTCATTTGGGTCTCGTTTGGGACTCGTTTAGATCTCATTTGGGTCTCGTTTAGATCTCATTTGGGTCCCATTTGGGTCTCATTTGGGTCTCGTTTGGGTCTCGTTCGGGTCTTACTGTAGCATCGCTCTGACCGGGCGGCCGTCGTGGCTCCGCGGCGGCTCTGAGACAAACACAAACACGAGTCATGCATCTGTACAAAATGTCACGGCTCCAGGAAGTCCAAACATGGTGTGGGCGGAGCCAGAGGGGAGCCATTATTACTGAGGACCGCAGGGGGCGCCACACCAGCCCGTGACGCTAACAGAACGGCTAAGGTTTCACCCGGACTGGACTGGGCACTGAACCCGGACTACACCAGGGTCTGAACCAGGACTAAAACTGGACCGAAGCTGGGTCTGAAAACAGGGACTAAACCAGGACTGAGCCAGGTCTAAAACTAACACTAAAACAGGCCTAAAACAGGCCTAAAACCAGGACTAAACCAGGATTAAACCAGGACTAAACCAGGTTTGTCGTAGGGAGCAGTGATGTTGCCCTGAGTCGTTTTTACATTCGTGGATCGGCTTTGGTTTTACACATTCGCAGGATTCAAAAGTTTAAAAGAGACAGATTCAGTTTTTCTCTCTGTAACCCTGTTCTAATGTGAGGAAATGTCCTGCAGTGGGGCTTTAACCTGTTCTAATGCGGCGTCCTCCTTAGAAGAGACGTAGGCCCGGTTTAGTCCGGGTTTAGTCCGGGTTTAGTCCAGGTTTAGTCCCAGTGCAATGGTGTATAAAAGCAGAAAATCAAACCAAAACATCCAAACTCCATTTCCCACGATGCACTTGGGCTTGGTACATTCACTGTTTACGGACGCGCTGAAGTTCTGCCTCGTAACAGATGACAGCGGACGCTCTGATTGGAGGGTGAAGAATTCGGGTCCTGGTCCCGGCGCAGACCCGTCGGACAGTCTGGCGTTCAGGTCCAGATCTTCGCAGCGTCTTGTTGTTGCCGTTAGCGTCTTTTTGCGATGCCGCTCTCCGTGTCGCCGTGAGCCGGAGAGACGAGGCGTTTTTTGGAAGATCGCAGTTCATGTTCGGAGGCGGTGGAAACTCCGTGGAAGAAGCAAAAAGTCCAAAAATGGTTCTCTAAAATGTTCAAAAAGATTCACAAAAAAAAAAAATAAATAAATAAAATAAATAAAGCCGAGAGGAAACGCGGCTAACGATAAAAACTCACCCAAACCCGATACCAAAACATTACATGCAGCTAGGCCATGTACAGGCAACAGCAGTGGTGCACCCCTCACAAAACTAGGACTAATCCAGGACTAAACCTGGACTAAACCAGGACTCCGTCTGGTCTAAAGAGGTTTAGATAATAAACAATAAACCAGAGCTTAACTAGGACTAAATGAAGACTAAACTAGGACTAAATCTGGACTAAAGCAGGACAAAAGCAGGACTAAACCAGGACTATACCAGGACAACAGCAGGACTAAACCAGGACTAAACCAGGACCAGTATCACCCATCTTGTGCACAATAACACCAGAAGACTTTTCTGCCCAGCAACAGACGACAGCGCTTACTGTGATTGGCCATAATGCTCTCTATAATAAACTCTCTCTACATTATATATATACATGTGTGTTTAAATACGTGCGTAAGAATATGATTAATGAAGCTTTGTACAGAAAAGTGGGAGCGTTTGGTTCTGCGATTCCTCTCAGCTTTGTAAACTTCAACTGTAAGAAACTAAAGACGCCACGTCCGGATCTGGAACGAACTCTGCGTCTGCAGCGGGCGCAGAGGGCAGAGTATGCTTGATTTTATGGGTGCTTTTGATTTGAGTGCATTTGATTTCATGGGTGTGTTTGATTTTATGGGTGTCTTTGAGTTGCGTGCGTTAGATTTTATGGGTGTATTTGAGTTTGGGTGCATTCAATTTCATGGGTGTGTTTGAATTTATGGGTGCATTTGAGTCGGGTGCGATTGATTTTATGGGTGCTTTTGATTTTATGGGTGTGTTTGAGTTGGGTGCGTTTGATTTTATGGGTGTGTTTGATTTTATGGGTGTGACTGAGTTGGGTGCGTTTGATTCTATGGGTGCGTTTGAGTTGGGTGTGTTTGATTTCATGGGTGCGTTTGATTTTATGGGTGTGTTTGAGTTTATGGGTGCGAATGAGTTGGGTGCATTTGATTCGATGGGTGCGTTTGTGTTGGGTGTGTAAAATGTTTTGGGTGCGTTTGATTTTATGGGTGCGTTTGATTTCATGGGTGCGTTTGATTTCATGAGTGCGTTTGATTTCATGGGTGCATTTAGTGGCATCTGTGTTTTGTTTCGTGTTTCGTCCCAGATCCGGAGGCGGCCGTGACCCCCACCCGCCTCTTTCAAAATAAAACTAAAGCTAAAGCAGGAGGAAGCTGATTGGTCGACGAGTCTGGTCCCTCCCACTCAACGATGATGTCAGACGCTGGGCCTGCTGTCAATCAAAGCTGAAGTCCCGGGCGGCGTGCCCATATCTGGAAGTTAACTGAAAGAGAAAGAGAGAGACGTTTAAAATCTCTTACGTACAGTTTGTTTAAACTGAACCCTGGCGCTTCAGAGTGTGTGTGTGTGTGTGTGTTAGGGTGGTCCATCAAAGCGCAGTAAAAAATAAAGTTTCCTGCACCCCACTCTATTTCAAATCCACAAACACTTTAAGACAGAAACTGGTCGACCCAAAGGACAAAACACCGAGCCACAAACAAAGTAACATGGTCTACTCCGTTCAGTGTAGTGAAGACTGAAAACAAAACAGCCACTTCACAAGACGATGAACCAACACGGACGAGAGAACAACACGGGACTCCAGTCTGCTGTACATCTCCATCGAAAAGAAAATACAGGGTTCCTACTCTTTTTCACTGACAAAATTTAAAAACTTTTCCATTACTTTTTCATGACATTTATGGCACCTACTTGTGTATGAAATATGAAAATGTTAACCCTTTCCACTCACCTTATGGTTTGGGTTTATAATTTTTTAACATTCTAAATGTTGTCAGTGCATTTATTGTCGTCTCTTTTAAACAAAAGGCACAAACATTTAGAAATAATCAGAACAGCCTCATGAGAACTTAACAGAACACTGTAGTTATGTGAAAGAGATACTAAAATTCCATGACTTTTCCAAAACTTTCACTGAATTCACAAGATCTCATGACTTTTCCAAGCTTGAAAAATTACATTTTAAATTTCCATGACTTTTCCAGGATTTCCTTGACTGTGGGAACTCTGACACTAACCACTTCTTTGAGGACAGTGAGATACAGATCTGAGCCAGAGAAAAGAACTGGTTTGAGAGGGGAATTAAAGAAGCTATTTTTGTTAAGAAAGAGAATCCTTCTCTAAACAGAAATGAAGGACTCAGACTCCATCTATCTCATATTTACAACTCCATCCTCAAACCTAAACCAAAACAAACAAGAGAACAAGAGATGTAGTCAGGTCAGCTCCATTATGGACATGAATGATTCTGTTAACATAACTCCAGACTCACTGCAAGTTCAATAGTCCGAGCTACAAACAGAAACTGTAAACAGGTGTTGGTTAGTTTCAGAGTAGTTTCAGTGTAGTTAGCTCCTCCTTCAGACAGATATAAGGAAGTGTCCACCAGAGTCTGACCAGAACTAAAGCAGCTTGGACAATCTGAGAAACATATTTGACTAAATAAACTTTTGTCCAGTTGTCAAATTGAATTTCTCCTTTTGCCCTGGATTCTACTTGAACGACTGAAGGATTTTACAGACAACCCTGCTTTAGGTTTCAGCATCCAAAAGATTTAGGAAGAAAACTGGAAGAAAAAGGAGATGTTTTAGAGGTTGCTCAAGCTGCATGAAGTTTCCTGGAAATTTTGCATTTTCAAGTAATTTTTAATGGACTTTATGAACTTTCTAAGTATTTTTTATGCAAGTTTCAGTTTGTGTTTGCAGAATAAAATGACAAATTATATGAATAGGCCTTCTTTATTTGGTTCTGTGTAATAGTATAGGGCACGTGACTTGAGTAACCTCTAAATATTAATTTGCATAAAATTTGGACCCAAATATTTTGGCCAGATATGGAACCAAATGCAGGATTCTAACCTAGAGAATCTAAAAAATGTTTCTGGACCATCCTAATGTGTTTGTGTCTTCAAAACGTAGTCTGTCATGGGTTACTCCAGGACTAAATCAGGACTAAATCAGGACTAAATCAGGACTAAACCAGGACTAATCAGGCACAACAAGGACCAAACAAACCGGGACTAAACCAAGACTAAATCGGGACTAAATCAGGACTAAATCAGGACTAAACCAGGACTAATCAGGCACAACAAGGACCAAACAAACCAGGACTAAACCAGGACTAAATGAGGACTAAACTGGGACTAAACTAGGAGTAAACCAGGACTAAATCAGGACTAAATGAGGACTAAACCAGGACTAATCAGGCACAACCAGGACCAAACAAATCAGGACTAATCCAGGACTCAACCAGGACTAAACCAGGACTAAATCAGAACTAAATCAGGACTCAACCAGGACTAAACCAGGATTAAATCAGAACTAAATTGGGACTAAATCAGAACTAAACCTGGACTAAAACAAGTCTAAACCAGGACTAAATCAGAACTAAAGCAGGACTAAACCAGGGCTAAATCAGAACTAATTCAGGACTAAACCAAGTCTAAACCAGGACTAAACCAGGACTAAATCAGAACTAAATGAGGACTAAACTAGTACTAAACTAGGACTAAACCAGGACTAAATGAGGACTAAACCAGGACTAATCAGGCACAACCAGGACCAAACAAACCAGGACTAAACTAGGACTAAATGAGGACTAAACTAGGTCTAAACTAGGACAAAACTAGGACTAAACCAGGACTAAACCAGGACTAAATGAGGACTAAACCAGGACTTATCCAGGACTCAACCAGGACTAAACCAGAAATAAATGAGGTCTAAACCAGGTCTAAAGCAGGTCTGGTCTGTGGTGCAGTGAGCTCGTCTGTGATTGGTGGCCGTGTGGGTCCGAGCGCTCTGATTGGTCACTCACTTGCAGAGCGTGGAGGGCGAGCCGGACCGGTGGAAGTGGACGATCTGCCACTTGCCGTCGCGGCGGTGCCACACCCTGCTCTCCTCTGATTGGACGGTGCGTGGCGAGCCGTTGGCGTCAATGAACTGCGTGACTCTGATGTAAGCGATGCAAGCCGCCTCCTCGCCCACCAGGTGGATGTGAGGATTCAAAATGGTGGTGTGGACCGGCTTCGAGTTCTTAGACCAGACTGAGGAGAGAAACCAGGACTAAAGCGGGTCTGAAACAGAACTAAACCAGGACTAAAGCGGGTCTGAAACAGGACTAAACCAGGACTAAAGCGGGTCTGAAACAGGTCTAAACCAGGACTGAACCAGGACTAAACCAGGTCTGAAACAGCACTACACCAGGAGTAAACCAGGACTAAACCAGGTCTGAAACAGGACTAAACCAGGACTAAACCAGGACTAAACCAGGTCTGAAACAGGACTAAACCAGGACTAAAACAGGTCTACACCAGGTCTGAGCCAAGTCTGACCCAGGTCTGGACCAGATCTAATCCAGGAATAAAAGGTCGTGGTTTTCACTCACGGTTTTCAAAATAAAATCGGTGGAAGTCGAGTCCTTCAACCAGGTTTCCCAGAGCCTCGGGTTCGAAGGCCGTCACAGCAGGATCACACATCTTACTGTAACACACACACACGTGTTTAAATACACACACACTTTTAAACACACACGTTTAAACACACACACACACGTTACACACATCAGGACTGAACCTGGTCTAAACATTAAATATGAAGTGAATCAAACGCACGTGTAGCTCTCGAAGTCTCCGTTGCTGATGGCCTCGATGAGCTGCTCCGTCACTCGGATGATGTCCTGTTTACGAGCTGAAAAACAAACATACATCTCCTTTAAACGCCCTGCTTCACAACAAACTCCTGCTTCTACATTTGTGTGAAACTATCATGTATACTTCCATCAGGTTTTTTGGTCGTGTGAGGTTAAAGCAGGCGTGTGCGTGTGTGTGTGCACGTGCACGTGCGTGTGCGCGTGGGTGTGTGTGTGTGTGTGTGTGGGTGCAGTACCCCGCGTGTCCTCATCCTCGATGGTGGTGTTGGTGCTCTCAGACGACTCCTGAAACACACATCAGAGTCATCAGAGGATCGTGTACACGTCAGAACTGCAGAGTATTCAGCTCTTTTTACTTGAATAATACTAAAGTGGTGTGTGTGTGTGTGTGTGTGTGTGATAGAAATCGATGTTTAGAAAAGTGAAAAATCCTTTAGTGCGTCTGGGCTGTTAAAGGTCACATCATGAGCTGGAGTCTGTTATAGTTCAAATGTCCCCGTGGATCATTCTGTTTATTTACACTTTTGAAGTTGCAATATTTCATCTAAAACAATTTAATTAAAGAGTTCATATAACTGGACTGTGTAAAGAAGTTGCCAAAAGGCATATTCATATTTCATAAGAACATAAGGACTTTGTTTTTCCAATCCAATCCACTTTATTTCTGTTGCACATTTCACAAGCAATCAGATTCCGAGGTGCTGCACAAATACATAATAATAACAATAATAATAAAATGATAAAATAAACTACTAAAATAATACTAGTCTTAAAATAATAAAACCAGTAAAATAAAATAAAAAACAAAATCATAGAATAGAAATAAATAAACCAATAAACAAAATAAAACAATAAAACCAATAAAAACACATAAAAAAAAATAATAAAAAAACACAGAGGAGCACACAACTCACACAGTGTTAAAACCTAGAGAATAAAAGTGGGTCTTAAGACAAAATTAAAAACTTCAGAAGTGGGGTTTTTCTTCTTGAGGTGATAAGGATAAGAACAAAGTTTGCTTGGGGTCAGACATTTCATACTTCAGAAGATGTTCTGCGGCCGAACTGTCTTGCCCCCTCACTCTGCAACGCCCCCTCACACACTTTGCCCCGCCCACTCACTCGTATTTGTTAAGTTTGAATCTCTTCCGTCCGATTGACTTGAGCTTGACTTGTGTCGTTCGTTCATTCGTTTTTCAATATAAAACCAAAAATAAGAAATACAAAAAAACAAGTTTTCTTCATTATTTGTCTCCAAAATCAAAATGAAAAAACAGATAATGATTTGTTTTTTCAGTTTTCAATTTTGTGTTTAAATGAAAAATGAAAAAAAAAAAACAGATAACGGCCGTTTCCCATTTACGTGACTCCCGTAACTGTGATGCCAAAGTTTTGTGCCGCATACGGACTGAACCAGGACTGATCCAGGTCCGGGACCAGAGACCAGAGGCTCAGAGCCCGAGGCAGGGCCGGACCGCGAAGCCGAGGCTCGGACCCTATGGAGGCTCAAAGTGAAAGCTTGGAGTCCGCCCTGGTCCCGCCCAGGTCCCACTCTGGTCCCACTTTGGTCCCGGACCTGGATCAATCGTGGTTCAGTCCGTATGCAGCGCAAAACTTTGGCATCGCAGTCACGGGAGTCACGTAAATGGGAAACGGCCGTTATCTGTTTTTTTTCATTTTTCATTTAAACACAAAATCGAAAACTGAAAAAACAAATCATTATCTGTTTTTT
Source organism: Boleophthalmus pectinirostris (assembly GCF_026225935.1). Lineage (NCBI taxonomy): Eukaryota > Metazoa > Chordata > Actinopteri > Gobiiformes > Gobiidae > Boleophthalmus > Boleophthalmus pectinirostris. The sequence continues at coordinate 1,786,604 of NW_026571018.1, read as the reverse complement.
CATTTTGGATTTGGAGACAAATATTGAAGAAAACAGTTGTTTTTTTGTATTTCTTATTTTTGGTTTTATATTGAAAAACGAATGAACGAATGACACACGGATTCAGGCCTCATGTTTTTGACATTTCTCTGTGTTTGGTGAAGGGTCCAGGTTTATATCAAGGATATTTCTTTTCGTCCTCCAGTCTGACCGCTCTTTTTTTGTGGTGACCTGCTTTTTGGCTTTCACAAACTTGTCTCAGAGATGACTCCAGACTTTTCTACACTGATTTTCTTCTTAACCTAAAATGTCGTCAATCTCCCTCCATGAATTTCTTTCCATTTGTCTCTTTATAGTGACTGAGCATCGTGTCGTACAGATGTTTGTATTTTCTCAACATTTCCTCCAGCCGAACTGCCCAACAAAGTTCTTATGTTCTTACGACGTATGAACAGGTCTTAAGTGAGAACGACGTCACTCACAGCGTTCAGATTCAGTCTAGTGAAGCTCATTGGGGCCGACGGTTATGAGGGGAATTAGAAGCCAGGCTCCATATTAGGAATCGAAATGTGCTAATGGACCAAATGTTGAAATAAAAACCCCAGGATCATGTAGAGTGGGTTAGAGAGTAAGTCAGTGGGAGCCAGAGTCGATGGAGCCGAGTCGCGCCTGTGCTCACTTCCTGTTTGGAACTCCCATTTACATAAACAGTCTCTGAATTGGACCCAGCTGATGCGCTCGCCGCCGCCACCTCTTTCCTCAGAAAAGACTGAAACAAAAAAGTAGAAAATAAAAGTGTTTTTTTTTACCTTGACGCCGTCGTTTTTCTTGCCTCCGCTTTTTCCTCCTGAACGCAGCACGAACAGAGACAGAAACACCAGAGTCAGAAAGAACGGGAGGAAGGCAGAGAAGAACAGCCACGCCATCCAGGACGCAGGAAGTACCACAAAAGTATCACAAAAGTACCACAAAAGTACCACAAAAAGTACCACAAAAAACAAAACAATCTACACAAAAAACTGACAAAAAACTGACTCACAATGAGACTTAAATAAAAAAAAATTAAATAAAAATCAAATCCACAGAGGATGAAGAAGATCTGTTGTAATCCTGGTTTAGTCCGAGTTTAGGCCTGGTCTAGACTTGTGTAGACCAGATTTAGACCAGGTTTAGTCCTCAGTGTTTTAGTCCCCGTGTTTAGTCCTGTTGTAGTCCAGTTTGAGTCCTGGTTTAGACCCGGTTCAGTCCAGTCCTTCTGTCTGTTGTCACATGGTGTACATAGCAGCAGATCAAGTGTCCCAGGCTCCGCCCCCTCAGGGTCCGGGCCTGGACCAGATCTAGACTTTGGTCCAGATTTAGGCCAAAGTGCAAAGGAAGTCCCTCTGGAGTCCCACGCCTGGTCTAAGTTTGGATCCTGGTCTAAGTTTAGTTTAAAAACACTTTCCCTTTCTCTCCCTGGACTCCACTTTGACCCCTGAGTCCAGGTTTAGTCCAGGTTGAGTCCAGGTTTAGTCCAGGTTTAGTCCCAGCTCTTATCTCTGGTTTAACTTGGATCCTAGTTTGGTCTACCCTGGTCTCACTTTGGACCCCATTGTAATCTTCCAGTCCAGTTTAAGTTTAGTTTTAGTCCAGGTTTGGTTCTGGTTCAGTCCAGGTTCAGTCCATGTTTAGTCCATGTTTAGTCCTGGTTTAGTCCTGGTTTAGTCCTGGTTTAGTCCAGTTTTTGTCCAGATTCAGTCCAGATTGATTCCAGTTTTAGTCCAGTTTTAGTCCAGGTTCAGTCCAGTTTTAGTTCAGTTTTAGTCCAGGTTCGATCCAGTTTTAGTCCAGTTTTAGTCCAGGTTCAGTTCAGTTTTAGTCCAGGTTCAGTCCAGTTTTAGTCCAGGTCCAGTCCAGTTTCAGTCCAGTTTTAGTCCAGTTTTAGTCCAGTTTTAGTCCAGTTTTAGTCCAGTTTTAGTCCAGTTTTAGTCCAGGTCCAGTGCAGTTTCAGTCCAGTTTTAGTCTAGGTTCAGTCCAGTTTTAGTCCAGTTTTAGTCCAGGTTCAGTCCAGTTTCAGTCCAGTTTTAGTCCAGTTTTAGTCCAGGTTCAGTTCAGTTTTAGTCCAGGTTCAGTCCAGTTTTAGTCCAGTTTTGGTCCAGGTTCAGTCCAGTTTCAGTCCAGGTTCAGTCCAGTTTTAGTTCAGTTTTAGTCCAGGTTCAGTTCAGTTTTGGTCCAGGTTCAGTCCAGTTTCAGTCCAGTTTTAGTCCAGTTTTAGTCCAGGTCCAGTGCAGTTTCAGTCCAGTTTTAGTCCAGTTTTAGTTCAGGTTCAGTCCAGTTTTAGTCCAGTTTTAGTCCAGGTTCAGTCCAGTTTCAGTCCAGTTTTAGTCCAGTTTTAGTCCAGTTTTAGTCCAGGTTCAGTTCAGTTTTAGTCCAGTTTTAGTCCAGGTTCAGTCCAGTTTTAGTCCAGTTTTAGTCCAGGTTCAGTTCAGTTTTAGTCCAGTTTTAGTCCAGGTTCAGTTCAGTTTTAGTCCAGGTTCAGTCCGGTTTCAGTCCAGTTTTAGTCCAGTTTTAGTCCAGGTTCCGTTCAGTTTTAGTCCAGGTTCAGTCCAGTTTTAGTCCAGTTTTAGTCCAGTTTTAGTCCAGGTTCAGTCCAGTTTTAGTCCAGTTTTAGTCCAGGTTCAGTTCAGTTTTAGTCCAGGTTCAGTCCAGTTTTAATCCAGTTTTAGTCCAGGTTCAGTCCAGTTTTAATCCAGTTTTAGTCCAGGTTCAGTCCAGTTTTAGTCCAGTTTTAGTCCAGGTTCAGTTCAGTTTTAGTCCAGGTTCAGTCCGGTTTCAGTCCAGTTTTAGTCCAGGTTCCGTTCAGTTTTAGTCCAGGTTCAGTCCAGTTTTAGTCCAGGTTCAGTCCAGTTTTAGTCCAGTTTTAGTCCAGGTTCAGTTCAGTTTTAGTCCAGGTTCAGTCCAGTTTTAATCCAGTTTTAGTCCAGGTTCAGTCCAGTTTTAGTCCAGTTTTAGTCCAGTTTTAGTCCAGGTTCAGTCCAGTCCTTCTGTCTGTTGTCACATGGTGTACATAGCAGCAGATCAAGTGTCCCAGGCTCCGCCCCCTCAGGGTCCGGGCCTGGACCAGATCTAGACTTTGGTCCAGATTTAGGCCAAAGTGCAAAGGAAGTCCCTCTAGAGTCCCACGCCTGGTCTAAGTTTGGATCCTGGTCTAAGTTTAGTTTAAAAACACTTTCCCTTTCTCTCCCTGGACTCCACTTTGACCCCTGAGTCCAGGTTTAGTCCAGGTTGAGTCCAGGTTTAGTCCAGGTTTAGTCCCAGCTCTTATCTCTGGTTTAACTTGGATCCTAGTTTGGTCTACCCTGGTCTCACTTTGGACCCCATTGTAGTCTTCCAGTCCAGTCTAAGTTTAGTTTTAGTACAGGTTTGGTTCTGGTTCAGTCCAGGTTCAGTCCATGTTTAGTCCATGTTTAGTCCATGTTTAGTCCATGTTTAGTCCTGGTTTAGTCCAGTTTTTGTCCAGATTCAGTCCAGATTGATTCCAGTTTTAGTCCAGTTTTAGTCCAGGTTCAGTCCAGTTTTAGTTCAGTTTTAGTCCAGGTTCGATCCAGTTTTAGTCCAGTTTTAGTCCAGGTTCAGTTCAGTTTTAGTCCAGGTCCAGTCCAGTTTCAGTCCAGTTTTAGTCCAGTTTTAGTAGTCCAGTCAGTCAGTTTTAGTCCAGTTTTAGTCAGGTTCAGTCCAGTTTTAGTCCAGTTTTAGTCAGTTCAGTCCAGTTTTCAGTCCAGTTTTAGTCCAGTTTTAGTCCAGGTTCAGTTCAGTCCAGTTTAGTCCAGTTTTCAGTCCAGTTTTCAGTCCAGTTTTAGTCCAGTTTTAGTCCAGGTTCAGTCCAGTTTCAGTCCAGTTTTAGTCCAGTTTTAGTCCAGGTTCAGTTCAGTTTTAGTCCAGGTTCAGTCCAGTTTTAGTCCAGTTTTAGTCCAGGTTCAGTTCAGTTTTGGTCCAGGTTCAGTCCAGTTTCAGTCCAGTTTTAGTCCAGGTTCAGTCCAGTTTCAGTCCAGTTTTAGTCCAGTTTTAGTCCAGGTTCAGTTCAGTTTTAGTCCAGGTTCAGTCCAGTTTTAGTCCAGTTTTAGTCCAGTTTTAGTCCAGTTTTGGTCCAGGTTCAGTCCAGTTTCAGTCCAGGTTCAGTCCAGTTTTAGTTCAGTTTTAGTCCAGGTTCAGTTCAGTTTTGGTCCAGGTTCAGTCCAGTTTCAGTCCAGTTTTAGTCCAGTTTTAGTCCAGGTCCAGTGCAGTTTCAGTCCAGTTTTAGTTCAGGTTCAGTCCAGTTTTAGTCCAGTTTTAGTCCAGGTTCAGTCCAGTTTCAGTCCAGTTTTAGTCCAGTTTTAGTCCAGGTTCAGTTCAGTTTTAGTTCAGTTTTAGTCCAGTTTTAGTCCAGGTTCAGTCCAGTTTTAGTCCAGTTTTAGTCCAGGTTCAGTTCAGTTTTAGTCCAGGTTCAGTCCAGTTTTAGTCCAGTTTTAGTCCAGGTTCAGTTCAGTTTTAGTCCAGTTTTAGTCCAGGTTCAGTTCAGTTTTAGTCCAGGTTCAGTCCGGTTTCAGTCCAGTTTTAGTCCAGTTTTAGTCCAGGTTCCGTTCAGTTTTAGTCCAGGTTCAGTCCAGTTTTAGTCCAGGTTCAGTCCAGTTTTAGTCCAGTTTTTCCAGGTTCAGTCAGTTTTAGTCCAGGTTCAGTCCAGTTTTAAGTCCAGTTTTTAGTCCAGGTTCAGTCCAGTTTTTAGTCCAGTTTTAGTCCAGGTTCAGTTCAGTTTTAGTCCAGGTTCAGTCCGGTTTCAGTCCAGTTTTAGTCCAGGTTCCGTTCAGTTTTAGTCCAGGTTCAGTCCAGTTTTAGTCCAGGTTCAGTCCAGTTTCAGTCCAGTTTTAGTCCAGTTTTAGTCCAGGTTCAGTTCAGTTTTAGTCCAGGTTCAGTCCAGTTTAGTCCAGTTTTGGTCCAGGTTTCAGTCCAGTTTTAGTCCAGTTTTAGTTTTAGTCCAGGTTCAGTTCAGTTTTCAGTCCAGGTTCAGTCCAGTTTTAGTCCAGTTTCAGTCCAGGTTCAGTTCAGTTTTGGTCCAGGTTCAGTCCAGTTTCAGTCCAGTTTTAGTCCAGGTTCAGTCCAGTTTCAGTCCAGTTTTAGTCCAGTTTTAGTCCAGGTTCAGTCCAGTTTTAGTCCAGTTTTAGTCCAGTTTTAGTCCAATTTTGGTCCAGGTTCAGTCCAGTTTCAGTCCAGGTTCAGTCCAGTTTTAGTCCACTTTTAGTCCAGGTTCAGTTCAGTTTTGGTCCAGGTTCAGTCCAGTTTCAGTCCAGTTTTAGTCAGTTCAGTTTTAGTCCAGGTTCAGTCCAGTTTTAGTCCAGTTTTAGTCCACTTTTAGTCCACTTTTAGTCCAGGTTCAGTCCAGTTTTAGTCCAGTTTTAGTCCAGGTTCAGTTCAGTTTTAGTCCAGGCTCAGTCCAGTTTTAGTCCAGGTTCAGTTCAGTTTTAGTCCAGTTTTAGTCCAGGTTCAGTTCAGTTTTAGTCCAGGTTCAGTCCGGTTTCAGTCCAGGTTCAGTCCAGGTTCAGTTCAGTTTTGGTCCAGGTTCAGTCCAGTTTCAGTCCAGTTTTAGTCCAGTTTTAGTCCAGTTTTAGTCCAGGTTCCGTTCAGTTTTAGTCCAGGTTCAGTCCAGTTTTAGTCCAGGTTCAGTCCAGTTTTAGTCCAGGTTCAGTTCAGTTTTAGTCCAGGTTCAGTCCAGTTTTAGTCCAGTTTTAGTCCAGGTTCAGTCCAGTTTTAGTCCAGTTTTAGTCCAGGTTCAGTTCAGTTTTAGTCCAGGTTCAGTCCGATTTCAGTCCAGTTTTAGTCCAGGTTCCATTCAGTTTTAGTCCAGGTTCAGTCCAGTTTCAGTCCAGTTTTAATCCAGTTTTAGTCCAGGTTCAGTTCAGTTTTAGTCCAGGTTCAGTCCAGTTTTAGTCCAGTTTTAGTCCAGTTTTGGTCCAGGTTCAGTCCAGTTTCAGTCCAGTTTTAGTCCAGTTTTAGTCCAGTTTTAGTCCAGGTTCAGTTCAGTTTTAGTCCAGGTTCAGTCCAGTTTTAGTCCAGTTTCAGTCCAGGTTCAGTTCAGTTTTGGTCCAGGTTCAGTCCAGTTTTAGTCCAATTTTAGTCCAGTTTTGGTCCAGGTTCAGTCCAGTTTCAGTCCAGGTTCAGTCCAGTTTTAGTCCAGTTTTAGTCCAGGTTCAGTTCGGTTTTGGTCCAGGTTCGGTCCAGTTTCAGTCCAGTTTTAGTCAGTTCAGTTTTAGTCCAGGTTCAGTCCAGTTTTAGTCCAGTTTTAGTCCAGGTTCAGTCCAGTTTTAGTCCAGTTTTAGTCCAGGTTCAGTTCAGTTTTAGTCCAGGTTCAGTCCAGTTTTAGTCCAGGTTCAGTCCAGTTTTAGTCCTGGTTTAGTCCCAGTCTGGTGTGTGTTTGTATATCTGATCTCTCTGGTCTAAATTTGGTTCCTTGTCTAAGGCCCTGACCCGGTCTCTCTCAGGGTGTGTGTGTGTGTGTGTTGGGGTGTGTGTGTGTGTGTGTGTGTGTGTGTGTGTCTGTGTGTCTGTGTGTGTCTGTGTGTGTGTCTGTGTGTGTGTGTCTGTGTGTGTGTGTGTGTCTGTGCGTCTGTGTGTGTGTCTGTGTGTGTGTGTCTGTGTGTGTGTGTTGGGGTGTGTGTGTGTGTGTGTGTGTCTGTGTGTGTGTGTCTGTGTGTGTGTCAGGGTGTGTGTGTCTGCGTGTGTCTGTGTGTGTGTCAGTGTGTGGGTGTGTGTGTGTGTGTCACTTTCATTTTTGAGTCCCCCCTCCTTTTACTCCCTGGGCTGACTCCCTCCCCCTTCAGAGCTCTATCACACATATTTATCATGCGTCACATCAGGTTTGTGCAGTCGTTGTGTACAGTTGTGTGTCATGTTGTTGTGTATTTATGGATGATTGTCGCGTGGGAGCCTGGGGGACGTGGGCTTGTGGGCGGAGCCTTGTACAGACTCGTACTGCAGCTGACTGACGGGGTTTTAGTTTAGGGTTTGACTCACATTCCAGATGAAGCTAAATTTAAGTCTGAGCTAAAGCCTCAGCCTGTTTAGTCCTAAGTGTTCCACTGTTTAGTCCTGGTAGTCCGTTCAGTCCCTGGTTAGTCCTGGTTCAGTCCTAGTCCTGGTTTAGTCCTTTCTAGTCCGTCCTGGTTAGTCCTGGTTTAGTCCTGGTAGTCCTAGTCCTGGTTCAGTCCTGGTTTAGTCCTTAGTCCTGGTTCCAGTCCTGGTTTAGTCCTGGTCCTGGTTCAGTCCTGGTTAGTTAGTAGTCCTGGTTTAGTCCTGTTAAGTCCTGGTTTAGTCCTGGTTTAGTCCTGGTTCAGTCCTAGTCCTGGTTTAGTCCTTAGTCCTGGTTAGTCCTGGTTCAGTCCTGGTTTAGTCCTTTAGTCCTGGTTAGTCCTAGTTTAGTTTGACCCTGGTCCTGGTTCAGTCCTAGTTCAGTCCTGGTTTTAGTCCTGGTTCCTAGTCCTGGTTAGTCCTGGTTAGTCCTGGTTTAGTCCTGGTTCAGTCCTGGTTAGTCCTAGTCCTGGTTTAGTCCTGGTTTAGTCCTGGTTTAGTCCTGGTTAGTCCTGGTTCAGTCCTCAGTCCTGGTTTAGGTTTAGTCCTGGGTTTAGTTTCCTGGTTTCAGTTAGTCCGGTTTAGTCCTGGTTTAGTCCTGGTTTAGTCCTGGTTTAGTCCTGGTTTAGTTAGTCCTAGTTCAGTCCTGGTTTAGTCCTAGTCCTGGTTTAGTCCTGGTTTAGGTTAGTCCTGGTTTAGTCCTGGTTCCAGTCCTGGTTTAGTCCTGGTTTAGTTTAGTCCTGGTTTAGTCCTGGTTTAGTCCTTTAGTCCTGGTTTAGTCCTGGTCCTGGTTTAGTCCTGGTTCAGTCCTACCTGGTTTAGTCCTGGTTTAGTCCTGGTTTAGTCCTGGTTTAGTCCTGTAGTCCTGGTTTAGTCCTGTAGTCCTGGTTTAGTCCTGGTTTAGTCCTGGTTTAGTCCTGGTTTAGTCCTGGTTTAGTCCTGGTTTAGTCCTGGTTTAGTCCTGGTGTAGTCCTGGTTTAGTCCTGGTTCAGTCCTAGTGTAGTCCTGGTTTAGTCCTGGTGTAGTCCTGGTTTAGTCCTGGTGTAGTCCTGGTTTAGTCCTGGTTCAGTCCTAGTGTAGTCCTGGTTTAGTCCTGGTGTAGTCCTGGTTTAGTCCTGGTTCAGTCCTAGTGTAGTCCTGGTTTAGTCCTGGTTCCTGAAACTGACCTGAGAAGTTCCTCGTGGCCAACATGGTCGTCAGGATGGCTCCCTGAGGAAAGGAAATGAGGAGAGAAGGAGGCAAGGAAGTAAGGAAACAAGGAAGCCAGGAACTGAGGAGTCAAGGAGGCAAGGAAGTGAGGAGTCAAGGAAGCAAGAAAGTGAGGAAACGAGGAAGCAAGGAAGCAGAAAAGAGTGAAGAAAGAGAGAAAGACGAGAGAAAAGGAGGAGAGAGAGTTTGTACCTTGAGTTTTCGTCGAGCGTTGAATTTCTTGAGACACTCGACGGTTTCCTGTCGGTGCATACAGGACGCCACGGTGGAGCGATGCTGAAGAGAGAACGAGAGAAGGAGAGAGGGTAAATATGAACGAAAGAGAGAAAGAAATGATAAAAAAAATAGGAAAAAACACAAACATTTTAGGAAGGAAATTACAACAAAAGAATCAAAATACAAAAAAAAAAAAAAAGAAAAATTATGAAAATTGAGGGGAAAAAATGACAGAAAATTTAGGAAAAAGAGTCTAACAGAGTCTACAGAGTCCAGATCTAAACCAGGACTAAACAAAGTCTAAACCAGTTCTAAACCCGGTCTAAAGCAGGTCTAAACCTGGTCTAAACTTGGTCTAAACTCGGTCTAAACCCAGTTTAAAGAAGGTCCAAACTAGGTCTAAACCCAGTTAAAACCCCGTCTAACCCCGGTCTAAATCTGGTCTAAACCCTGTCTAAACTTGGTCTAAACCCGGTCTAAACCCTGGTCTAAACCTGGTCTAAACCCGGTCTAAACTTGGTCTAAACCCGGTCTAAACCCTGGTCTAAACCTGGTCTAAACCCAGTCTAAACTTGGTCTTAACTCAGTCTAAACTCGGTCTAAACCCAGTCTAAACCCGGTCAAACCCCCGTCTAAACCTGGTCAAAACCTGGTCTAAACCTGGTCTAAACCCGGTCTAAACCCGGTCTAAACCCGGTCTAAACCCGGTCTAACCCCGGTCTAACCCCGGTCTAAACCTGGTCTAAACCCAGTTTAATCCCGGTCTAACACGTCTAAACTCGGTCTAAACCCGGTCTAAACCCGGTCTAAATTCGGTTTAAACTCGGTCTAAATCCAGTCCAAACTTGGTCTAAGCCTAGTCTAAACCAGTTCTAAACCCGGTCTAAACCCATTCTAAACCAGTTCTAAACCCGGTCTAAACTAGTTCTAAACCCGGTCTAAACCCGGTCTATGTCCGTGTGGGTGCTCACAGAGATCCAGGGGTGCTTGAGGGCCTCGGCGGCGGTGATGCGTTTGGACGGATTTATGGTCAACATCTTATTGATCAGATCTTTGGCCTCAGGAGTCACCGTGTCCCACTCAGGAGAAGGAAACTACAAAATAAAACTACAGTAAACTAGAGGAAACACAAACCTTTCAAAATAAAAGTCACCGTGTCCCACTCAGGAGAAGGAAACTACAAAATAAAACTACAGTAAACTAGAGGAAACACAAACCTTTCAAAATAAAAGTCACCGTGTCCCACTCAGGAGAAGGAAACTACAAAATAAAACTACAATAAACTACAGGAAACAGAAACCTTTCAAAATAAAAGTCACCGTGTCCCACTCAGGAGAAGGAAACTACAAAATAAAACTACAATAAACTACAGGAAACACAAACCTTTCAGAATAAAAGTCACCGTGTCCCAACCAGGAGAAGGAAACTATGATGATTGACAGCCATAATAATCCAATATGGTGCAGACAGGTGCGCTCCGGACTTTGAAACAGAGAGGACATTTGTGCTCAGACCACGCCTTTTCCCTTTTCTCCAGACACGGTGGGACATGGAGGTGCCCGGCGGTGCCAGGTGGGGGTGGGGATGAGAGGGGCTCCTCACGTCCTGTCCGTAGACGCCAGTGTCTGCACTTGTCACGTAAAAACCTCCATCTGACTCATCGGCGCTGTTAGTCCATCCATCCATTTTCTTCCTCTTATCTAAGCAGGGACTCCCAGACTTCCTTCACCCCAGACACTTCCTCCAGCTCCTCCGGGGGACCCCGAGGAGTTCCCAGGCCAGTCCAGAGACATAGTCCCTCCAGTGTGTCCTGGGTCTTCCCCGGGGCCTCCTCCTGGTGGGACATGAACACCTCCTGAGGGAGACGCCCAGGAGACATCAGAACAGACGCTCCTCAACTGGTTCCTCTTGACGTGGAGGAGCAGCGGCTCTACTCCGAGCTCCTCCTGTGTGACTGTGGCTCCTCACTCTATCTCTAATGGAGCGCCCAGACACCCTGAGAAGGAAACTCATTTCGAGTGCTTGTATTGGTGATCTCGTCCTTTCGGTCATTACCCAGAGCTCATGACCAGAGGTGAGAGGAGGAACATAGACTGACGATAAATCGAGAGCTTTGAGATACTTGAACACTTGAGGCAGGGACTCTTCACCCACCCGGAGAGGGTAGTCCAACCTGAAAACTCAAATGTCCTGACCGTAGTTGATCCTAAAGAGGCCGATAAAGATACAACTTTGACCCAAAAGTCAGATTTATAACAAATATGCACGAAAATGTCAAAATAAGGCCAGAGACAGAGAGACACTTCTATTTTAGACACATTTACACAGACAATCAGGACAAAAAAGTTATTTTGGTGTTTAGTGGCTCTTTAAACTACAGGAAAAAGAAACTTTTCAGAATAAAATGTCCACAGAAGGACAAGTTAAAGCTCCACTGCGGGACATTTCCTCACAGTAGGACAGGTTAAAGCTCCACTACGGGACATTTCCTCACAGTAGGACAGGTTAAAGCTCCACTGCGGGAAATTTCCTCACAGTAGGACAGGTTAAAGCTCCACTGCGGGACATTTCCTCACAGTAGGACAGGTTAAAGCTCCACTGCGGGAAATTTCCTCACAGTAGGACAGGTTAAAGCTCCATTGTGGGACATTCCCTGGCCTCATGCTGGACTCACGTCGTAGGCTCCGGCTTTGATCTGCTGATAGAGTCTGTGCTGGTCCTCGTCCCAGAATGGAGGATATCCAACCAGCAGAATGTACAAGATCACACCTGAAACACAGACAGAACTGAACCAGGACTGGACCAGGACTGAACCAGGACTGAACCAGGTCTAAATCAGGACTGAGACGTACCACAGGCCCATAGATCCACTGCTTTGCCGTAGGGGTCTTTCCTCAGGACCTCAGGGGATAGGTACCCAGGGGTCCCCGCGAAGCCTGAACAAAAACACAAAATGAAACAGAAACAGACTTTATTATTGTAATTTTCCCATAAAATGTAAACTACAGTAATGGACCACATTTCCCAGAAGCCTCTGCTCACCGAACCAGGCCTGCTGGTCTCCCTCCACCTCGATGGCCAAACCGAAGTCGGCCAGTTTCACCGCCGCACCTTTGGACTTCGACGCCAAGAGGAGGTTCTCCGGCTACAAACAGAACAGAGGAGGGGTATTACAGAGGGGTATTTACTGCTGTGGGGTATTACAGAGGGGTATTTATTACTGCTGTGGGGTATTACAGAGGGGTATTTACTGCTGTGGGGTATTACAGAGGGGTATTTACTGCTGTGGGGTATTACAGAGGGGTATTTACTGCTGTGGGGTATTACAGAGGGGCATTTACTGCTGTGGGGTATTACAGAGGGGTATTTATTACTGCTGTGGGGTATTACAGAGGGGTATTTACTGCTGTGGGGTATTACAGAGGGGTATTTACTGCTGTGGGGTATTACAGAGGGGTATTTATTTGTGTGTGACAAATTTTTTGTATTAATCCGCAACACATGATCCGGAATTTTTCATTTTGTTATTTTGTCCCTAAATCAAGAGACAAATGCAAATAACGAACCAATCAGACGCCTTCATTCCCCGTTGTTGTTTTTGTTGTTGTTAGTGTTAGCAACAGGTTTGACTGACACCTACAGTGCTTTGTTGCTGAGCAATGGTGCATTCAATCATCCATTCGACTCGGAGGTTCGAGGACGTTGCCTAGCAACATGTACTGACACGCCCCTTTTCCTCAGACGGCGGTGTTGTGTTGGTTAGTGTTGTGGTGATCGTTGTTGTGCCCGATGTTGTGGTCAGTGTTTTGGTGGTCGATGTTGTGTCAGTGTTTTGGTGGTCGATGTTGTGGTCAGTGTTTTGGTGGTCGATGTTGTGGTCAGTGTTTTGGTGGTCGATGTTGTGGTCAGTGTTTTGGTGGTCGATGTTGTGGTCAGTGTTTTGGTGGTCGATGTTGTGGTCAGTGTTTTGGTGGTCGATGTTGTGGTCAGTGTTTTGGTGGTCGATGTTGTTGTCAGTGTTTTGGTGGTCGATGTTGTGGTCAGTGTTTGGTGGTCGATGTTGTGGTCAGTGTTTTGGTGGTCGATGTTGTGGTCAGTGTTTTGGTGGTCGATGTTGTGGTCAGTGTTTTGGTGGTCGATGTTGTGGTCAGTGTTTTGGTGGTCGATGTTGTGGTCATTGTTTTGGTGGTCGATGTTGTGGTCAGTGTTTTGGTGGCCGATGTTGTGGTCAGTGTTTTGGTGGTCGATGTTGTGGTCAGTGTTTTGGTGGTCGATGTTGTGGTCAGTGTTTTGGTGGTCGATGTTGTGGTCAGTGTTTTGGTGGTCGATGTTGTGGTCATTGTTTTGGTGGTCGATGTTGTAGTCAGTGTTTTGGTGGTCGATGTTGTGGTCAGTATTTTGGTGGTCGATGTTGTAGTTAGTGTTTTGGTGGTCGATGTTGTGGTCAGTGTTTTGGTGGTCGATGTTGTAGTTAGTGTTGTGGTGATCGTTGTTGTGGCCGATGTTGTAGTTAGTGTTTTGGTGGTCGATGTTGTGGTCAGTGTTTTGGTGGTCGATGTTGTGGTCAGTGTTTTGGTGGTCGATGTTGTAGTTAGTGTTTTGGTGGTCGATGTTGTGGTCAGTGTTTTGGTGGTCGATGTTGTAGTTAGTGTTGTGGTGATCGTTGTTGTGGCCGATGTTGTAGTCAGTGTTTTGGTGGTCGATGTTGTGGTCAGTGTTTTGGTGGTCGATGTTGTGGTCAGTGTTTTGGTGGTCGATGTTGTGGTCAGTGTTTTGGTGGTCGATGTTGTGGTCAGTGTTTTGGTGGTCGATGTTGTGGTCAGTGTTTTGGTGGTCGATGTTGTGGTCAGTGTTTTGGTGGTCGATGTTGTGGTCATTGTTTTGGTGGTCGATGTTGTAGTCAGTGTTTTGGTGGTCGATGTTGTGGTCAGTGTTTTGGTGGTCGATGTTGTAGTCAGTGTTTTGGTGGTCGATGTTGTAGTTAGTGTTTTGGTGGTCGATGTTGTGGTCAGTGTTTTGGTGGTCGATGTTGTGGTCAGTGTTTTGGTGGTCGATGTTGTAGTTAGTGTTTTGGTGGTCGATGTTGTGGTCAGTGTTTTGGTGGTCGATGTTGTAGTTAGTGTTGTGGTGATCGTTGTTGTGGCCGATGTTGTAGTCAGTGTTTTGGTGGTCGATGTTGTGGTCAGTGTTTTGGTGGTCGATGTTGTGGTCAGTGTTTTGGTGGTCGATGTTGTGGTCAGTGTTTTGGTGGTCGATGTTGCGGTCAGTGTTTTGGTGGTCGATGTTGCGGTTAGTGTTTTGGTGGTCGATGTTGTAGTCAGTGTTTTGGTGGTCGATGTTGTAGTCAGTGTTTTGGTGGTCGATGTTGTGGTCGTCTGTGTGTCCTGATTTAGTCCTGGTTTAGTGCTGGTTTTGTCCTACTATAGTCCTAGTACAGTAGTACTTTAGTCCTAATATGGTCCTGATTTAGACCTGGTTTAGTCCTGGTTTAGACCTGGGTTAGTCCTGGTTTAGACCTGGTTTAGTCCTGGTTTAGACCTGGTTAAGTCCTGGTTTAGACCCGGTTAAGTCCTGTTTAGATCAGACTGGTCACCTGGGGCATTTCTCTTATAAATCTGGGACAGATGTCTGCTTTTGTCTAAATGTGGCCTGACCTCTTCCTGACGCTGTAGTGTGTGTGGAGTTTAAGTTCCTCTGTGTGTAAAAGTGAAGCTGTAACAGAACCCTTCACATGGAGTCCACAAGAAACGATAAAACTGTTAACTCTGCTGGTTTGTTGTGGACACAGTTCTGACCTTGAGATCGCGATGGACCACTCCCATCTGATGACAGTGCAGCACGGCCTCCAGGATCTGCTGGATACAGTGACTGAGGGGTCAGGGGTCACACACAAAGGGGTCACACACACACAGAAGGGTCACACGCACACACAGAGGTCACACAGGGGTCAGGGTTAATGTAAGCGTGTGTTAATGTTTGTGTGCATGAGAGAAGAGGAGACAGAGGCACATACCTGGCGTCGGCTTCGCTGTAGTACTCTCGTGCTACGATGTCCTCAAACAGCTCTCCTCCAGTCACTCTGAAAACACCAAACATGAGATCCGGCTCTTTCCGCTCCAATACCGATACCGATACTACGGCCTTAAACACCAAATACCAGAGACTGAAAACTCCATTTATGTCGAGAAAAGTAAAATAAACTCAAACCAGCCTGAGCCAAAAGTGACAGAGCAGTGATTAAGTTGTGTAACCTGTTTGAGAGCGACTAGTGGCCGCTCCAGGTACTGCAGAAACTATTCTCCCAAAGAACCTCACCTCTGACCTCTGACCTCTGACCTCTGTCCGCTGACCTGACCACAGAGCACAGTGGAACTTTATATGAATCCAAACTGCCCGTGTTCTGGTGTGTATTGGGCTTTGTAGGATTTAGCCGCGGAACTCAAAAGGCCTATTCATATTTCATGAGAACATACGGTACAAACTTTGTTCTTGCACCCAGACATAGACTAGGCCTGTAACGATAACAGATTTTGCTGGACAATTAATTGACCAAGAATTTATTGCGATAAACGATAGTATTGACATTTTGAGACCAATTTCAATTATTATAATGACCATGAAATAAAAACGCAAATATACCCTTTCAAAACTTTACTTTCTAAAGAACATTTAACACAGGAACTGTAAGACAAACAAAAACAACAGGCCTAAATAACACAGACTTAACACAGGACTAGTCTAATATGTCTAACTCACAGTGAGGATTTGTTAACAAAAATGCACTTGAATAAACCACTGTTGAACTAAATACAACCAAAACATTAAATAAAATGGATTATTAAGTCTCTGTAACAAAATTGTCCTTAAAACTGGAATATTGTGTCTCGTCTCTCTGTGGCTGCTGCTGTGGCCTCGTCATTTTGGTCTTTAAGTGTTTGTATTAACTCGCGACACAGGATGCTATTTTACTATGAGGGAGTCTCTGTCCCGTCTGGTGTCGTGCTGGTTTCTTGTGCGATTTCGGGCTCTTCCCGGGGTCTAGACTAATTCTGTCGCTCGGGTTTGGGTTTATATTGGCTGTTGGGGTTTGAGACATTTCTTCTCGTCGTTTGCGCTCGCTGCATTTGACGCACGTGGTTGTTAACACGTGTCCCGCTGACCAGTGTTGATTCGGCATCGTGACTTGTTTTGGCGCTCGGCGATGAACTGTTTTGTCACTCTGACAGCGGCGCTTGTGTTGCTAGCGCACCGCACAGACAGCGGAAAGCACGTGTCCAACACAGCGCACGTTGGTTCAAGCGTCATTACTATTGTTAAACGAGACGAGTCAAACGATAGTAGCTTCTAACATTCAGTTGGTAACACTTTATAATAACTACACCTTATTTAGCCTTAATAAAGCATGAACAAAGACTTAATTAATAATGAGTCACACTTAGTAACTACTTAATTACTACCTGAATTAGCACTTAACTTGCACTTAATTCACCTGTGCTGTAAATAGTTACTCATAAGTATTTCTTACTTAATTACTCATGAACTAACCATTTGTGTGTGCATTTGTAAATGTATACTTAAATCCAAATTTGAGCATTTAGTAATGATTATTAAGCCATGAGAGAATGATTTACTAGTAATGCATTATTGTTTCTCTGGAATTTGACCAACCTTAACAAATACTTAATAAAGGATAATTCATCTTCACTTTAGAAAAGCTCTCAGAAAGACTTAACTAACAGATAACAGCTGCCTGAATGAACATTGCATTGCATTATTAGTAAATCATTCTCTCATAGCTTACTAATCATTAATAAATGCTCAAATGTGAACTTAAATATGCATTTGTAAACATGCAAAGGGTTAGTTCATGAGTAATTAAGAAGTATTGAGTTACTATTTACAACACAGGCGAATTAAGTGCAAGTTAAGTGCTAATTCAGGTAGTAATTAAGTAGTTACTAAGTGTGAATCATTATTAATTAAGTCTTTGTTCATGCTTTATTAAGGCTAAATAAGGTGTAGTTATTATAAAGTGTTACCGTTCAGTTTCGTTGAGAGTGAGAGAGAGCGAGGAAAACAAACAAGCTGCAAGTAGAATTTATCGCGGCCAGAAAAGTTATCGAGCTCGTTAAAATTTATCGTACGATTGATTAATTTATTTATTATCATTACAGGCCTAAAACAGACCTCACAAAACAACCTGATCTTCGATTCACCTCCCAGACTTTATTATATGTCCAGGAGAGAGACGGAGAGAAAGAGGGAGAGAGGAGAGAAGAGGAGAGAAAAGGAGAGAGAGATGCGCGGTAATGGCCAATATCTTATGTCAGCATTGGCGCTGATATCAGATACCAGAATAATAAACATGAACTTATATTTATAACATCACATTAGTCATTCAAATGTAACTCCTGAGCTCAGACACAAGTGAAAGTGAAAGTGTCTCACAGGTCAAAGATGAGGTAGTGATGGTTCTCCTCAGAAATGCTGTCGTGGAGTCGCACTGAAAAGACAAAACACAGTTCAACTTTGATTACAGACGTACATGGGTTTTATCTTCAGCGTTTGGAAAAACAGAAACACATTTAACTTTCCCGTAACACTCTGACCCCCCCCCCCATTTACACTCAGCGCCACAGGTCCTGACGAGGCCGGACGTGAACGCTCCTCTCACACCTCCACCCAGACTCTCACTCCGCTCACAGAGAAAAGCCTCTGCTCCCCCACGACGCCGTGTCGCTCTTCACACCACAGACTGTTTATGTAACTGGAGCGAACGTGCTAGCCGCCACGCTCCAAACAGGAAATGAGCATGGGCGCACTTCCGGCTCCACTGACTCTGGCTCCCACTGATGTTACATTAGAACATTGTGGCTTTTCTCTCTGTACCTGCTGCTGTGAGCCTCGATGTTCTGGTTTTAAAATGTTCATATAAACCCGCTCCACATGATCCTGGGGTTTTTATTTCAACATTTTGTCCATTCAGAAATTCCTGTTCCTGATATGGAGCTGGTCTGTAACCGACGGCATCAGTGAGCTTCATTTGACTGGAGCTGAACGCTGTGGGCGACGTCACTCAGTCCATTTTACACAGTCTGTGGTTCAGGACTTTCACTCTCAGCAGAGTCCAGTGTCCTGACTAAAACACACTTCAGATTATATTTATATCTTATTATATTTAAGTTTTTATATACCGAAACCTAACACCTAACCCTAGAAAAAAATAAATAAAAATAAATCATTTTTTTTCAAGATTTCAAATATTACTTCCTGGTGGTAAATCATTAGTCTGATTCATCAGCCGGTTTCCCTTTGTGGAAACCGTCTGACCTCGCAGTGTTAGATTTTGTTCGCTCGACGGTAGGCAGACACTTTTTTTTTTTTTATTATTTATATTATTTGTCAAGTTTAAGGGATTGGATACCCAGCACATCCACAACAAGACAGACTTAACTAAACACGCATACAAAAAAAATAAAAATAATAAAATAAAAAAAAATAAGTAAAATAATAATAATAATAATAATAATACACATAAAAATAAATAAAATTAATAAATAAGTAAATAATAATAATCATAATAATCATAATAACAAAAAAGGGGAGGGGGGTTAGGGAGGGTGTGTGTAGGTACAGAGTTTCTCAATGCAGTGACACAAACATTTACGTCCACATATATTTTGACATTGTCCAAGAGTATGTATTTTACTGTGCTTTGTCCAAATGGGGTTTTGCCACAGTCCACAGGTCAACAGTGTGTTTGTTTTTTGTGTCCAACGACTGAGCAGCTGCTCCATAGAAATTAAATCTAAAAAGTCTTTGTACCAGTTGTCTATCTCACAAGCACTTATGTTTGCGTTCCTTCCAGTTCATTATAATAATACGTTTTGCTTTTTTTATTTAACCAGTCGCTGCTGTTTGTTTGTAATGTGTCACTAACAGTACTAACTGGTATATTAAGCTTTTCCAAAATCCCGTAGGAAGAAGGACAATAACGTCTTTCTCCTTGATAAAATTCACCAAACATTCTCTTTGTTCCGGTTTTAAATCCTCGATCTCGGGAATCGTTGACAACACAGAATGTATGTTTCTTCTCTGATTGGCTGGTGCCCGAACTCACACTTCCGGGATTCTTGTAAACCAGACGTCTAGTGTTTTCTGATTCCTGATCTGGTCGCTGGAGAGAAATGAAATTGAGTGGAGGCACTAGGTGGCACCAGCTAGACAAGTAAATCATGACATCACACTGGGGATTTCCAATAACTGTTACCATAGCAACACTGAGCCAAAACTCCTCTAATGTCACAGAGGTTATGATGTGACAAATACAAATATAAGAAAAATCCTTTATTCTGTTGAAATCATGTTTCAATTGTCAGAATTATTATTTTTTTTTTGCATGCTGGGAAATATTTTGGTCGGAGGCAAGAAACAGGATAGCAGTCAAACACAGTGCGTAACCTCGCGTATTTCTCCCCGATAATGGTAAATTCCTGCTGCATTATCGGATGCACAAATAGAAGCATGGAAGAAGGAAAATGTCTTTTTCATATTCCGAGTGAAAAGATCCGCTAACGGTGAATTAAATGGCTTTCAAACATCCACAGAGCGTTTTCATCTTTTCTGCTGTGAATGGCCCAGGAGTTTCCACCAAGTCATTGTGGATATCACCGAAGTGAATATTTGTCCAGGTAGTTGGTGATTCCGACCAGAAATTTGGTTTGGTCCAAATTGAAAAGGGTGATTTGGCGTCCATCGATGCTTATGACCAATTTCTGGTCAAATGGTCTTGGGTCCTCTGCCGTGGAGAGTGGATAAATAACCAGGATCAGTACCCTTTACGTGCTTTCTTGCTCCGTCGGTCATGTTGAATTAGTGTTTCTTGCCACCGACCAAAATAATTCCCAGCATGCAACGCGTGCTTTTGTCAACAATGAAACTCGTTTATATAACTCTACTTCCTGTTTCATTTAAAAAAAAAATTTTTTAATTCACAAATTGCTTCTTGATTTGTGTAAAACAATAATTTAAAGAATAAGTAAGAATAAAAAGGGGGCGTGGCAATATCGATATCACAACATACTCGATACTCGATACTTGATACTTGATAATTGATATATTAAAACAGTGACACCATAGAGATCAAACTAGAATGTTTGTTTCTCTAGGTATTTTTGAGCCGTAAATCCACCTATACTTTAATAAACGTGAAGTAGAGCTGTTTAATGTCACACTGTGGAACATTTCAGGCAGAGCGACGACGTATCCATAGAAACAAGGAGGTACATACACAGTGCAGCTTTAAATAGAAAATTATGTGTATTTTTGGTTTACTCTGACTGAAATGATCTGACACACACGGGGAGGGCACCTGACACACACGGGGAGGGAGGGCATCTGACACACACGGGGAAGATACCTGACACACGGGGAGGGCACCTGACACACACGAGAAGGGCACCTGACACACACGGGAGGCTCTAGTGTATGTGATGTTGGATCTGCATACTGCGCGCTGCAGATTTCACTGTGGAGGAGGATTATTATGGGATGTCCTGCCCACACATTGCTCAGGTGTGTTACCTAGCAACAGAAACACGCGCCGGCTCCGCACAAATGAGAGCTCGAGAAAATAAAACACTTCTGCGGCCGAGACCGGGATGAGATTCACATGTGATTTTTGAACAAATGTGAGGGAGGGCATCTGACACACATGAGGAAGGAGGGAGGGCATCTGACACACGGGGAGGGAGAGAGGGCATCTGACACACTGACACGGAGGAGGGCATCTGACACACGGGGAAGGAGGGAGGGCATCTGACACACACGGGGAGGGAGGGAGGGCATCTGACACACACGGGGAAGGAGGGGAGGGCATCTGACACACACGAGGAGGAGGGAGGCATCTGACACACACGGGGAGGGAGGGAGGGCATCTGACACACACGGGGGGAGGGCATCTGACACACACGGGGGGAGGAGGGCATCTGACACACACGGGGAGGGAGGGCATCTGACACACACGGGAGGGAGGGGACTGAGAGGAGGGGGGGGCATCTGACACACACGAAGAGGGAGGGAGGGCATCTGACACACACGGGGAGGGAGGGAGGGCATCTGACACACACGGGGAAGGAGGGAGGGCATCTGACACACACGAGGAGGGAGGGAGGCATCTGACACACACGGGGAGGGAGGGCATCTGACACACACGGGGAGGGACGGAGGGCATCTGACACACACGGGGAGGGAGGAGGGCATCTGACACACACGGGAGGGAGGGCATCTGACACACACACGGGGAGGGAGGGCATCTGACACACACGGGGAGGAGGAGGCATCTGACACACACGAGGAGGGAGGGGGGGGCATCTGACACACGAAGAGGGAGGGAGGGCATCTGACACACACGAGGGAGGGGGAGGGAGGGCATCTGACACACACGAGGAGGGGAGGGAGGGAGGAGGGAGGGGACACACAGGGGAGGGAGGGCATCTGACACGAGGAGGGGGAGGGCATCTGCACACACACGGGAGGCATCTGACACGCGAGGGAGGGGGGGTATCTGACACAGGGAGGGCATCTGACACACATGGGGACATTAGAGACGCTGCTGTTACATAAGATGCACCTCCACCTGCCCACACACTCAGACTCTCTCCTGATTGGACGAGACACAGAGATACCACAGAGACATGGGAGGGCATCTGGTCTAAACCAGGACTAAACCAGGTCCAAAACAGGTCTAAACCAGGTCTAAACCAGGTCTAAACCAGGTCTAAACCAGGTCTAAAGCAGGTCCAAAGTTGGTCTAAACCAAGTCTAAACCAGGTCCAAATTTGGTCTAAAGCAGGTCTAAACCAGGTCCAAACTTGGTCTAAACCAGGTCCAAATTTGGTCTAAATCAGGTCCAAATTTGGTCTAAACCAGGTCTAAACCAGGTCTAAACTTGGTCTAAATCAGCTCTGAACTTGGTCTAAACCAGGTCTAAAACAGGTCCAAACTTGGTCTTAACAAAGCCTAAACCAGGTCTAAACTTAGTCTAAACCAGGTCCAAACTTGGTCTAAACCAGGTCTAAAACAGGTCTAAACTTGGTCCAAATCAGGTCTAAACCAGGTCCAAACTTGGTCTAAATCAGGTCCAAACTTGGTCTAAAACAGGTCCAAACCAGGTCTAAAACAGGTCTAAAACAGGTCTAAACTTGGTCCAAATCAGGTCTAAACCAGGTCTAAACTTGGTCTAAACAAGGCCTAAACCAGATCCAAACCAGGTTTATTCAGAGAATGTGTGTGACATTAGTTTTGTCAAGAGTTTTAAAACTAGAGCCTCATTTTTCTCATGTTTGTATCCTAAAAAAGTCCCATTTTCAGAACAGAGCAGAACTAAACCAGGACTAAACCAGGATTAAAACAGGACTAAACCAGGACTAAACCAGCATTAAAACAGGACTAAAACAGGACTAAACCAGGATTAAAACAGGACTAAAACAGGACTAAAGAGGACAGAGCAGAACCTTTAGAACATCTTTAGAATGATCTGGAGCTGGATCAGAACAAGTGAAAGCACACAGAGACTAGAATACACCCATGGACCTGGTTCAGTCCTGGTTCAGTCCTGGTTTAGTCCTTGTTTAGACCTGGTTTAGACCTGGTTTAGACCTGGTTTAGTCCTGGTTTAGACCTGGTTTAGACCTGGTTTAGACCCGGGGTTCCACAGATATCAGGACACATGGGAAGAGAAAAGAGGAGTGTTTGTCTTGTGGAGTTTTGTGGACAGTTGGACGGAGGATCTGTGAGTCACGGCTCTGGAACACGCCAAGACTTTAATAAAACAAAAGAACAAATCTTCCTCTAACAAACACTTTGAACTCATCAAAACCAGGACTAAACCAGGACTGAACCAGGACCAAACCAGGACTAAACCAGGACTAAACCAGAAGTAAACCAGGACTAAACCAGGACTGAACCAGGACCAAACCAGGAATAAACCAGGACTAAACCAGGACTAAACAGAGTAAACCAGGACTAAACCAGGACTAACCAGAAAACCAGAATAAACCAGACTAAACCAGAAGTAAACCAGGACTAAACCAGGACTGAACCAAACCAGGAGGACTAACCAGGAAACCAGGACTAAACCAGGACTAAACCAGACTAACCAGGACCAAACCAGGACTAAACCTAAACCAGGACTAACCAGGACTAAAGGATAAACCAGGACAAACCAGAAGTAAACCAGGACTAAACCAGACTAAACCAGGACTAAACCAGGACTAACCAGGACTAAACCAGACTAAACCAGACTAAACCAGAAACCAGGACTAAACCAGGACTGAACCAGGACGACCAAACCAGGAATAAACCAGGACTGAACCAGGACAAACAGACTAAACCAGGACTAAACCAGAAGTAAACCAGGACTAAACCAGGACTGAACCAGGACCAAACCAGGAATAAACCAGGACTAAACCAGGACTAAACCAGAAGTAAACCAGGACTAAACCAGGACTGAACCAGGACCAAACCAGGTAAACCAGGACTAAACCAAACCAGGACTAAACCAGACTAAACCAGGACTAAACCAGGACTAACCAGAAGTAAACCAGGACTAAACCAGGACTAAACCAGGACCAAACCAGGACTAACCAGAAGTAAACCAGGACTAAACCAGGACTAAACCAGGACCAAACCCAAACCAACCAGAAGTAAACCAGGACTAAACCAGGACTGAACCAGGACCAAACCAGGACTAAACCAGGACTAAACCAGAAGTAAACCAGGACTAAACCAGGACTGAACCAGGAATGAACCAGGACTAGACCAGGACTAAACCAGGAATAAACCAGGACTGAACCAGGACTAAACCAGGACTAAACCAGGACTGAACCAGGTCTAGACCAGGACTAAACCAGGACTAAACCAGGACTGAACCAGGACTAAACCAGAACTAAACCAGTTCGACCTTGTGATGTCATGAAGTGGTAGTTTTCAATTGAACAGATCCTTTTCCCTTTTGACACATCCAGTCCTGAAATGATCCAGATGATTCTATTGTGTGGAGTTTAAAAACACAGTGGAGCACTTCCTGCACCGCCACACGATGACATCACAGGGTGGAACACAGTGTTTTGAGTGTGAGAGAAGAGTTTGTGTGTGTTTGTGTGTGTGTGACGTGGGACGTGTGAAGCTGCTCTGTCCACGGCCAAACGAGAAAATCTATTTGTGAATCGGACAAAAGTTTATTTAGTCAAAAACGTTTCACACACGTTTACAGTTTGTGTTTGAATCAAAGGACCGAATGTGGAACTGGACAAGACCCAGGTCTGGACTAGGTCTAAGTCTAGGCTGAAGGTTTAAAGTCTACGTTTAGGTCTACATTTAAGTCGAGGTTTAAAGTCTAGGTTTAGGTTTAAAGTCTAGGTCTAGGTCTTGGTTTAAAGTCTAGGTCTAGGGTTTAACTCTAGGTCTAGGTTTAAGTCTAGCTCTAGGTTTAAAATCTAGGACTTGGTTAAAAGTCTAGGTCTAGGTTTAAGTCTACGTCTAGGATTAAGTCTAGGTCTAGGGTTTAAGTCTAGGTCTAGGTTTAAAATCTAGGTCTAGGTTTAAGTCTAGGTCTAAATCTAGGTCTAAGTCTAGGTCTAGCTCTAGGTTTAAAATGTAGGTCTTGGTTTAAAGTCTAGGTCTAGGTGTAAGTCTAGGTCTAGGGCAGGGGTCGGCAACCCAAAATGTTCAAAGAGCCATAATGGCCCAAAAAAACAAAAACCATACCTGTCTGGAGCCGCAAAAAATGAAAAGCCTTATATAAGCCTAATATGAAGACAACATAGGCTGTCAGTATATTACAAATACAAAATGAGCATTCATGATTACACAAACCCCTTTTGCGACACTCTCATACTCGGTGCGGCGTCTGTAGCCACTGAAATCAGGTGGTTAGTGTTTATTCCTTTGTCATTTAGGCCCCGTTTACACGTACACGGGTATTTTTAAAAACGGAGACATTTCCCTTCGTTTGTACACATTGTTTACACGCAAACAGCAAATTTGCCTCTGAAAACGAATCTTTCTAAAAACTCAGGCTAGAGTGGAGATTTTGGAAAACTCCGGATTTATGTTTGTGTGTAAACTGAGATAAACAGAGTTTTAGGAGCTGACGGGCTGAAAGTGCGACCGACGTTTACCTGTTGCTATGACGACGATGACGGAAGCATTCAGAGCAGCAGTCGCATTTCTTCTGATCGTGCATAGGAGCACTCAGAAAACAGCAGCATGGAGAACTTTGTACGCAACTCACCGCACATCAGCCCGGAGTCTGAGCTCGGGCAGCAGCGCCAAACACACGGGGCAGTCAGCGCGCAGCTCCTCAAGACGGGGCTGGGGGTCCAGTGTTGGTCAGATTGTCCAGAGGCTTCGTCCTCCATGTCCTGGTTCCAGACGGGGGCGAGCAAGACCAGAGCGCATAGGACTGGGTCAGAGTGCTTCAGTGCAGTCATCTGTGCGCTGGTTCCGTGCAGGAAAAGCGAGAATGCGCTGTGGACCACAGGTCCGGGCGGGCTGCTCCGGTCCTCCACGCTCGACCGCAGCTGTTTCTGAGTTGGTGCATCATCCGTACAGAAGCGTGAATCCCGTTTGGTTCGTTATATGTTGTTCTGAGCGTCCGTCTGCGCACGTGTTTTTTTTGTTTTGTTTTTTTCTCGGGGAAAGCGCTTCTCAGGTGGACAGTGTTGGGAAGGTTACTTTTAAAATGTATTCCCTTACAGATTACAGATTACATACCCCAAAATGTAGTTTGTAACGTAATCCATTAAATTACTTAAGGTGAGTAACGTTATCTGATTACTTTGGATTACTTGATATTGTTATGCTTTTTAAAACTACATGAATGTACCAACCATATCCTGAAAATTCTTGTTCTCTTCAAATTTTTTGTTGAGCCGAAGTCTCCATGAATAAGCAACTGTTTGCTGTAGAGAAGCAAAGACCAGGAAATCATAACATAATTGTCTGATAAAAGAAAATAAAAAAAACCCAGTCTTTACTTAAGCATATAAAAAATATTATTGATAGAAAAATTATTTCTATATGAGATCACTGCTGCCTTAAATTATGTTCACTCTACTGTTAGGTGTCATATTGTTTAGACCTGGTTTAATCCTGATTTAGTCCTGATTTAGTCCTGGTTTAGTCCTGGTTTTAGTCCTGGTTTTAGTCCTGCATTAGTCCTGCTTTAGTCCTTCTTTTAGACGTGGTTTAATCCTGCTTTAGTCCTGCTTTTAGACCTGGTTTAGTCCTTCTTTTAGACGTGGTTTAATCCTGCTTTAGTCCTGCTTTTAGACCTGGTTTAGTCCTTCTTTTAGACGTGGTTTAATCCTGCTTTAGTCCTGCTTTTAGACCTGGTTTAGTCCTTCTTTTAGACGTGGTTTAATCCTGCTTTAGTCCTGCTTTTAGACCTGGTTTAGTCCTTCTTTTAGACGTGGTTTAATCCTGCTTTAGTCCTGCTTTTAGACCTGGTTTAGTCCTGGTTTTAGACCTGGTTTAGTCCTGGTTTAGTCTTGGTTTAGTGCTGCTTTTAGTCCTGGTTTTAGTTCTGGTTTTAGTCCTGGTTTAGCCCAAAATGTGAAAACCGGAAAATACTGCCATGTAATCCATTTATTTCAACCAAGTAACTGTAATCCAATTACCACTCACTGAGACAGTAACTGTAACTGAATACAGTTACTCATAATTTGTATTCTGATTACGTAATCCTCAACACTGCAGGTGGAGGCACCGGACACCACCCCCCACTTCAGTTCATCTATTTGTTCTGCTGAAACACTTTTCATGTGTTTCATTTACACACAGCTGATGGATCAGATCCATGACCAGAGATGAACGAGGGTTTTACCCCTAAAGAAACCAGATTAAAACAACAACCAAAAAAATCATTCCTTTTCCATTTTCACTCATTTTTGAAAAAGCTCCAGGGAGCCACTAGGGGAGTGCTAAAGAGCCACATGCGGCTCCGGAGCTGCGGGTTGCCGACCCCTGATCTAGGGTTTCAGACTAGGTCTAGGTCTAGGTCTAGATTTAAAGTCTAGGTTTAAGTCTAGGTTTTGGTCTAGGTTTATGTCTAGGTATGAAGGGTGGGTGACTTAGCACAGGGAGCCGAGCATGATACTACTCTGTATTATCCCATAACAGTAAATACCCCTCTGTATTATCCCGTAACACGAAATACCCCTCTGTATTACCCCGTAACACGAATACCCCTCGTATTAGATACCCTCCGTATTACCCCGTAACACTATAACCCCTCCGTATTACCCGTATTACCCCGTAACACTATAAACCCCCTACCCGTAACATAAATACCCCTCCGTATTACCGTAACACTAAATACCCTCCGTATTACCCTAAATACGTATACCCGTCCGTATTACCCCGTAACACGTATAAATACCCCTCCGTATTACCCTGTAACACTAAATACCCCTGCGTATTACCCCGTAACACTAAATACCCCTCCGTATTACCCCGTAACACTAAATACCCCTCCGTATTACCCCGTAACACTATAAACCCCTCCGTATTACCCCGTAACACTAAATACCCCTCCGTATTACCCTGTAACACTATAACCCCTCCGTATTACCCCGTAACACTAAATACCCCTCCGTATTACCCCGTAACACTATAAACCCCTCCATATTACCCCGTAACACTAAATACCCCTCCGTATTACCCCGTAACACTATAAACCCCTCCGTATTACCCCGTAACACTAAATACCCCTCCGTATTACCCCGTAACACTAAATACCCCTCCGTATTACCCCGTAACACTAAATACCCCCGTTTACCCGTAACACTAAATACCCCTCCGTATTACCCCGTAACACTAAATACCCCTCCGTATTACCCCGTAACAGTAAATACCCCTCCGTATTACCCCGTAACAGTAAATACCCCTCCGTATTACCCCGTAACAGTAAATACCCCTCTGTATTGCCTCTTTTTTGCCCCGGAGTCTCTTTTCTGTGTCATGTGTGAATTATTTATTCGTGTCCTTGGGCCGAGATCCAGAATCTGAAACTCGGTCACAAACAGAAAAACGTCCCAGAGACAAACTACAAACGACAAACGAGCAAAAGAGCAAAGAGGGACAGAGCCCACACTCGATACTGATACTCGATACTGATTATCGATACTCAATACCAATACTTGATACTCGATACCGGTTCTGCTCCGCGGGGTAAACACGGTCGTGGTTTAGACTCACCGATGTTCGGGTGTTTGAGGAGGCGACAGATCCGAGCCTCACGATCCAACTTCTGATGATCTGAAACACACACAACCGGGTCAGAACCAGGACCAGGACTAAACCAGGACCAGGTCTGAATCAAGTCTAGGTCTGAACCAGGACCAGGACTGAACCAGGACTGGGAATAAACTAGTACCAGGTACGAACCAGGTCTAAAACCGGTCTGAACCTGAACCAGAACCAGGTCAGAATCAGGACTAGGTTTAAACTAGGACCAGGTCTGAACCAGGTTTGAACCAGGTCTAAACCACGTCTAAACTAGCACCAGGTATGAACTAGGATCAGATCTGAACCAGGTCTAGGTCTGAACTAGGACTAGGTCTGAACCAGGTTTGATCCAGGTCTTAACCAGGTTTAAACTTGGACCAGGTCTGGACCAGGACCAGGTCAGAACCAGGTCTAAACCAGGTCTAAACCAGGTCTAAGTCTAAACTAGAACTAGGTCTAAACCAGGACCAGGTCTAAACCAAATGTAAACCAGATCTGAACCAGGTCTAGGTCTAAACTAGAACCAGGTCTAAACCAGGTCTGAACCAGGACCAAGTCTGAATCAGGACTAGGCTTAAACTAGGACCAGGTCTGAACCAGGTTTGAACCAGGTCTAAACCAGGTCTAAACCAGGTCTAAACCAGATGTAAACCAGGTCTGAACCAGGTCTTAGAACTCTCTAAAAGAGAATTCTCCTTTCTATAATTTTTTTCAGTTTTTCTTCACAAATTATTTCTTGATTTGAGTAAAATTTTCTTTTATATTTACAAAAGAAAAGAGGGCATCTGACACACGAGGAGGGAGGGCATCTGACACACGAGGAGGGAGGGCATCTGACACACACAGGGAGGGAGGGCATCTGACACACACAGGGAGGGAGGGGCATCTGACACACACAGGGAGGGCATCTGACACACACAGGGAGGGCATCTGACACACGGGCAGGGCATCTGACACACGGCGAGGGCATCTGGCGCTCGCCGTGGCTGTGGTCGTGATGCTGGCCTGTGATTGGCTGCTGCTTGTTGCCTGGTAACAGTAAAGTTGACGTTCTCCTGCAGCAGTGAGTTATGTAACAGAGACACGTCCAGAACAAACTCCACACACACCGAGTTTTGATCTGGTCTAGATCTGGTCTAGATCTGGTCTAGATCTGGTCTAGATCTGGTCTAGATCTGGTCTACATCTGGGTTAGATCTGGGTTAGAGCTCATTTAGTTCCAGTTTGGATCTGGTGTCAGTCTCTGGTTTGGTTTCTGGTTTAGTCCTTCTTTAGTCCTTGTTTGGTCCTGTTTTGGTCCTGGTGTAGTCCTGGTCTCAGTCTCTGGTTTAGTCCTGGTTTGGTCCTGATCTAGTCCCAGCCTAGTCCCGGTCTAGTCTTGATCTGGGTCTCTGGTCTAGTCCCGGCCTAGTCTAGGTCTGGCCTCGGTCTGGTCTCGGTCTGGGTCTCTGGTCTAGTACCAGTCTAGTTCTGGTCTGGGTCTCTGATCTGGATCTCTGGTCTAGTATCAGGGTAGTCTAGGTCTAGTTTCCGTCCGGGTCTCTGGTCTAATCCGAGTCTAGTCCTGGTCTAGTCCCGACCTAGTCTCGTCTGGGTCTTTGGTCTGGGTTTCTGGTCTAGTCCCGGTCTAGTCTCGGTCTGGGTTTCTGGTTCAGTCCTAGTCTAGTCCCGGTCTAGTCCTGGTGTAGTCCCAGTCTCAGTCCCAGTCTCTGGTTTGGTCCTGGTCTGGGTCTCTGGTGTAGTCCTGGTCCTAGTCTGGATCTGGTCCTGATCCAGGTCTTGGTCTCTGGTCTCAGTGCTGGTCTAGTCCCGGTGTAGTCCTGGTGTAGTCCCGGTCTCAGTCCTGGTCTGGGTCTGGTCCTGGTCTAGGTCTATTCCGGGTCTGGTCCTGGTCTCTAGTCCTGGTCCGGGTCTTGGTCTCTGACCTCGTGCTGACAGTTTCTTGGTGTTGATGATCTTGGCGGCGAATTCTTGTCCCGTGTGAACTTTGACACAACGACGCACGATGGAGAACGCTCCTCTGGAACAGAGACAGAGTCACACACAGGTCCACTACCCGCTCACAGGGTCCACCACCCGCTCACAGGGTCCACCACCAGCTCAGAAAGTCCACCACCCACCCAAAGAGTCCACCACCCGCCCAGAGAGTCCACCACCCGCTCAGAGGGTCCACCACCCGCTCAGAGAGTCCACCACCCGCTCAGAGGGTCCACCACCCGCTCAGAGGGTCCACCACCCGCCCACAGGGTCCACCACCCGCCCACAGGGTCCACCACCCACCCAGAGAGTCCACCACCTGCTCAGAGGGTCCACCACCCGCCCACAGAGTCCACCACCCGCCCACAGAGTCCACCACCCGCTCAGAGAGTCCACCACCCGCCCACAGGATCCACCACCCGCCCAGAGAGTCCACCACCCGCTCAAAGAGTCCACCACCCGCCCAGAGGGTCCCCTGGAGAGTCCCACACCCACTCAGGGAGACCCACACATCTGCTCAGAGGGTCCTTCACCCGCCTGGGATGTTCCCACACTCACCCAGGGGGCCCACACCCGCCCACAGACCTGCTTTAGTCCTGGTTTGGTCCTGGTTTAGACCTGGTTTAGTCCTGGTTTATGGTTCAGATCTTTGGGTTTATTCACATGAAACAAAAAATGGCACAATGCGTCTCCTCTGTATAAACTAAAGAAATAAATCAGAACTAAACCAGGACTAAACCAGGACTAAACCAGGACTGAACCAGGACTAAACCAGGATATCAACAAAATCTACAAATCCAAACTGGGACTAAACTGGGGCTAAAGCTTTAAGAATAGTTTCATAAAGATCAAATGTTTTGAGAACTGGTTCAGACCTGGTTTAGTCCTGGTTTAGTCTTGGTTTAGTCTTGGTTTAGTCCTGGTTCAGACCTGGTTCAGACCTGGTCCTGGTCTCTGGTGTCCACCATATTTCGTGCAGTGATGTTAAAATGTTTGTTCTCTGATTGGTGGAGACACTTCCTGGAGCCCACAGACCAGTTCCGGGCAGTGCTCTGATTGGCCCCTTGCCTCAGAGCAGTGCTGTGATTGTCTTTCTCCCTCAGAGCAGTGCTGTGATTGGCTGTTTCCCTCAGAGCAGTGCTGTGATTGGCTGTTTCTCTCAGAGCAGTGCAGTGATTGGCTGTTTCCCTCAGAGCAGTGCTGTGATTGGCTGTTTCCCTCAGAGCAGTGCTGTGATTGGCTGTTTCTCTCAGAGCAGTGCTGTGATTGGCTGTTTCCCTCAGAGCAGTGTTGTGTCTTTCTCCCTCAGAGCAGTGTTGTGATTGGCTGTTTCCCTCAGAGCAGTGTTGTGATTGTCTTTCTCCCTCAGAGCAGTGTTGTGATTGGCTGTTTCCCTCAGAGCAGTGTTGTGATTGTCTTTCTCCCTCAGAGCAGTGTTGTGATTGTCTTTCTCCCTCAGAGCAGTGTTGTGATTGGCTGTTTCCCTCAGAGCAGTGTTGTGATTGTCTTTCTCCCTCAGAGCAGTGTTGTGATTGGCTGTTTCCCTCAGAGCAGTGCTGTGATTGTCTTTCTCCCTCAGAGCAGTGCTGTGATTGGCTGTTTCCCTCAGAGCAGTGTTGTGATTGGCTGTTTCCCTCAGAGCAGTGTTGTGATTGGCTGTTTCCCTCAGAGCAGTGCTGTGATGGTCTTTTTCCCTCAGAGCAGTGCTGTGATTGGCTGTTTCCTTCAGAGCAGTGTTGTGATTGGCTGTTTCCCTCAGAGCAGTGTTGTGATTGGCTGTTTCCCTCAGAGCAGTGCTGCGATTGGCCGCCGCCCACAGAGTTATGTAAGCGCCCGGAGCTGAGTGGGAAGAGAGTGGGCTGAGGCCAAGAGGTCCACTCCAACGCTTCATACATCTACAACAGAAACCAGGTCTGAACCAGGTCTGAACCAGGTCTGAACCAGGTCTGAACCAGGCCTGAATCAGGTCTGAACCGGGTCTGAACAAGTCTAAACCACATCTGAACCACTTTTGAACCAGATCTGAAACCAGGTTCGACCAAGACTAAACCGGGACTAGGACTAAACAAGGATTAAATCAGGTCTAAACAAGACTAAACCAGGAGTAAAGAAGGACTAAACTATGTCTAAACTAGGATTAAACC
The DNA here is from genome assembly GCF_026225935.1 of Boleophthalmus pectinirostris. Classification (NCBI taxonomy): domain Eukaryota; kingdom Metazoa; phylum Chordata; class Actinopteri; order Gobiiformes; family Gobiidae; genus Boleophthalmus; species Boleophthalmus pectinirostris. The sequence goes on along the minus strand of NW_026571018.1, from coordinate 1,754,712 downwards.
AGAACTAAACAAGGACTAAACTAGGACTAAACCAAGACTAAACTAGGTCTAAACCAGGACTAAACCAGGTCTAAATCAGGACTTAACAAGAACTAAACCAGAACTAAACCAGGACTAAACTAGGTCTAAACCAGGACTAAACCAGGTCTAAATCAGGACTTAACAAGAACTAAACCAGGACTAAACCAGGACTAAACAAGGTCTAAACCAGGACTAAACCAGGACTAAACCAGGACTAAACTAGGTCTAAACCAGGACTAAACCAGGTCTGAACCAGGACTAAACCAGGACTGAACCAGGTCTAAACAAGGACTAAACCAGGACTAAACCAGAAATAAACCAGGACTAAACTAGGTCTAAACCAGGACTAAACCAGGACCAAACCAGGACTAAACCAGAAATAAACCAGGACTAAAACAGGTCTAAACCAGGACTAAACCAGGACCAAACCAGGACTAAACCAGGACTGAACCAGGACCAAACCAGGACCAAACCAGGACTAAACCAGGACCAAACCAGGACCAAACCAGGACTAAACCAGGACTGAACCAGGTCTCCGACTACATAAGAAATAGAAATAACTAGAAACACTGAAATCTTCTATAATAAATAAGATTAAATATATGAGATTCAAGGCTAATATCTTCGGCTACAGGGCGAATTTCCCATTTATAAAACTGTGGGCACTGCTCTGTCTGATTCTTCATGAAACTTTAATCTGAGTTTTGTTTTTTAACACAATCTGACCAATCGGACCTCTGATTTTAAACACGTCCCGCTAAAGAACATTAACATTACCGTTACAAGCTAGCGTTAGCATTAGCATTAGCGTTAGCATTAACATTAGCACTTGCATTAGCATTAGCATTAGCCAATAGTTTTTCAGTTTGTCACGTTCACGTTTTTGTTGAAAATCAAACTCTTAAACACCATAAACGCTCGAACTGATCACGGGAAAATTTAAATCTGCTCTTTAAATCACTTTTATACTTTCTCTCCAAATTTGAAACTTTTTTGTCTGAGTTTGTTGCTAATGTGTCTTGTGTCCCCACGGTAACCGCTGAATAATCCACCACAGAGACACATGTACATCACCCCCAGCGCAATGTTACACACACACACACACACACACACGCACACACACACACACACACACACACACACACACACACACACACACACACACACACACACACACACACACACACACACACACAGTATTTATTATCATTTTTTTTTTTTTTTAATAGGTTTATCATTATTAGGTTTATTATTATTATTATTAGGTTTAATATTATTATTAGGTTTATTATTTTTAGGTTTATTATTTTCATTATTATTTTTAGGTTTATTATTTTTAAGTTTATCATTTTAAGGTTTACTATTTTTAGGTTTATTGTTTTTATTATCATTTTTAGGTTTATCATTTTCATTATCATTTTATTTTCATTATTATTTTTAAGTTTAGAATTTTCATGTCATTAATACTGCATTTCCATTATCGTTTTAGATTAATCGTTTTTTATGTTTATAATTTTCATTATCATTCCATTATCATGCCATTATAATTTCATTATCATTTCAATTTCATGATCATTTTTAGGTTTAACATTTTTAGTTAGTTTTTTTGTTTTTTTAGTTTACCAAAAAGAGGCCGCGCAGACATTTACTCAGTATAAAAAAAGTGTTTCTGGTGTTTTCTCTTTAAAGGTGTACTCCGCAGTGTTGCATTAAACGTATCTTATCTCCATGGAGACAAAAACAGTGACAACAACAAGCCAAGTTACACGTCAGATCTGTGGAGAGGCGACCCTGCTCGTGCTTTTTAAAGAAATAAAAATGCCCGTAATTTAATAAACGCCGGACAGATTTAGACGTTTTTAAATATATTGGACGATTTAATGTGTTCTGTGTCTCCATGGTAACTGCTGAATATTCCACCATAGAGACACGCGTAGAACACCCCCAGTGCAATGTGAGCGCAGAGTCCGAGTCTGGGATCTTTAAATCTGAGGCAGTTTCTAAAAAGAGTTTCAAATGTGAGAATTATGTAAATACAACGAAAGATATGAACAAATCCACCCTGAACCAAACCAGGAATAAACCAGGACTAAACCAGGACTAAACCAGGACTGAACCAGGATTTAACCAGGACTGAACCAGGACTAAACCAGGACTGAACCAGGATTTAACCAGGACTACACCAGGACTGAACCAGGACTAAACCAGGACTGAACCAGGATTTAACCAGGACTGAACCAGGACTAAACCAGGACTGAACCAGGATTTAACCAGGACTGAACCAGGACTAAACCAGGACTGAACCAGGATTTAACCAGGACTACACCAGGACTGAACCAGGACTAAACCAGGACTAAACCAGGACTAAACCAGGACTGAACCAGGATTTAACCAGGACTGAACAAGGACTACACCAGGACTGAACAAGGACTACACCAGGACTGAACCAGGACTAAACCAGGACTAAACCTGGACTAAACCAGGACTACACCAGGACTGAACCAGGTCTAAACCAGGACTACACCAGGACTGAACCAGGTCTAAACCAGGATTAAACCAGGTCTAAACCAGGACTAAACCAGGACAACACCAGGACTGAACCAGGTCTAAACCAGGACTAAACCAGGACTAAACCAGGACTAAACCAGGATTTAACCAGGACTGAACAAGGACTACACCAGGACTACACCAGGACTGAACCAGGACTAAACCAGGACTAAACCCGGACTAAACCAGGACTACACCAGGACTGAACCAGGTCTAAACCAGGACTAAACCAGGACTACACCAGGACTGAACCAGGTCTAAACCAGGACTAAACCAGGACTACACCAGGACTGAACCAGGTCTAAACCAGGATTAAACCAGGTCTAAACCAGGACTAAACCAGGTCTAAACCAGGACTAAAGCAGGACTACACCAGGACTGAACCAGGTCTAAACCAGGACTAAACCAGGTCTAAACCAGGACTAAAGCAGGACTACACCAGGACTGAACCAGGACTGAACCAAGACTAAACCAGGACTAAAACAGGACTAAAACAGGACTAAACCAGGACTGGTCAAACGTCTCATCAGGAGTCAGAGTGCAGGTCAAACTTTGGTGTCTGTTGTGAGGAAATGTCCCGTACTGAGGCTTTAACTCTAACGTGAAGAGAAGTGAAGTGTCACTGCAAAACAAACACTACACATGTGTCCTTCCTCGTCTCCTTCTCTCCTCACTCTCCATCTCTCTCTTTCCCCCTTCTTTCCCTAACCTCTCTTTGTGTACACACTCTCCCTCCCTCTCTCTCTCTCCATCCCTCTCCATCTATCCCCTCTCTCCTTTCCTCTCCATCTGATTCTTCCTCCTCTCTCTCCTTCTCTCTCTCTGTCTCTCCTCTCTCCTGTCCCCCTTTTTCCCTCTCTCCTCTTTCTCTCTTGTCTTTCTCTCCCCTCTCTTTGCTCTCCCTCACTCTCTTCCCTCTCTTTCTCCATCTGTCTCTTCTCCCTCTCCCCCTTCTCTCTCTCTTCCCTCTTATCCTGTCTCCTCTCTTTCTCTTTCTCCCTCACTCTCTCTCCCACTCTCTCCACTCATTCACCTCCCTCTATCTCATCTTCTCTCTATCCCTCTCCATCTATCCCTCTCTCCTTTCCTCTCCTTCTGACCCTGTCTCCTCTCTCTCCCTATCTAGCCCTCCTCTCTCCTTTACCCCTTTCTTCTCTCTCTCCTCCCTCTTTATCTCCTCTCTTTCTCTCTCCATTATTGTCCTCCCTTTCTCTCTGTCTCCTGTCTCTCCTCTTCCTCTCTCTCGCTCTCTCCCCTCGCTGTCTTTCTTCCCTCTCTCCTCTCTCTCTCGCTCTCTCTCCCTTTCTCTTTCCTCTCTTTCTCTACCCCCCTCCTCTCTCTCTCCTCTCCTTCTGTCCCCTCTTCTCTCTCTCCATCTCTATCTTCTCCTCTTCTCTCCCTAATCTCTCTTTGTTTACACTCCCTCTCTGTCTTTCTCTCTCTCCATCCCTCTCCATCTATCCCCTCTCTCCTTTCCTCCCCTTCTGATCCCCTCCTCTCCCACTCCCTCTCTCCTGTCTTTCTCCTTCTCTCACTTTCCTCCCTCTCTCTGTCTCTTCTCCCTCTCCCCTTCTCTCTCTCCTCTCCCTCACTCTCCCCTCCTTCCCTCTTTGTCTCTCTCCATCTCTCTCTTCCCCCCTTCTCTCCCTAACCCCTTTTGTTCACACTCTCTCCCTCTCTCTCTCTTTCCACCCCCCCTCTCTCTCCTGTCCCCTCCTTCTCTTCTCTCTCATCTCCTCTCCACTTTCCTCCACTCTCTGTCTCTCCCTCTCCTTCCTCTTTCTCTCTCTCCCTATCCACTCTCTCTCTCCATTCTCTCCCTCTCTTCTCCCTCTTTCTCTCCCTATCTTTCTCTCCTCTCTCTGTCTCTCTCTGTCTCCCCTCTCATTCTTTCTCTCTCACACACTTTTCTCCCTCCCTCTCTGTCTCTTCTCCCCCCTCCTCTCTTTCTCTCCTCTCTCTGTCTCTCTTTCTCTCCCTCTCCTCTCTCTTTCTCTCTCTCTTCATTCACTCTCTCCCTCTCCATCTCCTCTTTCTCCCTCTCCTCTCACTTTCTCTCTCCTCTCTCTCTTTCTCTTCTCTTCTCTCCTCTCTCTTCTCTCTCTCTCTCTCTCTCTTTCTCTTTCTCCCTCTCCTCTCTCTTTCTCCCTCTCCTCTCACTTTCTCTCTCTTTCTCTTTCTCTTTCTCCCTCTCCTCTCTCTTTCTCCCTCTCCTCTCACTTTCTTTCTCTCCTCTCTCTCTTTCTCTCTCTCTCTCTTTCTCTTTCTCCCTCTCCTCTCTCACTTTCTCTCTCTCCCTCTCCTCTTTCTCTTTCTCTCTCTCCTCTCTCACTTTCTCTCTCTCCCTCTCCTCTTTCTCTTTCTCCCTCTCCTCTCTCACTTTCTCTCTCTCCCTCTCCTCTTTCTCTTTCTCCCTCTCCTCTCTCACTTTCTGTCTCTCCCTCTCCTCTCTCTCTTTCTCTTTCTCCCTCTCCTCTCTCACTTTCTCTCTCTCCCTCTCCTCTCTCTCTTTCTCCCTCTCCTCCCCCTCCTCTCTCTCTCTCTCGCTCTCTCTCTTTCTTTCTCCACATTATCAGTTCTTACATAACTTCAGATTTTAACTTTTTTTTGTCGCTGTTTTGTTTTAAAATTTAGTAAAAAAAAAAAAAAAAAAAAAAAAACATTCTGAACTCGACAAACAGAAAATTACATAACTCTCTTCTCTCTCTCTTCTCTCCTCTCCCTCGCTTCTTGAAGAATAAAGTCAATCTTTTCTTCCTCTCCACACATCCCTCCATCCCTCTTCTCTCTCTTCACTTTCTCCTCTGTCTCCTTAACGTGTCCCTCTCTCCTCCTCTCTTTTTCTCTCTTCTCTCCTCTCCTCCTCTTCCCTCCCTCCCTCTCTCTCTCTCTCTCTCTCTCTCTCTCCTCCACAGGTCTCTCCTCTGTCCTCGCTCGCCCCCTCCACCTCTCCTTTCAGACGTCTGTTTTCAGCTGTTTGGTGGAATTCACTCCATCCTCCTACACGCTTTATTTTTCCTCCTACCTCCTCCTCCTCCTCCTCTCTTCCTTCCCTCCTCATCTCCATCTATTGCATCCCCCTCTCCTCTTCTTCTCTCCTCCTCCTCTCTCTCTCCTCTTGTTCTGTCCTCCTCTCTCTCTCTGTCTTTCCTCCTTTCCTGTCCTCCACTTCTGTCCTCCTCTCTCTCTTCTCATCTTCTCTCCCTCTTCTCCTTTCACTCTTTCCCTGTAGTAAGAATATTCATCCTCCCTCCTCCTCCCCCTTCCCTCTCTCCTCCTCCCTCTCTCCCTGTCCTCCTTCTCTTCCTCTCCCTTCTTCCTCCTCTCCTGTCTCCTCTCTCCTTCTCCCTCTTTCCTCTCCTCCCTCCCTCACTCTTCTCTCCTCTCCTCCTACTTATATCCTCTCCTCCCTCTCTCCTCTCCTCCTTCTCTCTCCTCTCTCTCCTCCTCCCTCTTTCTTCTTCCTCCTCCTCTCCTCCTCCCTCTCTCCTCTGCTCCCTCACTCCTCTCTCCTCCTATTTATATCCTCTCCTCCTCCCCCCTCTCTCTTCTTCCTCCTCCTCTCCTTCTACCTCTATCCTCTCCTTTCCCTCTCCTCCCTCCCTCTCTCTCTCCCCCCCTCCCTCTCTTCTCTCCCTCTCCTCCCTCTCTCCTCTCTCTCCTCCTCCCTCTCTCTTCTTCCTCCTCCTCTCCTCTCCTCCCTCCCTCCCTCTCTTCTCTCCCTCTCCTCTCCTCCCTCTCTCCTCTCTCTTCCCTCTCTCCTCTCCCTCTCCTCTCCTCCCTCCCTCTCTCCTCTCCTCCTCTCCTCCCTCCCTTCTTCCTCTTGTGTGGTGGAATTCCGGGGACTTACTTCCCGAGCTCCTCGTAGAGCTGGTACTCCTCGGTGAAGCGCGTGCAGATGACCGTTGCCATGGCGCCGGCGGCTGGGGTCAGGGGCGGCGGGGGCGGCTGGGGTCCGGTCTGGGTCCGGTCTGGGTCCGGTCTGGGCTCGGTGCGGCTCGGTCCGGCTCGGTTCGGCTCCTCTTCGGCTTTGGGAGTCCGTGTGGAAGTGAATGAGCCCGAAAGGAAACACGGGGCAGATATGAGACGCGCGGCCAGCCCACTCCGCCCCCGCATGGCCAATCGCTGCGCGGGGAGACGCTGATGGACGGGACGCGCGGCCAATTGCTGAGAGGAGGGCACAGAAGGCAACGTCGTCATGGCAACTGCTGCTCAGAACACAGCGAGCCTCAGCCAAGAACTCAACCAGGACTTAAACAGGACTAAAACAAGACTAAACCAAGAACTCAACCAGGACTTAAACAGGACTAAACCAGGACTAAACCAAGAACTCAACCAGGACTAAACCAAGAACTCAACCAGGACTTAAACAGGACTAAACCAGGACTAAACCAAGAACTCAACCAGGACTTAAACAGGACTAAACCAAGAACTCAACCAGGACTTAAACAGGACTAAACCAAGAACTCAACCAGGATTTAAACAGGACTAAAACAGGACTAAACCAAGAACTGAACCAGGACTTAAACAGGACTAAACCAGGACTAAACCAAGAACTCAACCAGGACTTAAACAGGACTAAACCAGGACTAAACCAAGAACTCAACCAGGACTTAAACAGGACTAAACCAAGAACTCAACCAGGACTTAAACAGGACTAAACCAAGAACTCAACCAGGATTTAAACAGGACTAAACCAAGAACTGAACCAGGACTTAAACAGGACTAAACCAGGACTAAACCAAGAACTCAACCAGGACTTAAACAAGACTAAACCAGGACTAAACCAAGAACTCAACCAGGACTTAAACCAGGACTAAACCAAGAACTCAACCAGGACTTAAACAGGACTAAACCAAGAACTCAACCAGGACTTAAACAGGACTAAACCAGGACTAAACCAAGAACTCAACCAGGACTTAAACAGGACTAAACCAAGAACTCAACCAGGACTTAAACAGGACTAAACCAAGAACTCAACCAGGATTTAAACAGGACTAAAACAGGACTAAACCAAGAACTCAACCAGGACTTAAACAGGACTAAACTAGGACTAAACCAAGAACTCAACCAGGACTTAAACAGGACTAAACCAAGAACTCAACCAGGACTTAAACAGGACTAAACCAAGAACTCAACCAGGACTAAACCAGAACTAAACCAAGAACTCAACCAGGACTTAAACAGGACTAAAACAGGACTAAACCAAGAACTCAACCAGGACTTAAACAGGACTAAAACAGGACTAAACCAAGAACTCAACTAGGACTAAACCAGAACTAAACCAAGAACTCAACCAGGACTTAAACAGGACTAAACCAAGAACTCAACCAGGATTTAAACAGGACTAAAACAGGACTAAACCAAGAACTCAACCAGGACTTAAACAGGACTAAAACAGGACTAAACCAAGAACTCAACCAGGACTTAAACAGGACTAAACCAGGACTAAACCAAGAACTCAACCAGAACTTAAACAGGACTAAACCAGGACTAAACCAAGAACTCAACCAGGACTTAAACAGGACTAAACCAGGACTAAACCAAGAACTCAACCAGAACTTAAACAGAACTAAACCAGGACTAAACCAAGAACTCAACCAGGACTTAAACAAGACTAAACCAGGACTAAACCAAGAACTCAACCAGGATTTAAACAGGACTAAACCAGGACTAAACCAAGAACTCAACCAGGACTTAAACAGGACTAAACCAAGAACTCAACCAGGACTTAAATAGGACTAAACCAGAACTAAACCAAGAACTCAACCAGGACTTAAACAGGACTAAACTAGGACTAAACCAAGAACTCAACCAGAACTTAAACAGGACTAAACCAGGACTAAACCAAGAACGCAACCAGGACTTAAACAAGACTAAACCAGGACTAAACCAAGAACTCAACCAGGATTTAAACAGGACTAAACCAGGACTAAACCAATAACTCAACCAGGACTTAAACAGGACTAAACCAAGAACTCAACCAGGACTTAAACAGGACTAAACCAGGACTAAACAGAGAACTCAACCAGGACTTAAGCAGGACTAAACCAGGACTAAACCGAGAACTCAACCAGGAGTAAACCAGGAACTCAACCAGGATTAAACCAAGAACTCAACCAGGACTAAACCAAGAACTCAACCAGGACTAAACCAAGAACTCAACCAGGACTTAAGCAGGACTGAACCAGGACTAAACCAGGATTAAACCAAGAACTCAACCAGGACTTAAGAAGGACTAAACCAGGACTAAACCAAGAACTCAACCAGGACTAAAACGGACGTGTTGTCACTGTTTAAAATGATACAATATTTTAAAAAAATAAAATAATAAACTCTGTCTGACTAAACCAGGATTAAACCAAGAACTCAACCAGGACTTAAACAGGACTAAACCAGAACTAAACCAAGAACTCAACCAGGACTTAAACAGGACTAAACCAGGACTAAACCAAGAACTCAACCAGAACTTAAACAGGACTAAACCAGGACTAAACCAAGAACGCAACCAGGACTTAAACAGGACTAAACCAGGACTAAACCAAGAACTCAACCAGGACTTAAACAAGACTAAACCAGGACTAAACCAAGAACTCAACCAGGATTTAAACAGGACTAAACCAGGACTAAACCAAGAACTCAACCAGGACTTAAACAGGACTAAACCAAGAACTCAACCAGGACTTAAACAGGACTGAACCAGGACTAAACCAGGATTAAACCAAGAACTCAACCAGGACTTAAGAAGGACTAAACCAGGACTAAACCAAGAACTCAACCAGGACTAAAACCAGGACTAAAACGGACGTGTTGTCACTGTTTAAAATGATACAATATTTTAAAAAAATAAAATAATAAACTCTGTCTCTGTGTGATCGTCCCACTGCGCCCTCTCCTGGTCAGCGCAGGAACCACACACAGCTGCTCCGCTCCAGTCCACGCCAATCCGCTCCGGTCCACACCAATTCGCTCCGGTCCAACCCAATCCGCTCCGGTCTGCTCCAAACAAAATCTGCACAAAAAAATAGAATAAATAAATAAATAAAATGACGAACGGTAAAGCTGCACTATGTCACATTTTATTCACGAGTAACTTCAAATATACATGAAACAAGTTGGGCAATAACAAAAATATAAAAAGATAATGTTCTAATTCCACTGAAAGGGTGAAATAAAGAGAAAATGTAAATAAAAATAATAATAAGAAGAATAAAAACACATAGAATACTACGGCTGGTTTATGGAGCAAGAAAGATTCAGAAATATTCATGTGCATAGGACAGAAAAACTTGTATATTTGATTCAGTCCTGGTTTAGTCCTGGTTCAGTCCTGGTTTAATCCTGGTTTAGTCCTGGTTTAGTCCTGATTCAGTCCTGGTTCAGTCCTGGTTTAATCCTGGTTTAGTCCTGGTTTAGTCCTAGTTCAGTACTGGTTTAGTCCTGGTTTAGTCCTAGTTCAGTCCTGGTTTAGTCCTGGTTTAGTCCTGCTTCAGTCCTGGTTCAGTCCTGGTTTAGTCCTAGTTCAGTCCTTGTTTAATCCTGGTTTAGTCCTGGTTTAATCCTGGTTTAGTCCTGGTTCAGTCCTGGTTTAGGCCTGGTTCAGTCTTTGTTTAGTCCTGGTTTAGTCCTTGTTTAGTCCTGGTTTAGTCCTAGTTCAGTCCTAGTTTGGTCCTGGTTTAGTCCTGGTTCTGCTGTTAAATTCACTAATATTATAACGAAATATTTTGAAGTGAAAGTAAAAAGTAATAAATAAATAACTAGTTGCAGTTTTGAAGTAGTGATCATATTTTATTTTTGCCGTTGAATTTGACATTTTCACTGATTTTATTTATTTATTTATTTTTTTTTTATTTACATTTTTCTGGCGTTTTTTTCCCGCCGCCGCACGCGGGCAGCAGAGCTCTTTTTGACCCCGGAAGCGGAAATCGGTCCTTTTCTGTTTCTGCTTGGTAAAGAGACACTCAGAGGTACGTCAGGCTCGGGCCAAAATCCGCTTAAATCTGCTTCTTTTTCTGCCCATCAGCGTCCTGCCACTGCATCACTTTAATTTAACATTTATAACGCGACGGATCCGTGTGAAATTGCGAGATTTGGACTCGGAACATGTAGAGTTTTGATCGGGTTTGTGTCGGTTCTGGCCGCATCCAAAGAGCCGCCATCTTAGCTCCCCGCTCCACATTTCCTCTTCATTTTCTTCATAAATTCGCCGTTACGCTTCACAAACTCGCATTACATAAACTCTGAATCGTTGCCTCTTGAATAACCCGGTGTAAAGTCTCCAGAAAACATCGTAAATTGAATCAAATCTCGCTCCGTGTTGGGTAAAGTGTCAGCGGGCAGTGGAGCCTCCGCACGCCGCAGGTTCGGTCCGATGTTCGGCTTGAATTTGCGTTTCTACACCGCAGATTCACACAAACCCGCGAGGTTTGTTTTTTCTCGATAAATGTTCCGTGGTGGAGCTTTAGTGCTGTTATTCCACCGGGTTTGTGCGGGTCCCGGGTTTAACCATGTGCTGCAGCGAAGAGGGGCCGGGGCTTTTCTGCTCTAAACTCTACTTTTTTTATTCATTTCCTTTATTTTAATGTCTTTATTGTGTTTAAATGTGACCAATTTAGAAGTGAGATTTTGTCGTACTTTTTTAATTGCTGAGGTTTCCTGTCAGGTCAGTGCATGATCACGTGGACAGACGTGAAAATCTGTTGATCATAATTACCGTATTTTTTGGACTATAAATCGCACCAGGCGCCCCCCCCCCCCCCCCAAAAAAGCGTGATGTATAAAAAAAACCATAAGGCGGGGGTGTCAAACTCAAATTCAGAGGACCAAAGTTAAAAACAGACTGTTGTGGGCCAAACTAAATATTTGTTGAAAAATTTGAGTATCTGCATGGGGTGTGCATTGCCTTGAGTCTGATGATACAATACGTGTCATGATATGCATGTCACAATTCAATATATCCCGATATATCCCAGTACTAAAACATGATATATTGTGATTTATCAGTAATTACTTCTATTAATACAATCAGCTGCTACTTCACGAGAACACACTTGTATGAAATATAATTTATAAAAATGTTTAAATGATCAGAACAGTGAATGTAAATAATGAAATTTTGTGAAGAATATTTTAAAAATCGATTCAGATGCATTTTGAATCAATTTGAGAATTGTGTAATGAAGTATCACAATATATCACTGAATCGATTATTTATATATTTTTTTTCCCCCTTACAGCCCTAATCTGCATGTTTTCTCTTTCAAAATATGTAATTTTTTCTTACTAAAATGTTTTAGTTTTTGTTTAAACACTGAATTCAGAAGAAGCATAATAAAATTTTAGATGTCTATAATCTTGTTGTTAGATCAGCTCTAATATAGATTTGATATGATCTTGCGGGCCAAATATAATATATTGTGGGCCAAATTTGATCCCCAGGCCAGAGTTTTAAATGTCTGATTTAAGTCTACGTTTATATGATGAGGGTCTGAACAGAAGACTCAAAAGCGGTGTTGCGTCTTCACTTTTTATTCCGCGTTTAGATATTTAGAAATGCATCCATACGGTGACTTAAGTGTTCTCCAGGTCTTGTCCAGATCTGTCTGACTCGACTGAGACGACCTGGTGCGTCCAGAATCTGACAGAGGTGATTACAGATCCTTCTCTGGTCACTTAAAGTATTTCTGCAGATTCTCCACATTTATTGTTTTGTAAGTTTGTTAGAGCTGCCAGAGCAACTTGAAGGTCCGACGCCTGGAAATGATCCACATGTTTGTTTTTGTGTCCTGTATGTTTGTGACATAAACTTGTACACGACCTGAGCAGATCTGACCAGAGTTTTGTGTCTTGGGCAGTGTAGATGGAAACACTACCGCGGAACCTATTCAACTTTTCCACTCTGGAGGTGGTTTTACATTTTTGCTTTAAGCCCCAAAAACGCCATCACTGTCTAAACGAATGACATTTCTGATAAAATATTTTGTTTTTTTTACCCACAAGTGTTCTCGTTAAACAGACCCCCACTTTTCTTGCATTTTCTCAGACTTCACTTTGGATTGGGAGAAGGGCGAAGCCGCAGTCTGAGATTGTCGTTTGCTGTGGTCTGTTTTTCTCTGAGCGTCTGTTTTGACTTTCAGACATGGCTCCACGTAAAGGGAAGGAGAAGAAGGAGGAGCAGGTGATCAGCCTGGGCCCTCAGGTCGCAGAAGGAGAGAACGTGTTCGGAGTCTGCCACATCTTCGCCTCTTTCAACGACACCTTCGTCCACGTCACCGACCTGTCCGGAAAGTACGTACCTGCGAGGTTGAGAGGAGAAGGTCAGATGGAGCAGGAGTTTTACCTGTTGTTGTTGTTTCCAGGGAGACGATCTGCCGTGTGACCGGTGGGATGAAGGTGAAGGCCGACAGAGACGAGTCTTCTCCATACGCCGCCATGTTGGCCGCTCAGGACGTGGCCCAGCGCTGCAAAGAGCTCGGCATCACCGCCCTGCACATCAAGCTGAGGGCCACCGGGGGCAACAGGTCAGAACCACAAAAGAACCGACTAAACACAGCGAATCTGTTTTACACCCTCCGTTTACTGTTCTAACTCTGCTCCCTACTCAAAAACAGACCTGGAGTTTTGCTTCATTCACGTTTGAGTAACACTTATTAGTGAAGTGGTTGTAGGGTTGTGAAAAATACTGATATTAAGGATGGGCATGATTAGTCAACTAATTGATAATCGATCATTAATAATTTTGTGGATTACGTTCATTTTTAACCGACAAACCGAATGTAGGTTTCTGTGTGTAGATACGACGCTGCGTCTGACACAAACACTGGGGTTGTGTCTCAGTTCCACATTTGGGCTCTGGCTCTTCCTCGGAGACACTGTTCCAGTGTGTTTACATGAACATCAGTGTCCCGGTTTCGTCATGTTGCATGTAAACGCAGCATCCCGGTTACTGTGACATAAAGAGCTGCGGTAAACCTGCACATGTACAATCTTTGAAAACATCGACACACACACAGAACAGACTCAGCATCATCATCACCCCTCTGTCACAGAGAGAACACTCATATTCCACTGAGTTGTGTCCTTTAGTCAGACAGCTGAACCATTGTCACTGTCAGCATTTTTGTGTTTTACCATGTTTGTTACACAACATAGCGATATGGCACCTGTTATAGGAGCGTCTGGAACCGATCAAGTGGTTGAGCGCGTTCATGCGCTGCAGTAAAGAGCAGCGTTTGTTACTTCAAACCAGGTCTTGATGGGAAAATGTGCGGGATACATTTGGATTATTTTTCAGTGGGGAAATAATACGCCACGATAAAGAAGGTTGGGAGTGAATGGAAGCGAGAGGACACGCCCCCCCATGCTTCCAGATGTGGCCCCGCCTTTACCAGTTACGCTGATCGTCAGACAATCCGGAACACCAGCAGAAGACTCAGTGCTGCGCAGCATCCGGCGTCAATGGGTTAAGAGACGACAGTAAATCGAGCTGGTATCATTAAGAGGTTGCCGATACGATACACACCTCAATACAGTGATCTTACGATTCAATACGATTCAGTTCGATGTATTTCAGTTTGATTTGATACGGTTCAATAAAAAAAAAAGGTTAAATTGTAGCTGTGATAATAAAAGTCTTTGTTGCACTACTTCTACAAAGTTCATATAAAACAAAAACATTTTAATCGTCAAAACAGTGAAAATGTCAAATGTGTCGAATAAACAAGTTTCATTCGTCTAAATGAGCAACAAAACTGTAGCTGTAACAAAATATTAGTAAAATATATAAAAAAAAATACTCTTAGAGATGTATCAATACAGCAGCCCAACAATATCGATACTGTATCATAAAATTTAACGATACGATATATCAATATTTTAATATTTTTGCTTCTAACAGTAAATGCACTGACAGGATTTTGAATGTTTTAAAAAAAAACTATAATCCCAAACCATAAAGTGAGAGGAAAGAGTTCACATTTCAGATTTAGACCTAAAAGATTGATCAGTTCTACACATGTTGGTGCTGAAATGTTTTGAAGTTTTGTCAGTGAAAGTGTGGGAACCTGATTCATCCATCAGGTTTTTTTTTTTTTGAATAGAAAAGTCTCACCCAGCAGAGCCAGAGCTTTTTACAAGTGTTGTATTGTGACATGGTGTTTGGTGTTTGGCAGCAAACTGTGATTAAGTTTTAGTTTTTTATGAATTATTTTCTTTGTAATTAATCATAATTATCGTGTTAATGTCCCGCCCCCACTAAAAAGTAAAGTGAAAGAAAGGAAAAATAAAAGATTTCTGATTTTTAACTTGTTAATGAAAATCTGAATCTTCCTAAGATGAGCTGAATGACTTGTTTTAGTGAAACTGTAAGATCCTTTTAGATTTTATTAAACATTTAAAACGCTTTTCCCCAATTTGGCATTTTTTTAATTAAATTACTGCATATATATATATATATATATAAATAATATATGAACAACTTTGAACAAACATGAACAGTACAGATTGAGTTTATTGCGGTGGGACGAAATTTCCACAATGAGATTGGAACTATGAGAACGAGACGAGATTTTTACACTATTTTTGATTTACTTAAATATTTTGACTGTAATTGTTGCTCTGCTTTTCAGGACAACAGCTCCTCAAAAAATGTTACTCACCAGTACTTGACTCATTGTTATTCCATACGTTTTTATGTTTAGAAAAAAAAAAAAAAAAAATCATTTATAATTTTGTGAGTGTGGCACTGTCTCGTGTCAGTTTTGTGGCACAAGATCTTGTCCATCCGTTTTCTAAAGATTTAAAGTTAATATTGTAAATTGCATCTGAATTGAAACATTAGGATCTGGATTATTCCTCTGAGCGCGAGTAACTCATACAATATTTCCACATAAAATGAGAACATTTAAATTGTGTATTTTTATATATTTGGTTTTGGGAAAAACAGAGTAATATTAGGTTTAAAACTGTTTCCTGGTGGGGAATTCTATAACTCACCCAACAACCATATGCCGCAGTAAACTCCTCATGTACACAGATTATTATTTGACACATGAACAAATGGTTAATGCTTTTTATATTTGGTTTTGTTTAAGAATAAATCGTCATCAGAATGTGAATCTGTAAAAGCTACTCTTGATTTGAAGCGGTTTTCCTCGTGTTTGGGCACAGATGCATCAAGTAAAAGTTTAAACTAATTTAAGGTGATTTCTGATCTGTTTCCTCGTCACAAACGTCCTAAATGTGCAGATTTGTGTGTTTTAATGTTTGTGTGAAACTCCAGGTCTGTTTTTTTGAGGGAACATTAGAACACAACTTGAATGTCCCAGTGTAGTGAAACAGGTGGTGTGGGGGTGTGTGCGGTTTCTCGTTTGGTCCAATAATCATTTGTGTGTGAACAGCGCCCTCTGCTGTTTTTTTTTTTTTTGTCGAGTGCAGTTTTTAAGTGTTTTTGTTTTTTGTTCAGGACAAAGACCCCCGGCCCTGGAGCCCAGTCTGCCCTCAGAGCTCTGGCCCGATCAGGCATGAAGATCGGACGCATCGGTGAGACTCGACACTGACACACTGAGACACTGAGACTCACTCACACTCAATCACACACACTCACACACGTAAGATGACGTGATTATGAATCTGATGCGTTACATTATAAAGTTTTTAACTGTTTTAGTACATTTGTCCTCTCCTGGATTTTTGTAGTTTTGCTCTTAACTCCCCCTTTTACCCCAGTCTGACTCATTAGCCGGGTTCACTCCATGGAAACATCGGACCTCACAGCAGCAGCAAGTCTTAAAAATGGTCATTAGAATTGGATCTCGTGTGTTTCGCCTTCATACTGGGTGCGATGTTAGACTTTAGGATCTTTTTAAGACCAATTAAATGTAAATTAAGACCTAGAATGACTTCTCTCGACAGTAGGCGGGTACTTTTTAATCATTTAATCAATCGCTGCCGTTTGGTCATGACGTATGTAACGTGTCACTAACGAGGTTAACTGGTATATTAAACTCTTCCCAAATCCCGTTGGAAGAAGGACAATAACATTTTTCTCCTTGATCAACTTCACCAAACATTCTCTTTGTTCTGGCTTTAAATTCTCGATCTTGGGAATCATTAACACAGAATGTCTGACTCTTGCCTCTTCTCTGATTGGCTGTTGCCACCCATATTGGGTGGTGTCCAAATGTTGATACTGTTAAACCTTTTCAGGATTTTACCAGGGTTTACAGGATCACCATATGACCAAAATGTTTTAGTCTGACTTTGGTAAACTATGAAGCTGCACAGTCTGTGTACGACCTGAAAAGATTCACATCAACCATCTCCAACACGACAGACACAGAACAGACTCGCCATCAGAACACCCCTCTGTCACAGAGAGAACACTCATATTCCACTGAGTCGTGTCCTTTAGTCCAACAGAAGCTGAACCACATCAGCGCACAAGGAAAGAACTGTTTTTATCACACACATTAGTTTATGTAAATGAGTCATGTGGTTTTTAGTTTTTTCTGTAAAACAAAAACAAATGTGTGTGAAGGTAAAATGCTGCCAAATTGTAGAAGCTTGCAGCCCGACTTGTCATCTTGTCTCTTATGAGCATCATGTGACAACAGAACAAAACTAATCAAATGTCGTCTCCCCACACAGTTAAAGAAACATTATAGACACTATTAGTTTTAAATCTTGATAGATTAAACTCATAATACAACCACACATCTGTGCTGAGCAAACAAATGTAGGGATCAATAAATTATAATATGACTGTAATGAAACTGATACTTTGATACTGTATGTTCCGCCCAACCCCAGTCTGTTGTATTTGGAGTCCTGATCTAATCACTGGAGAGAAATGAAATTGAGCAGAGACACGAGGTGGCACCAGCCTGACTAACAACTTAACTTTTCAAGGGAAAATGTTTTTTTTTCTTTTATGGTTGAAGTTCTGTGTGGTTATATTAAACATATTCTTGTTGGTCTGAGTGAAACACCAGAGAACTTGATGGTTCTAGTGAACGCAACGTACAAAAGGAAACAACTGGACTGACCTTGTGCGTGGTTTTTTTCTACAGAGGACGTGACCCCGATCCCGTCAGACTCGACCCGGAGGAAGGGAGGACGCAGAGGAAGACGTCTGTAGACATGTGGACATATTCACCAAATAAAACTTTTGACAATAAAATCTTGTGCTGTTTTCATTTCACCTTCAGTTTTTGTGTACTTTTACACGTGTGCGCACTGTGTTGTGTCGGGACGGTGTTCTATACAACAAAATAATTTAATACAGACGGAGAGAAAAGCTCAAATGAGAATTGAACAGTTTTGTACTACAGCACGGTCTGGGGTCTAGACACAAATTATCTGATTCATAACAAAAGTGCAATGTGATCAATTATGGAATAAATTTTGTCAGTTGAAAATTTTTTTTAAAACAAAAAAAATATTTGATCGAAATTAAATCAAGTGTACTCATAATCTGATTCTCATTTGACTTTTTGGTTTCAGGTTTAGCACAGACATGACAGGTGGGCGGGGCTTCTGTGGGTGCATTCTTATTGACAGCTGAGCTTGACTTAAACTGTTGGTTTTGATGCTCAAGAGTTTTTCTAAAAAGCCTCGCTCAATTCAATGCAGCCCGGCCTTCAACACTGCCCTCTGGTGGACGCCTGTAAGAAGTCATTTGTAAAATGTGATTTGCATTTGAGGATCAACAAGAAAAACAGAATATTCAGTTTTACTTTTTTTTTTGCTAATGAAAAAATATTTACAAATAAATTTATTAATAAATTTGTATTTATGGATCAAAACATGAATAAACCAGTGATTGTCTATCACCCTCTGTGCTTTTGAGAACATTAAGTCCCTGTTTTCACGTACACAGGTATTTTTAAAAACACTTTTGACTTTTACACACAAATGGCAAATTCACCTCTGGAAAATAATCTTTCTAAAAACTCCGGCTCGAGTGGAGATTCTGGAGAACTAGTTTGGTGTTTGTGTGTAAAGTGAAAGAAATGGAGTTAGGAGCTGATGTTCTAAAAGTGTGACCAGTGTTTTCCTTTTGCTCTTGATGATGATGATGATGATGATGTCGTCCTTCTGACGTGATCCGGCTCCACCAGTCCTGTCTCGGGACTTTGATCCACGTCTCTTTGGATTTGTGAGCGGGATGTGGGAGTGAGCTGAGAGTTTGTCTTCTTCCTCCTTCTCCGACACTCTTCTCTTCTCCTCCTCAGCTCACAGATGTAAAGTGTGATGAGACAATTCTCCAGCTGCTGCTTCACAATTATCATCAGAACCACTGCGGGAAAAGTTTGGACTGTGTTTGTGTTCGTGGAGGAACGACAAACCCAGACGACAAAAAAGCCTGGAGCAGCTGAAGTGTGTGTTTTCTTCACAGAGACGTAAATCCATTGGCGTCTCTGTCCAATCAGAACCTTCCCCACCCCCAGACACTCTATCTACCTTAAATAAAAAACATTTAACCAGTTTAATGCAGAAACAACAATTCAGAATTCCAAACTATTTAATTCAGAACAATTAATTTGGAATTTAAATAACATGTAAACGTGGCCGGTGTGATGTCTTTGTGGGGCTCGCTGAAACAGAACTCTACATTCTGTTTCATTTTCAACACGTTTGTTGACTTTTCTCCACTAATTTCTTCTTGATTTGTGTGAAACTCTTATTTATATTTACAGCAGGTTTGATCAGAACAAATGAGAGAATCGTCAAAACTTGTCACAGACACTTTAATGTTCAGATCTGGATTTAGGGAGAAACTGTTGAAGTCAAAAGTCCAGGATGGAGCGGAGCGAGTTCAGACCGACTGGTGAAGGTCAGAGTGAGGAGCAGCAGCAGCAGAACAGAACTCTGAGTCTGAACATGAACCCGAGACGCCAACAGATCTTTTTCACCATGTCCAGAAGTGTCCCGCTCTAAGTCCGCAGAACTTCAGTTAAATGTTTTTCTCTGTCTAATTGTGTGTGTAAATTAGGGTGACCATATTTCCGTTTGTGAAAACCCGGACACCTGGGGGGGAGGGGATTTTTTGTGTGCAATTTTGCATGTTTTTTTGTTTTTGTTTTTTTTTAACAGCGTATGAATGTGTATTGTGTATTACAGGCGGGTAGTAATTACACACGGGTGGGTCAGGACTAAACCAGGTCTAAACCAGGTCTAAACCAGGACTAATCTTAAAACTTAAGAGAGAGAACGCCGAGCAGTTTGTCCACAAAGCGCGATCGGGCAATTGCCGCTTTTAACGCACGTGAGGTGCAGAGCTGAGCCGGTCCTTTCTCCTGCGGTCACCTCCAAGCCCGTCCCGACAGTGAGTCCTGTTTCAGTTCTGGTTTAGTCCTGGTTTAGTCGTCCTCTTCAGTCCTGGAATCAATCCTGGGTTAGTCCTGGTTTACTCTCGGTTCAGTCCGTGTCGTAGGCAGAGCAAAAGTTTGATATAATCTCGGGTTAACGGGCAGGTGCGGTCCTGTACTGGCGGGTGCGGTGTTGTACTGGGGGTCTCCAAAAATTGATCCGTGCGGGACTCTGCACTGTTGGGCTCCATTACGGAATAAATGAATCTTCAGTTCGTTACATAAAGAAGGAGGAAAATAACACAAGGACGACAGCAGCAACAAGTTTTAAGAAGGAAGTAAAAAGGGTTGCACCTGTCCTGTGTGAGAAAAGTGTATAAAGTGTGTGGTGAGGGGTTTTACTGCCTTAACACAGATAGAATAATTGTAAAATATAAAGTTGACTACTTCGCGGATTTCACCTATCGCCTGTTATTTTTAGAATGGAACTCCGCGATAAACGAGGGACACTGTACTCTCACCTCACAACCTGTGCACATGGACTCACACTTGTCCTGACCGAGATGGAAAACAGAGAATTTCTTGTACAAGTCATTGTTAAATGCACTTTTGTGCTTCGGTGTGTTGCAGACTGACCGACTGTTTGTGTCTCGCTCCTTCTGAGTCACAGAGAACTAAGAGAGACGCTCAGTTTAATGCCCCCAATGAACGGTACTGAAAACCCGGACATTTGCATCACTTAAAAAAAAAACCCCGGATGCCCCGGACATGACGCAAAATACGGACATGTCCGGGGAAAAACGGACGTTTGGTCACCCTACTGTAAATGTGTGAGTAAATGTGTGTGTAAATGTGTGTCGTATTCTTCAGCAGCTTCATAAATCTTCAACCCACAAACTTCACAAAGGAGAAACATTCTAACATGAAGAATTTATCCACAACTATCAAGAGAAAAAAGAACAAAACTTAAAGGAAACAACGAGCCACATTAGTCACACAACAAACTCAATTCATGTTCTGGTCCTGGAGACTCAAACTGCACAAATCTCTCCAACTATCCAAATATCTACATCATCAAATCCATTTTTAATTTAAATTGTAGAATCAGTCTGAGTGAACAAGTTCCTTCTGTTTTCTTCATGACCATAACGTTAGTTTTACTACACTGAAAATAAAAAAAAAGATAAGTTAAAATGACTTAAATTAAGAACATTTGACTTTAATCGAGTCGATTCAACTTGACAAGTCAAATGATCCACCAATGGAACAAGGGAGTTTTTTTTTAAATTCAAACAACATTCAATTTTGTTTCTTATTTTAAGTGCAAAAAGTTGTTTTTCTTATTTTAAGTGCAGTAAGATGTATTTTCACGTTTTAAATAAAAAAGTTTTGCTCTACTGGCAGATCATTTTCAGATTCATCAGTCGGTTTCACTTTGTAGAAACTGTGTGACAGGATGTGACAGGCATTAGGAGTCGTTCACTCAACAGTAGGTGAGTACTTTTTTTATTTAATCAGTCGCTGCTGTTTGGTCGTGAAGTTTGTAATGCTCCAAATCCCGTAGGAAGAAGAACAATAACATCTTTCCCCGAGATCAAATTCACCAAACATTCTCTTTGTTCCGGCTTTAAATCCTCGATCTCGGGAATCGTCGACAACACAAAATGTCTAACTCTTCTCTGATTGGTTGGTCGACAACTTCCGAGGGTTTTGCGAACCATCTAGTCCAGGGCTGTCAAACATACGGCCCGGGGGCTGGATCCAGCCCTCCAAGACCTTTAATCTGGCCTTCATCTGATTTTCTACTAAAATATTTGAATGATATTTTCTATTAAAATATTGGTAATTTTCTGCAGTGCTTATCACAGCAGTGTCTCTGTACGTGGCCCCTCCCACCAGAGCAGCACAAATGAAGACTTGTCTCTTTCCAAACGCTCTTAAAGGACGATCGTTTTGACTGTTGACCTTGACACCCTCATCAGAAAAATGTCCAACATGAGAAAAGTGGAGCTGAGTGCAGGATTTTACAACATAAATGAACTTATTCCTATTTACATACAAGTTCATGTTAAAACATTGTGTTGAAATTGCATTTTTCTTAAAGTTTCAGGTTGTTCATAATATTATAATATTTTGTAAAAGAAAGAGTTCATCAATTCAAAAAGATTTCTGTAATAGATTTGAATTTCTCTGCACAAATATTTGAACTTATTGTTATTTTTGGGGTTTATATGACATGAGTTTTCTGATCCGGACACTTTGGGATCAAAGTTGGTTGGATACGGCCCCCGGACCAAAATGAGTTTGACACCCCTGATTTAATGTATTTTGATTCCTGACTGAGTCACTGGAGAGAAATGAAACCGAGTGGAGACACAAGGTGGCACCAGACTGACTTAGATCATTTAACTCGTCAGGTGAAATTTACTCAGCTCATGATAAAACTTTCTTAATTCAAGTCGTCTTAACTTGGCTCGATTTTGTTTTGACATGTCATTGTCATTGTTCTTTAAGTTTTGTTCTTTCTTCTCTTGATAGTTGTGGATAAATTCTTCATGTTAGAATATTTATCCTTTGTGGAGTTTGTTGGTTGAAGATTTGGTGATGGGGCAGATTTATGAACACACATTTACACACACATTTACACAGAAAAACATTAACCTAAAGTTCCGCAAAACCTCCAGCTGTTGTGAAAAAGGTGAATCGGAGCGGGTTTAGGAGCTTTGAGGATTTAAACATTTTTAAAAGTTTATTTTGTGAAAATAGAAAAGACTCCAACAAAATCGGACCTCTGTGAAAGCCGGATGCCCCGTCAGAACACGAGCAGCACTGCTGCAGTACCCGGACCGGCCACCAGAGGGGGAGGAGCCTCGCACTCACAAAACGTCCGGTCGTGGTTTTACTCAAACCTCTGGACTCGTCTCAGTCCTGACCGGCTCCTCCTGCTCGAAGGTTTGGTCTGCAGAGTCCTGTCCCGGGTTCGTCCGCTCAGGGTCCTGGTCCTGGTCCTGGTCCTGGTCCGGTCCTTGGGTCAGAGGGCGGAGCTGGTCTGGACTCAGCTTCCTGGTTTCTGCGATGAGCCGCTTGACGCCAACCATCCACTGGCTCACCTCGGTCACGTGATCCACCATCAGAGAGCGGTGAGCCTCGTCTGCCGAGTCCCACAGACCGGACCTGAGATCTGAGGACCACAGACAGTCAGACGCCCTCCCCGAGCGTCAGATGCCCTCCCCGAGCGTCAGATGCCCTCCCCGAGCGTCAGACGCCCTCCCCGTGTGTCAGATTGTGTCAGATGAACTCCCTGACCTGTGGTGAGACTCTTCATCCTCCTCTTCACCGCTGCGCTCAAACGGCCGCTGCTCCAGGACGTCTCCAGGAGCTGCAGCCTCTTCGCCACGTCTCCACAGACCTGCACCTGAAACGACAGCGCCCACCGTGAATCCTCCGCGCCGCCCGACCCTCCTCAGACACCCCGACCCTCCTCTGCACCGCCTGACCCTCCTCTGACCCTCGGTCTCTCGTCTGCGCCGCCCGACCCTCCTCTGACCCTCGGTCTCTCGTCTGCGCCGCTCGACCCTCCTCTGACCCTCCACTGACCCTCCTCTGACCCTCCTCCGCGCCGCCCGACTCATGAAAACTTAACAGAACGCTGCACTTGTGCAAAAGAAAGACTAAAATTCCACGAGTTTTTTCAAAATTTTCATTGAATTTACATGACATTTTCAGTTTCTGTGACTTTTCCAGGATTTCCAGGACCGTGGGAACCCTGTACTCTTTATATATTTATATATTTTCTTTGAGTCTTACGCTGGTGGTTCCGCGACACGCCTCCAGGGCCGCGTTCAGCACTGACATCACTTCCTCCACATCGGGCTCGCGCTCTGATTGGACAGAATCACTCTGAGCTCTGATTGGACCAGAGGTGGGGGGCGGGACCACGGGGCAGCCTATGGGAGGAGGAGCAACTGAAAAAACAAAAACAAACAAAACAAAAAACAAAAAAACGATGTAAAAGTTGTTTTCTGTGTCTGAATATCTCACCCAGCTCCTCCCCCTTTTACCTGGACTGAAGGGGGGCAGGGCTACAGCCCGTCTGGGTGGAGTCAGAGCGGAGGTGGGAGGGGTCATGGGCGGGGTCATGGGAGGGGTTCCTGAACCTGTGGACCAATCAGAGAGCAGATCAGAGTCACATGTGGGTAAATGTTTCATGTTTTTGTAAATCCTCGTTGGTTTGGTGAGAGTTTAACTTCAGCAAAAAAAATTAAAAAAAAAAACTCACTTTCAGGACAAACAAAATCTGTGATATTTTATGTTTTGTTTTTTTTACTCAAAATGATGATCGTGTTATGAACATAAACATAAAGCACAGAACACATGAACCAGAACTAAACCAGGATTAAACCAGGACTAAACCAGGACTAAACCAGGACCAAACCAGGATTAAACCAGGATTAAACCAGGACTGAATCAGGACTAGGCCAGGACTAGACCAGGACTAGACCAGGACTAAAGTCAGATCCAGTAAAGTTCAGTCCCGGTTCAGTCCCGGTTTAGTCCCGGTTCAGTCCCGGTTTAGTCCCGGTTCAGTCCCGGTTTAGTCCCGGTTTAGTCCCGGTTTAGTCCTGGTCCAGTCCCGGTTCAGTCCCGGTTCAGTTCTTGTTCTGACCTGCAGGGGGAGCTCTTCGAGTCAGCAGGTTCCTGTTCGTTCCTCGTGAAGTTTGGAGTCCGTAAGAAAACTGAGGCGGATCGTTCCAGCCGCGCTCCTGATTCCCTGAAGACGACAAACGAGAACGTCAACAAGAACCTCCCCTGACCCTCTGACCTTCTCCTCCTCTTTTTTTTCAGTTTTTTTTTTTTCACAACAAATTTGCATTCACAGCTCCACACACTGTACATATAAGAGACAAAATATAAATTAAAACAAACAAAACTGAACGCACAATTCATCAACAGAGCTTTTCCAAAACACAACAACAGTCTATACAAGGTTTATATAAAGATTTCTACAGTGTTCAAGTGTTTAAAGTTATTGAGCCCAATATTTTACAAACCAAAATCTCTACCAGAAATTTCTTTCTTCCTCCTTCTTCTTCTTTTTCTTATTCTTATTATTCTTATTATTATTATATACAGTGTTGGGGAGTAACAGATTACAAGTACCAGAGTAATTTAATTAAGTAATCAGAGTACAAATGATGAGTAACTGTATTCAGTTACTGTTTCAGTGAGTGGTAATTGGATTACAGTTACTTTGTTGAAATAAATGGATTACAGGGCAGGATTTTCCTGTTTTCACATTTTGGGCTAAACCAGGACTAAACCAGGACTAAACCAGGTCTACACCAGGTCTACACCAGGACTAAATCATGCTGTGTGGACGTGTTTCCTCGTCTTCTATCAATAATATTTTTAATTTGGTTCAGTAAAGTCTGGGCTTTTTATTTTCTTTTATCAGACAAAACATCTTATGTGAAGATTTCCTCGTCTTTGCTTCTTTACAGCAAATCAAATAATCCAAAGTATTCAGATTACGTTATTCACTTTAAGTAATTTAATGGACTCTGTTACAAACTACATTTTGGTGTATGTAATCTGTAATCTGTAGGGGATTACATTTTAAAAGTAACCTTCCCAACACTGAAAAAAAAAAATATATATATATATATATGTATATATATATATATATATATATATATATATATTTCTTTTTTTTTTCCCCCCGTTTATGGTCGTACAAACTAATAATGATGTCAACAAAGTGACAAAAGTTTATCGTTTATGATCATGCGAAATAAACAACAATGAGAATGAAAGAATGTGAGGACATTTTGTTTTTCGTTTATGGTCGTACAAACTGATACGAACAATAACGAAGGCACAAATTGTTTATCATTGTACAAAATAAAAGTTAATGTTAAAGAAAATTTTAAAGAAGTCGTCCTCCTCTGACCCTCTCCTCCTCCTTTCCTTTCCTTTCCTCGCCTCCTTTACTCTGCTCCTCCTCTTCTCCTCTTCTCTTCCTCCTCTACTCCTCTTCTTCTTTTCTCCTCTCTTCTCCTTCTCTGCTCTTCCTCTCCTCTGTTCCTCTTCTCCTCCTTTTCTTTGCTCCTCCTCTTCCCCTCCTCTTCTTCCTCTGCTCCGCAGCTCCTTTCCTCTGCTCTTCCTCCTCTTCTTTCTTCTCTGCTTATCCTCCTCTTCTCTGTTCCTCTTCTCCTTCTCCTTGTCTTCTTCTTTTCTCCTCTTCCCCTTTCTCCTCCTCTGCTTCTCCTCTTGTCCTCTCTTCTCCTCCTCTGCTCTTCCTCCTCTTTCTCTCCTCTGTTCCTCTTCTCCTCCTTTTCTTTGCTCCTCCTCCTCTCCTCCTCTTCCTCCTTTCCTCTGCTCTTCCTCCTCTTCTTCCTTCTTCTTTCCTTTGCTCCTCCTCTGCTGTTCCTCCTCCTCCTTCTCCTCTCCTCCTCCTCCTCCTCCTCTTCTTCTCCTCTTCTTCTTTTCTCCTCTTCTCCTCTCCCCTTCCTCTCCTCCTCGATGTTTGATCCAGACTTTTTGACAAGTAATTTTCCAATAATGATCCAAAAACTAAAACTAACTTGTTGTTGTTATTTTACAGCTTTGATTTTGAGGCGTAGTATCTGAGATAAAAACCTGCGGCCGATTGAGAGAGAAGCTCATTTCGTATGTTAAAATTTTCAGAACGAGCTTTAAAACTTTCACAGTTTGTCAGAAAACCAAAGTCAAATTTGATCTGAATGAGTTATGAACCGGGATCCGTTTTGACGCGTGTCACTTTCATTATAGCGCACATTTCCGGTCAAACTCGGGCTTTAAACAGGATAAATATTAATAATCTTACGTAATATTCTGTGAAGATGATTTTCGTAAAAACTCACCTGGTTTAATGAACAAATCCTCCGCGTTTGAGTCCATCACAGAAACGAGCCTGAAGCAGACGGAACAGCGCAGGGAAACCGGAGAACCTCTCAGAAACCGCTAAAAAAAACACGATCTAACGTAAAATAGCGTAACGTGAAGTTTGCATCGGCGCAAATCTAAAAATCCTAAAGTTTAAAGCGCTGTCGGACAGAAAAGGCTCATGTTTAAACCAGGAACAGACACAGTGAACGAAGAGCAGCAAAAAAAAGTCAACACACAACTTCCGGGAGGACTTTCACATACACACAAAAAAAACACAATTCAGGATTCGAATTGCCGAATTTATTTTGTTAGGATTTATAATGAGAAACTATTCGGGGAAAAAAATATTAATTAATGTACGTCTTTAAA
The DNA here is from genome assembly GCF_026225935.1 of Boleophthalmus pectinirostris. NCBI lineage: Eukaryota > Metazoa > Chordata > Actinopteri > Gobiiformes > Gobiidae > Boleophthalmus > Boleophthalmus pectinirostris. Next base: position 1,727,557 of record NW_026571018.1, on the reverse strand, counting down.
TATATAACGTAAAAATATAACAAGAATGCAAAAACTAAGAACGTTTTGGTTTTATTTTGAAAGCGCAAAGGTCTCGCTTCCTCTCACCTGCCTGATTCAGCACTTCCGGGACACGTGGAGCAGCGTGTGTCACGTGACAAACAACAATAACAATAATAATAATAATATAAAGCACTTTTAAAAACAAGATTTAAAAAAAAACTATATAAAAAGCATGAATAATAGCAAATAATCAAATAAATTATATATAAAAATATATATATAATAAAATAATAATTAATAATAATAACAATAATAATAATAATAAATAAAACTGTGATTGGAAGGCCAACCATCTTATTATTTGACCAACTGAAACATAAGAAACTACTACAACTTTTTTTTTGTTAAAATAATGCTAAATGTATCATAAAAATCAGTTTCTTAGGTGTAAATCTCCCTGAGTTTGTTTTAAAACTCTCCATTTGCTGTGATTTTAAGCAGATTTTTCAACTTTTCTCCACAAAGTCACCCAACCTTTACTGAACACGTTCACAATAACTCCTTTGTTCAATTGTAATTCGTAAAAAAATAATGTCTAAGACGCTAATGATAATAATAATAATAATAATAATAATAGTAATAATAATAATAATAATAATAATAATAATAGTAATAATAATATTAGTGGCGAGGGCCAATAAAACACTTTTAAAAACAAGATTTACAAAAAAATACCAAATATATATACAGAACCCGTAAGACCAACCTGTGCACTGCCTGGATTGATTACAAGAAAGCCTACGACTCAATGCCACACACATGGATCACTGAGTGCTTGAAGCTGTACAATATCAACAGGACTCTAAGGGCGTTCATTGCGAACTCGATGCGGTTGTGGAAAACCACCCTTGAAGCCAAGGGGAAGCCACTTGCACATGTGTCCATCAAATGTGGCATATACCAAGGAGACTCACTGTCCCCACTACTGTTCTGCATAGGCCTGAACCCTCTCAGCCAAATAATCGACCGCACTGGCTATGGATACCGACTCAGAAACGGGGCCACCATCAGTCAGCTCCTCTACATGGATGACATAAAGCTGTACGCTAAGAGTGAGCGAGACATCGACTCACTGATCCACACCACAAGGATCTACAGTACAGACATTGGGATGTCATTCGGGCTTGAGAAATGTAGCAGGATGGTGACAAAGAGAGGGAAGGTAGTCCACACAGAGGGGGTGTCACTCCCAGAGGGAACAATAGCAGACGTTGAGGACAGTTACAAGTACCTTGGTATCCCACAAGCAAATGGCAACCTCGAAGAGGCAACAAGGAAAGCGGCTACGGCCAAATACCTGCAAAGAGTGAGGCAAGTCCTTAGAAGCCAGCTCAATGGCAAGAACAAGGTGCAGGCAATCAACAGCTACGCCCTGCCAGTGATCAGATACCCTGCAGGGATTGTAAGCTGGCCAAAGGAAGAGATACAGACCACAGATGTTAAGACACGAAAGCTCCTGACCATGCATGGAGGGTTCCATCCCAAATCCAGCACCCTGAGACTGTACGCAGGCCGGAAGGATGGAGGCTGAGGACTAGTGAGTGTGGGAACCACTGTCCAGGATGAAACATCCAAGCTCCTTGAGTACATCAAGGACAAGGCCCCGGAAGATGAGGTGCTCAGAGAATGTCTCAGACAGTGGGGTCCAGAGGAAGAGGTGCTGGAGGGACCATCATGGCAGGACAAACCCCTACATGGGGCGTACCACTGGAACATAACTGAAGTGGCTGATATCAAGAAATCCTACCAATGGCTTGAGAGGGCTGGTCTGAAGGACAGCACAGAGGCACTGATCCTGGCTGCTCAGGAGCAGGACCTGGGCACTCGAGCAATAGAGGCCCAGATCTACCACACCAGACAAGACCCACGGTGTAGACTGTGCAAAGAGGCTCCTGAGACAGTCCAGCACATAACTGCAGGGTGTAAGATGCTGGCAGGGAAAGCATACATGGAGCGACATAACCAAGTTGCGGGCATAGTGTACAGAAACATCTGTGCAGAGTACGGGCTGGAGACCCCAGGATCAAGGTGGGAAACACCTCCAAAGGTTGTGGAGAATGACCGAGCCAAGATCCTGTGGGACTTCCAGATACAGACTGACAGAATGGTGATGGCGAACCAACCAGACATAGTGGTGGTGGATAAGAAACAGAGCAGAGCCGTGGTGGTTGACATCGCAATACCAAGCGATGGTAATATCAGGAAAAAGGAACACGAGAAGCTAGAGAAATACCAGGGGCTCAAGGAAGAGCTGGAGAGAGCCTGGAAAGTAAAGGCATCAGTGGTGCCTGTGGTGATCGGACACTCGGGGCTGTAACCCCCAAACTGGAAGAGAGGCTACAACAGATACCGGGAAAAACAATGGACATCTCAGTCCAGAAAAGTGCAGTACTGGGAACAGCAAAGATACTGCGCAGAACTCTCAAGCTCCCAGGCCTCTGGTAGAGGACCCGAGCTGAATGAGGGTGAGAGACCTACCACCGTGGAAGGTGAGAAATTTTATATATATATATATATATATATATATATATATATATATATATATATATATATATATATATATATATATATATATATATATATATATATATATAATATAAATAATAGCAAAAAATTCAATAAATTATAACTTTAAAAATTTTATAATAAAATAAATAAGGGAATGGAAGGCCAACCAATAAAAATTAGTTTTAAGAAGTGATTTTAAAAGATGATCCTGATGTGAGTTTTATTTCCTCAGGCAGGTCATTCCAAAGTCCATTTACACAACTATTATCCAGTTATTACTGCACAAAGAAACAAACAAATTGGTGCATTTACAATGATGATAGACATTTAATCAAATCAAATCTGAGTTATTCAGCAAATATGATTCTGAATTATTCTGTTGTGAAGGGAGCGGAGAGCTCTTGGCAGCTCTCGAGCAACAGGTCGGTGACTCCGGGGTTAAAAGTTCTGAAATGAAACTTGGTGCAACACGTAAACAAGCTTTAAAAGTGTTCAGTAAAATCTTCAAATCGATTCTAAGGGTCTGTTTACACGAGACGCTTGTGAGTAAAAATGACTTTTTAATGGGAAGAGTCTTTGTTTTACTCCAGAGCTCGTCTCCATGTCCCACACACTGGGTAAGAGGAAAAACTGGACGGATGATTCTGATCTGACCTCAGAGCAGCTGAACAGGCCGAGCTACAAACACAAACTGTCAGGTGTGTGTGGTAGTTCCAGAGGAGTTTCAGTGTAGTTAGCTCCTCCTTCAGGCAGATATGAGGAAGTGTCACCAGAGTCTGAGCAGAAGAAGCAGCTCGAACGATCTAAGAAACGGATTCGACCAAATAAACTTTTGTCCATTTCACAAATTGACGACTGAAAGATTTTTCACACATAAAAGTTGTAAAAGTACAAACTACAAAATGAAAAATTGAAATGAAACTACAAAATTTTAATGATTTTAACACAGTCCATCATTATTCCAGTTCGTAAGAAAACTACTGTGACATGTTTGATCCTCGGTTCGTCTGGTGCTTAAATTGAATTCACTATTTACGTGTTTAAAAAAAAAAAACAGAATTACATTATTTTTAATCGTAATCACAGCTCTCGTGTAAACTGGGAAAATGAGCTGTTGTGCAAAGTTGTTTCACATTTCCTTCCTCTTTAGGGAAAAAAAAACCCCACAAACGATCAAGAAATAAGAATGTGTTAAAACGGGGAACTCTCAGAGACCTGGTTCAGACCTGGTTCAGTCCTGGTTTAGTCCTGGTTCAGACCTGGTTCAGTCCTGGTTTAGTCCTGGTTTAGTCCTGGTTCAGACCTGGTTCAGTCCTGGTTTAGTCCTGGTTTATTCCTGGTTCAGACCTGGTTCAGTCCTGGTTTAGTCCTGGTTTATTCCTGGTTTAGACCTGGTTCAGTCCTGGTTTTGTTCTCGGACATGTTCCTCAGCCTGTTCCTGTCCCTCTGCTGCTGGGGTGAGTTCTGTTTCTTCTCGTCCACAGACTTCTTGTTTTAAGTAAAAGTATTAAAGTACCTGTTTAAAAATGTACTTCAAGAGTAAAAAGTAAACGTATTTTACGAAGATTTTGAAATCTGATAAAACTTAAAAGATGTAGTGATTTTGTTTAACAGAAACAAGTGAATTAATGTTTTTTCTAATCAATGTTTTGTTTAGTTTTTTTTCCCCAGCTATTTGAAGTAGAAAGTACAGATATTTGCTCTCAAATGTAGTGAAGTAAAAGTAAAAATTATCCACTTTAAGTACAAATATCTAGATGTATACTTCATGTTCATGTTCTGTTCCCTTCTCAAAATCAGAGCTGGAGTTGTGTTTGTTTCTTTCACACATGTTTGAGTAACTCTTTATTATGAGTCTGTCGACATCTGCAAAGCTCTAAACGCTCTGCTCCACCTTGTGATGTCATAAAGTGATAGTTTTGTGAACAGTGAACAGCTCCTTTTCCCTTTCAACAGATCGGTAATTCCAGAGCTAAAATCACCCATATGATTCTAGTGACCGAAAGGACGAGATCGCGGATACAAGCGCTCGAAATGAGTTTCCTCCGCAGGGTGGCTGGGCGCTGCCTTAGAGATAGGGTGAGGAGCTCAGTCACACGGGAGGAGCTCGGAGTAGAGCCGCTGCTCCTCCACGTCGAGAGGAGCCAGTTGAGGTGGCTCGGGCATCTGTTCCGGATGCCTCCTGGGCGCCTCCCTCGGGAGGTGTTCCGGGCATGTCCCGCCGGGAGGAGGCCCCGAGGAAGACCCAGGACACGCTGGAGGGACTATGTCTCTCGGCTGGCCTGGGAACGCCTCGGGGTCCCCCCGGAGGAGCTGGAGGACGTGTCTGGGGTGAAGGAAGTCTGGGAGTCCCTGCTTAGGCTGCTCCCCCCGCGACCCGGCCCCGGATAAGCGGACGAAAATGGATGGATGGATGGATTCTATTGAAGGTGTGTGGTGTTTAAAAACACTTCCTGTATCACCACATGATGACATCACAAGGTGGAACAGAGTGTTTTCAGTCTGAGAGAAGATCTCATTTTAAATGTGCAGGTTTGTGTGTTAAACGTGTGAGTGAAACAAAACACAGCTCCAGGTTTGTTTGTGTGATGAGGAAACAGTGATGTGGGACATTTAAAGATTATATTTCTATAACAAACTGTTTCTGACTCGTATTTATTTAATTTAAAGTGTGTATGACAGCTTTAGACGAGACTCTGATTTGGACATAATCTGGTGATAAAACCTTGCCAAGCTCGTTTTGTCTTCGCTCCACATACAAAATGTTCTCTGTAAACAGCGACGGAACCACGGCCCACCAGTCAGATAGCAGGCACCACACAGGACATGTAAATACAGATGAAACACGTGGTAATACAAACGGGGAGTGCCAGGCGATGCGGAGCCGGAGACCGTAACACCAACAACCACACAATTACAATGTCCGAATCCCAAAACTAAAATATGACAATATCAGAACCAGAAACAAAAGTGATATGGTTCAAAAGACCTGAAAAGATCGACTTTGACAATAGACACATCTCACTGGGAAAACAAACATGGAGGATTGATGCTCACTTTTTTGGAGGATCCTTCTCAATATGAATTGGGCGATGACCAGAAGTCTGAAATTCAGGATGCACGTATTAACTCCAATCAATCAGTGAACCTGCCCAGAGACAACAGACGGAAATGAGCTCTGGTGCTACAGCCTGATGTACAAACATGTCTCCGGTTAAGATTCATGTAGATTTTGTGACATGAACTCTTTGTGTGCATGGGGTCCTGTGTGCAGGGGTCCTGGCAGAAAACAACAGCTCAGCAGGTAAGAAGCACTCAGCACATACACACTCACACAGACCACGTCCCCTCCACACCTCCACCTCACCACAAACACAGACCACGCCCCCTCCACACCTCCACCTCACCACAAACACAGACCACGCCCCCTCCACACCTCCACCTCACCACAAACAAAGACCACGCCCCCTCCACACCTCCACCTCACCATAAAAGGACAGACCACGCCCCCTCCACACCTCCACCTCACCACAAACCAAGACCATGCCCCTCCACACCTCCACCTCACCACAAAAGGACAGACCACGCCCCCTCCACACCTCCACCTCTCCACAAACAATGACCACGCCCCCTCCACACCTCCACCTCACCATAAAAGGACAGACCACGCCCCCTCCACACCTCCACCTCACCACAAACCAAGACATGCCCCTCCACACCTCCACCTCACCACAAAAGGACAGACCACGCCCCCTCCACACCTCCACCTCTCCACAAACAATGACCACGCCCCCTCCACACCTCCACCTCACCACAAACCAAGACCACGCCCCCTCCACACCTCCACCTCACCACAAACCAAGACCACGCCCCCTCCACACCTCCACCTCACCACAAACCAAGACCATGCCCCTCAACACCTCCACCTCACCACAAAAGGACAGACCACGCCCCCTCCACACCTCCACCTCACCACAAACCAAGACCACGCCCCCTCCACACCTCCACCTCACCACAAACCAAGACCATGCCCCTCAACACCTCCACCTCACCACAAAAGGACAGACCACGCCCCCTCCACACCTCCACCTCTCCACAAAACAATGACCACGCCCCCTCCACACCTCCACCTCACCATAAAAGGACAGACCACGCCCCCTCCATCATCCAAACTCTCTTACCTCTGTGCGTGCGTGGGTCTGACCTCTGTGTGCGCGGGCCTGGGTCGGGTGGGCACGAGCATTATTCAGTTCTGTCAGAGAGCAGCTCTCATTTGCCAGAGTTCCCAGTTACAAATGGGAATATTTTGAGTTGGGGGTCAGGTTAGGGTCTGGTTGGGGTCAGGTTGGGGTCAGGTTGGGGTCAGGTTAGGGTCAGGTTGGGGTCAGGTTGGGCCCCGTCGGCTTCATGTCATGTGCAGACTCGGGTCACTCTGGCGCTCAGTGTTGGAGCTGCGTTTAGTCCCAGTGCTTCATTAAACCAACACCAGGCTCCTGTGCTCCGTCTGAGGGAAGAGTTTTCTCTCAGGTCATTATTTCATCCTCTGTGTAGGTCACAGCCACAGACTATGACCTACACAAGTCTATGACCATGACCCTGCGCTGCACAACTTTCAGATGTATAATATTGTAAACCTCTGCTAAAATCCACAAATTTGAAGGTAATTATTTTATATACGTAGATTTTCTGATGATTTCCTGATCAAACTCTTCCTCAAACCCTCTTCACTTCTGCTCATCTCCACGAGTGTCACTTTTTCCCCGTGTCTCCAGACTTTGCGTAGAGTTTACAGGAGGTCTCTGTAGGCTTCCATACAGTCCCTGACAAAAGTCTTGTCGCTTATCCATTTTGTAGAAACAAAAGCTTATAACTTGACTTAAATGAATCGATTGGTTTTAGAAATGTCTCATATGAAAGCTAAAACCCTCCCAAATTATGCTCAATATACTAAAATAAATTTGCTTCACTGAAAAAAGATTGATCATTTAATGAACACAGAAAGGTCAGATTTTGGCAAGACAAAAGTCTTGTGGCCTTGTCACATGATGCACCCAATCCTAGATTACAGCCTCACCTGTGGTCAGTTACTGATCAATCAGTTAGTGGGTGTGTATAAAAAGAAGCCCAGCACACCAGACCTTCACATCAACTGCAACTTGACCTCTGACAACATGCCTAAGATCCACCCTGAGACCAAAGCCTTAATTATCAAGAGGCTGAAGACCAGATCCACTGCTGAGGTGGTGACACCTTCAATGTGTCTCAGCGTCAAGTACAAAGAATAAGAAAAAGATCTGAAATGACTGGAGATGTTTTTGAGAAGCCCAGGTCCGGCAGACCCCACAAGACAACTGCTTGGGAGGACCGTTTGTTGATTCGAAAATCCAAGGCCCCTTTTCCACTGCAGCAGACTCCACCAGGCCTGGTCACCTCAAGTCGCTGTGTCAACTAGAACAGTTTGTACAATTCTGTCTGGAAATGGCCTCCATGGTCGAATCAGTGCACAGAAACCAGCACTAAACAAAAGGCAATTAAAAAACTGTGTGGCATTTGCCAAGGCCCACAGCCTGCTAAAAGGATGGACACTGGAAAAGTGGCAGAAGGTGGATTTCTCAGATGAATCCTCAGTTGAATTACATCACAGCCACCGCAAATATTGCAGTAGACCTACTGGAGCCCACATGGATCCAAGATTCACCCAGAAAACAGTTAAGTTTGGTGGCGGAAAAATCCTGGTCTGGGGTTCCACCCAGTATGGGGGTGTGTGCGAGACATTTGCAGGGTGGAAGACAATATCAATAACCTAAAATATCAAGAAGTATTAGCTCCTCTTACATTCCCAACCATAAAAGGGTCAAATTTTGCAGCAGGATGGTGCTCCATCGCATACTTCTATCTCGACATCAAAGTTTCTCAAGGCGAAGAAGATCAAGGGTTAGCCCAGCCCGGTCACCAGACATGAACATCATTGAGCATGTCTGGGGTAGAATGAAAGAGGAAGCATGGAAGGCAAAACCAAAGAATCTTGATGAACTCCGGGAGGCATGTAAGATGCTTTCTTTGCTATTCCTGATGACTTCATCAACAAATTGTATGAATCATTGTGGAACCGCATGGATGCAGTCCTTCAAGCTCATGGAGTCATACAAGATATTAAATATGGATCTCACAGCACCACTACTTCATTCACTGACGTTATGCAACATATTTTTGTATTTGAAGTAAATTATTTGTTAAATTTTCTGTAGGCGACAAAACTTTTGTCTTGGCAAAATCTGACCTTTCTGTGTTCATTAAATTATCAATCTTTTTTCAGTGAAGCAAATTTATTTTAGTTTATTGAGCATAATTTGGGAGGGTTTTAGCTTTCATATGAGACATTTCTAAAACCAATCGATTAATTTAAAGTCAAGTTATAAGCTTTTGTTTCTACAAAATGGATAAGAGACAAGACTTTTGTCAGGGACTGTAGAGAGAAGCAAAGTGCGACGCTTAACCCTTGTACTATCCTCAAAGGGATACAGAGGGGTACAAATGTGACCCATATATCTATGGGTCCATTTGACCCGGTCACATAACAGCCATGTGACTTGGCCTTACATTGTCTCTGTTCTTTGTGTGCATTGTGGTGTTTATGCTCTTTATTTATTTGGGAACTGTTTTAACCTCAGAGGGGTACATTTGTACTCCTCTGTATCCCTTTGAGGACAACACAAGCGTTAAGACGAGTTTCATAAATCCCGTATTTGGCGTAAAGAGCGACTACGCAAGGATTTGTGTGTAAATGAGCTTTAGAAATGAGGCCCCTGGAGTCTAACCTCACTGAGTGTGTGTGTGTGTTTGTGTGTCAGGTAAAGGGGCGGGGCTTCACTCTGTCTCTTGTGTGTTCAGACATCAGGCTGGTGGGCGGGGCCAGTCGTTGTTCTGGGACTGTGGAGGTGAGACTCAGAGGAGAGTGGAGACGTGTGCATGAGCCCTTCGGACGCTGGGACCTGGAGCACACAGCTGCTGTGTGCAGGGACCTGGACTGTGGTTCTGCTGTTTCTGGAGGATACAGAGGAGGTTTTCCCCAGAGTCGTGTTTGGTGGCTCAGATCTGACTGTGTGAAGGAGTCTTCAGTGAGAGGATGTGTCTCACTCTCTGATTCTCTCTCCTCTTCTCGGGCTCTGGAGGTGGAGTGTTCAGGTAAAAGTTTGATCTTACATTACAACCAGATGGCAATAATATTATTTATTTAATTTTTTCCCATTTTGGGTATATTGTAGCTCCCCTGGTTTTCTTTGTAAAAAAGGACTTCACGCTCCGTCCTGATGATCATGTCAATATTTATTCTCCGTAATCTTCAACTCCACCAACACACTGAAACACCGTGAAAACTAATACAGACACAGAAAAAGGCTCAGCTTTACATAAAAACCTTTAAATAAATGCACAATTGAAAACAATATTTACCGTGTTCATCTGTACAACACCAGCGGGAGTTAAGTATCGTGTCTTTAATTCTGACGTCTTTTTCTTTACACATTTTTCTGTCGTCTTTCTCTCTTTTCGCATCTACTATATTTTTCTCTCTCTTTGTTTACTTCCGGGGGCAGGAAAAGGTCACATAACTTAAAAGGTCAATATATTCACAAATAAAATATAACATTTACTGTGGTATTTTGACACATCTTAATATTCAATCAAATAAAATAATAATTTTCTCACTTATTGCCATGAAAACAAATATTCTGACACTGTCGTCAGCGACATAGATTTTTCCATAAATATTGACATATTTGACTTTTGCATCATTCAAAACTGAAATGGCACAAGTTGAAATCTGACAAATCGAGACAATAAATCCTAATAAAAGATTATGATGTAAATGCTCTTCAAATATCAAAGACTGTAACAGATAGAAAATCAGAGACTGGATTATTTTTGTATCAGGATTTACACTTGTTCAGAGACACAGAGTTTTACTGAACTGACAAAAGCTCATTCATTAAGATCCAGGTGTTTGGGCACTGACTGGGGTTTATATTTGAGGAATTATTTTAAACAGTCTCAAAACTATTCAAAATCTTTATTCAAAAATGTGCACTAGTGATCCCGTTTATTATTTAGGGGTGACTGGGGTAAATGAATGAGGTGGGTCACTTCTCACATTCGTGGGTTTTCTGTAAGATATAATATTATCTACATTTATTCATTCTTTTTTCATTGTTTGTTATTTAGCATGACATTTTTCTATTTTATTATCATTATTCTAGTTTACATAAATGATGACGCGTGTACATGCACAAAACAGCGTCACGAAATATCACTTTTACAAAACTGTGCTGAACAGTAATCGTAATGTACCTGCTGTTTCAAGAAAATGTGTGAAGGCCACATGAGCGTGTTCCTGCTCGCTCAGAGTAATGGTAAATGGTCACATTTTTCTATAGCGCTTTTCCACCTTCAAGGTGATCAAAGCGCTTTACAACTAGGAACCACTCACACATTCAGACACTGTGGGCAAGGTGGGTTAAGTGTCTTTCCCAAGGACACAATGACAGCGTTCATCTGTGGGAGCTGGAATCACACCAGCTCAACCTGTGGGTCAGTGGATCTGACTGCTCAACCTGTGATGTTCATGTGGAGAGCTGGAATCAAACCGCCAACCTTCAGATCAGTGGGCGAATGCTCTACCAACTGAACTACTGCTGCCCTTCACACTCGGTGCTGGTGAGGCTGTTGTAGCCACAGCTGCCCTGGGACAGACTCACAGGAGCAGCTCTGTGTCATGTGACCAACAGATGTCATTTTGTGACATGAACTCTTTGTGTGCAGGGGCCCAGGCAGAAAACAACAGCTCAGCAGGTAAGAAGCACTCGGCACATACACACTCACACAGACCAGGAGTCAAACCCACAACCTCCTCACTGAGTGTGTGTGTGTGTGTCAGGTAAAGGGGCGGGGCTTCACTGCTCAGGTAAAGGGGTGGGGCTTCACTCTGTGTCTCGTCTGTTCAGAGCTCAGACTCGTGGGAGGAGTCAGTCGTTGTTGTGGGACTGTGGAGATCAGACTCAGAGGAGAGTGGAGACGAGTGATTGAGCTCGATGAACCCTGGGACCTGGAGCACACAGCTGTTGTGTGCAAAGACCTGGACTGTGGCTCTGCTGTTTATGGAGAAGAGAGATATGATTTTCCACAGAGTCATGTGTGGATGGTTTCATCTGACTGTGTGAAGGGGTCTTCAATGAGAGAATGTGTCTCTCATTCATCGTCCTCTTCCTGGGGTGTGGACGTGATGTGTTCAGGTAAAAGTCTGATCTTACATTTCGCACACACGCACGCACACTCGCACGCACACACACACACACACACACACACACACACACAGTGACTGATGTGTCCAATCACGTGTCTCCACAGACTTCATCTTGAATCGTCCAATCATCTCCGTGTCTGTGAGTGACGGGGCGTCCGAGCTCCACCCTCAGGGGGTGCGGGTGCAGTTGGGCTCAAAGTTTCGGGTCAAATGCTTTGTGGAGCCACAGTACCCGGGAGGCTCCTTCCGGCTCCTCTCTCCCGCCGCGCCCCCCGCTCAGAACCGCACCCTGCCCGCCGTCAATCACTCCGCCCACTTCCTGTTCTCTGACGTTGACCACGCCCACAAAGGAAACTACACCTGTGTTTACCTCCTGCAGGTGTTCAACCACAACTTCTCCTCTCAGAGCCACACACTCTAGCTCTCTGTGGGAGGTACACACACACACACACACACACACACACACCACACACCTACACTATACACACACACACACACTATACACACACACACACTATACACACACAATACACACACACACACACTATACACACACACACTATACACACACTATACACACACACACACACACACACTATACACACACACACACACTATACACACACACACACACACTATACACACACACACACTATATCACACACACACACACACACTATACACACACACTATACACACACACACACTATACACACACACACACTATACACACACACTATACACACACACTATACACACACACACACACACACTATACACACACACACTATACACACACACAATATACACACACACACTATACACACTATACACACACACACACACTATACACACACACTATAACACACACTATACACACACACACACAATACACACACACACACACACTATACACACACACACCATACACACACACTATACACACACACACACACACACTCCAGCTCTCTGTGGAAGGTACACATGCACACACACACACACACAATACACACACACACACACTACACACACACACACTATACACACACACACACACACACACACTATACACACACTACACACACACAAACACTATACACACACACACACACACACACACTATACACACACAACACTATACACACACACTATACACACACACTATACACACACACACACACACTATACACACACACACACACTATACACACACACACACTATACACACACACACACTATACACACACACACACACACACACACACATACACACACACACACACACACACACACACTATACACTATACACACACACTATACACACACAATATACACACACACTATACACTATACCCTTTACGTGCTTTCTCGCTCTGTCCGTCATGTTCAATTAGTGTTTCTTTTCGCTGACCAAAATAATTCCCAGCATGCAATGCGCGCTTTTGTCAACAATGAAACTCGCTTATACAGGAAACCAAAGGAAACACACAAAGACACACAGAGAATATGCAAACAGCAGACATGCAGAGACTCAGTGACACAAACAGGATTTCACCTCCTCACATCAACAAAACATCAGTGATAAACTTAAAGAGCCTGATGTTTCTTTCACATGTTTGAGTATCGTATTTTCCGGGCTATTAGACACTCTGGATTATAAGGCGCATTCTTATTAAGTCATTAAATGGTCTATTTTCAAACTTTTTTCACAAATAAACCGCACTAGACTTTAAAGGAAACCCAGCAGTGTGATGGGTGAGTGGTTTTGTTTGTTTGTGGCATTCACGGTGACTCTGGGCTTTGTTCAGTTGTGGCGTGTAGGGAGGGTGCTGTCTGGGACCAACGGATTGTCGGCGTGTTCACAGTGACTCAGTTGTTCAGTTGTGTCTAGAAGTGGCACATTGCACTCGCTTTTTCGTTTTTTTCTTTTGTTCCGTTCCTCGTCGGTGTGGAGTGATGAGTGTGTCTGTGGGTGTGTTTCGCTGTGCGGTCACTGTCTGCTGCGTGTGTGTTTGTGTGTTCTGTGGGTGGTGTGGCTTTGTAGTTTACTGAAGTCGTGCTGGGACACCTAAGTGGATTCGTGTATAGATTGCGGCGCATGCGGTCGTTTTTTGATGCTGTTAGAGGCTTAAGACCGTGGTTAATCACCCAGAAAATACCGTAAATCTTTATTATCAGTCTGTCTACATCTCCAAAGCTCTAAATGTTGTTCCACCTAGTGATGTCATGAAGTGGTAGTTTCCACGTTTACAGCTCTTTTTACCTTAAGTTCAGTAGAGATCGGCAAATCCACTCCTGAAATGATCCAAATGATTCTAGTGAAGGTGTGTGGAGTTTAAAAACACAGTGGAGCACTTTCTGTATCACCACATGATGACATCACAAGGTGGAACAGAGTGTTTTCAGTTTGAGAGAGGAACTCGTGCTAAATCTGCAGGTTCTGTTTCATCCCTGCTGACCTCCGGAGGCCGCGCTTCAAGCGTGAATGATCATCTTTGGGGACGCGCAGGTGGAGAGTCGAGCGACCTTGTGACGTCCAGTTTTGGTCGGACAGGATTTGGTTTTACTCCTGCACAGGCTCTTCCTCCAGGAGAGATCTCCTGTCACAGTTAGGAGGGAGACTTCTTCACCTGAATCCAGAGCGGCTCCGGCTTTTGGTGTGGCCACTGTAGAGTCCGGCACAAATTTCACAGAGTACATATATGGTTGGGATTTTAGGTCACACAGTTTCCAATGCTCGGGGACTAGGGATGGGCATTCGATTACATTTTCTTAATCAATCGTCAGAAGAATTAACGATCGATTATCGATTAATCATTAATGTTTTTATATTAAAATTATCATCATTATTATTACTATCTGCACTAATCTGCATAAATAAATTCAACTTTACGACATATAAACCATAACCACTCTAGAGCCACATCAGCTGTTTGACATTATAATGTGTTTAATGCAGATTTGTTCAACTCTCACAGAAACTAAACTGTAGCATCCAGTCGAACTGAGAAGGCCAGAACTGATGGTTAAATGACTTTTAATCTTTCCTTGCCGTGTCATAGAACCAACGTAAGAGCTAGACAAGAACAAAATAACAGCAATTACCATACGATTACAGCATCACTAGCTCATTACATTGCTTAACCGTTATCCATATTTAACATTAATTTGATACAAGTGACAAGAAGTTCAAATATACATTAACAAGTCAAACAAACCTTGTTCCCCTGTCGACTGTAGCTATCTTTACTTTGTTTTATAGAACTTTTCTCCGTTGTTTTGATTTTCACTATTAACGTTGCCGTGTTTTACTGTGCGTCGTTTCTTTATAACAAGCTAACGTTTTTTCCTTCACTTCCGTTCACACCGGAAGTGTGACCCTTACAATTAAATGCCATAAACTGCGTGTTAATGTATATAAGAGCTAACTTGACCTTTACATAAACTTTAAACCACATCGCTAATTTGCATAAACTAAGCGGAAAAAAAAAAAACAGCTCTTGTGTCACTGATGTGGTTCAACTTCTGTCGGATTAAAGGACATGACTCAGGTGAATACAGGTTAGTGCAGACATGGGCATACTACGGCCCGCGGGCCATATACGGCCCGTTGGTCTTTTTAATCCGGCCCGCCAAACATGTCACAGTTATATTAAAATATAAAATTAATAATACCGGTACCGGCAAACCTGTTCATTTACTTTTCCCCTGTAATGCCCACATTTCCCCAGCAGATGGCGCGCTTGAGCTTTTCGCCCCCTCTTCTTCTCGGTCAAGCTTTTCCCCCTTCTGTAAATATGAGTTTATCAAAGAAAAGAAAAGTCGACAGTGAGTGCCGACTATTTAATACGGAATGGACAACAAAATATTTTTTCAAAGAAGTCTGATCAAAGGCTGAATGCTTGATATGCCAAGAAACTGTCGCGGTTTTTAAGGAGTTCAATATCAGCCGTCACTTAGCTACGAAGCATCCCAATTACGCTAGCAAGCTGTCAGCGCAAGAGCGGGCAGCTACGGCTGAGAGATTGTCAGCTAATTTACTGACTCAGCAAAAATTTTTTCACCGACAAACTGCGATTCAAGAGTCAACTACCAGGGCAAGCTTTTTGCTGGCATTCAAATTAGTAAAAGCTAGCAAGCCTTTCTCCGAAGGCGAGTTTTTAAAAGATTGCATGATAGAGACTGCAGCTGTTCTGTGTCCGGAAAGCCAAGGCAAGTTTGAAAAGATCAGTTTGTCACGTCGGACTGTGACTCGCCGTGTGGAACTGATTGACGAACATATAGCCAGCCAAATAAACAAAAAGGCAGAGTCCTTTCAGTTATATTCACTTGCACTGGATGAAAGCACCGATATCAAAGACACAGCGCAGCTCCTAATTTTTATCCGAGGGATAAATGACAGCTTTGAGATAACGGAAGAGTTTTTGAGCATGGAGTCCCTGAAGGGAACAACGCGGGGAGAGGATTTGTTTGACAAGGTGTCTGCTGCCATCGAGAAACATAAACTACCTTGGAGTAAACTTGCCAATGTCACGACAGATGGATCACCAAATTTAACAGGAAAAAACGTTGGGCTGCTGAAACGAATCCAGGATAAAGTAAAAGAGGAAAATCCTGAACAGGATGTTATTTTCCTTCACTGTATCATCCATCAGGAATCACTGTGTAAGTCTGTATTGCAGCTTAACCATGTTGTGAATCCAGTCATAAAACTTGTGAACTTTATACGCGCCAGGGGACTCCAGCATCGTCAGTTCATCACGTTCCTGGAGGAAATTGATGCGGATCATCAGGACTTACTTTACCACTCTCGTGTCCGGTGGTTAAGTTTGGGCAAAGTGTTTCAACGCGTGTGGGACCTGAAAGAGGAGATCGGCGCATTTTTGGAGTTCGTGGAGAAATCTGACGAATTTCCTGAGCTAAGTGACCAGAACTGGCTTTGTGATTTTGCGTTTGCTGTGGACGTATTTTCACACTTGAATGAGTTGAATGTGAAACTGCAGGGGAAAGATCAGTTTGTGCACGACATGTACAAACATGTTACAGCGTTCAAATCTAAGCTAGCTTTATTTTCCAGACAAGTTGCAAACGCATCTTTCACTCATTTCACCACACTTGGCACAGAGAAAGAGGCGACGCGATATGCAAAGAAATACAGCAAATCACTGGATGACCTGCACAGAGAATTCAGTCGCCGGTTCTCTGATTTTGAAAACATTGAAAAGTCACTTCAGCTCGTGTCCCGTCCCCTCTCAAAAGACCCTGAAACAGTACCACATGAGGTGCAATTGGAACGGATCGATCTTCAGTCTGACTCCATCTTGAAGGAAAAGTTCAACACTCTTAAACTTGACGACTTTTATGCTTCACTGAACGAAGCCACGTTTCCAAACCTCCGGAGGAGGGCACGGAAGATGCTGGCCTTGTTTGGCTCGACCTACGTATGTGAGCAGACATTCAGTGTTATGAACATAAACAAAGCCCGTCACAGATCCAGAATAACTGACCAACACCTCGGATCAATCCTGAGAATCGCCACCACAAAACTTACTCCAGACTTTGATGCACTGGCAAAACAGGGAGATCAACAACACTGTTCCCACTGAAACTGAAGGTGTGTTTTCCTGCTGTGTTTATTCAACTGAAATTTAATTAAATTAATCATTAATCGTTAACAGGTCAAATCTTGTATGTAATTTATAGTAACACTCCATCCATCTGTTCTTGGCCCGGCCCCTCTGTCAAATTTTAGAACTCATTGTGGCCCTCGAGTCAAAAAGTTTGCCCACCCCTGGGTTAGTGTGACCATATTTGTGTTTGTCAAAACCAGGACACCGTACGGGGTGAGTGGGGCGGGGCCTCGTCATTGACATTGAGCGACTCTCACCTGGTAAAACTTTTTCCCACTGGACACCGACACATATGTGCTGCTTTGTACACTGTGCACATGGACTCACACTTGTCCCGACCAGAACGGAAAGTGTGGAATTTCTTGTACAAATCATCGTTAAATACGCATTTGTGCTTCGGCGTGTTTCAGACTGACCGACTGTTTGTGTCTCGCTCCTTCTGATGCAGAGACACATGTACAGACCTGTTTGGTCACACTACGCACAACAACCTACATTCAGTTTGTCGATTAAAATGAACATAATCGATGAAATTCTTAATGATCAATCATCGATTAATCGACTAATCATGCCCATCCCTAGTGGCGACTGTATGCAAAAAGGTGGAAGCTCTTTAATGTTTGTGCCATAGGAACAACCTGGACGCAGTATTCTGTCCGGTCTCCTCCATTCTGTTCTTGCAGTTCACCATCGACCCTCAGGACATTTGCTGCTGCAGTGTTTTACTGGCATCGTTGTGTGAATGGTGCCTCTGTGGGGAGTGACAAGAATGTGGCCCTTTTCTTTTTTTCTTTTTTATAACTTTGTTTTTATTGGTTTTAAGTAACATGTCAAAACAAACAAAAACAATATAAAATCAAAAACAATGTAACAACAGTCTGGAGTTACAGGTTCTTATTTAAACATGGATTTGCGCTTTCATTGGTTTCAGTTCATCTTTAAATGCATTTTTCTTTTCTGTCCATCTTACCTTCAACAATACTTTGTTCCATTTTCATCACAATACTCTCCCAGACAATTAGACTGTAATACCCAAGACCTCCAGAGTCATCGGACGAACAGCGTTCAGATTCAAAGCACCATCAGGCTGGAACAATCTGCCAAACCCTCTGCGCTCCACATCATCATTCCATATCTTTAAGAAAAACTTATTCATTCATCTTAAAACACAATGTGACAGCTTTAAGTGAGGATCTGTTTGGTTGTTATATCAACGCTTCTCTATGTTTATGTTTAATGTCTGTTTGTGTCTTTTTTCTTATCACTTTGTGTTTCTGTTTATTAGATGTGTTGTTTTGTTTTTGTATTGTTTTTGTTTTGCTTGTTTGTATTTTTGTGACTTGTTCTTGTATTCTTTGGATGCTAAGGACCCCCCTCGAAAACGTATTCAATTTGGTATTGACATTTGTGCTACGTTGTTTTACTGGTGTCATTTATGAATACATTCCATTTTTCCCATTGCTCATCGTATTTGTACCTTTCAGTTTAAGATGTTATTCTTTCCATCACTGAAATATTCTCCACAATCCTGATCCAGTCTTGTTGTTGCTCGAAGGCTTCACCCCTCCAGGCGTCTTGTTGCTCTGTCCTGGGATTTGTTGCTGGTTTTGGATTCGCTGCAAACTTCCCCGTTTGAGCCTCTGGATCAGGTGGACCTGAAGTGGGTCTCATTTAAGACTGCTTCCCTTTTGGTCAAGGCTTCAGGCGATCTACAGGCTCTGTCCATCAGTGAGTCCTGTTGCATTTCTTTCCAATGGTATTTTCTTCTGCAGGTAACACCCTTCCGCTCCAGTTGGCCCGGTTTGGCATTGAGGCCTCTACAGAACCTCTTTGTCCTGTCCGCGCTCTGGAAGTTTACATGAGGGTCACAGCGAATGTTGAGGATCTGAGCGACTGTTTGTCTGTTACGCCGGCTCAAGGATAGGTCTGGCTCTTTTGAAGCAGCGTCTTGCCAAGTGGGAGGTGGAGGCCATTAACCAGAGCTATGTCTCTGAGGACCGTCAAACACCGTGTGAAGTGAGATGCCATTCAACCTGGAGCCTGTTTACCTCCTGGGCAGACTTCACCATCAATTTTTGCCTGGTTCTACAGGGTCAACGCTGTAGTGTCCAATCCATTTGAGGGAGTTCTGAGGCAGCACCCTTCCACATCATGAAGTCGGCGTTAATTTAAGTTAAAGGGTGTATATAGGATTTTTTTTAGGGAAGAGAAATACAGCAACTGTCCTTATGCATGCGTGACACCACCTTCCTCCTCCACAGCTCCCTCAGTAGAAACATCTCCTCCCGCCTCTTTACTCTAGAAAACACGCTTGTTTACATCCAGTGGCGTTCAGAATTACTGAAGTGACCTGTCTAGGTGTAATTTAGCGACCAGTGCATCAGTTTTTAGACCCTTCGTCTGCTTCAGTCACGCCATCGCTGGAAGGAATCTCCAAGAATCACCTCAGTTTGTCTTTGCTTCTTTTCCACTTCTCTTCTTCTTTCAGCGACCTCAAAAACCGACTTTCTTTTGCGGTGAACTGATTGTGGATTCTCTTCTGCCTTCGCAACAAACTTTGTGCAAAATGTGAGGAAGCTACAGTTAGAAAAAGCCTCTAAGAACCGCTGCATAAACCACATAATCCCGGTGAGTCAGTTACACTAGAAACGTAGGGAGTTTGATTGACAACCTGACAGCCAATAGAAAATGAGGCAGCCTCATTTTCTATTGGCTGATGTTTATCTGGCCTCACTACATCCACAGTTGATAGATTTTCATTCTTGTTTTTTTTTTTTGTAATCTTAATGTCAAGGCTGCTGCGTCTCTGTAATGGTATTTTAAACTTTCATTGACAATTTGAAACAAAAAAAACAAAAAAAAAATCCTCCATACAACCTTTAATCGAATTATGACTATTGCACACGTTTGGCTCTTTGTTTACATGATGGTTGCCATGGGAAACATTTATGATATTTACGGTTGTGTCCAAATGTCCACTCTAGTACCTAACCCGTAATTCACTGCACAGGCCCGCACTCTTTAGCGCCCCCTACAGTCTCACTCACAGAGGCTACGTTCAGACTGCAGCCTGAAGTGACCCAAATCCGATTTTTTGGCCTGTATGTGATCTTTTAATGACAGTCTGAACCACACAGATTAGATTTTTTCAAATGTGACCCAGGACACTTGGATATGTGCTCCTGAAACTGATACATATCTGATCTTTTGACATGTGACTTCAGTGTGAACGGCCAAAGCACATTCATCCACCTACACGTTATCAACAAGACACAAATGTCACTATTCTGCGCTGAAGTAGGCGAAAATTGTTAATAAAGTCCGTGTGACTGAAGTGAAGCACATCACCACTCACCACTCTTGGCTCCATCTCCACATCCACACGTTCCTTTCAACGGACTGAACCACAAAACACCACGACCAAAAACCTCGTCCTTCTCCTTCTCAATCTCAAGTAAGTTGTTCATGTTCTGGCTCCGGTACGAGAGGAACTTTAAAATCTCCAGGTGCTCGATGCTGCGTCCATGTTTGGACAACTTCTGTAAACACAGAGCACGCTCGCTGTGGTTGACGTCGAGTCTCCAGTGTCACATGTGGGACACTTTTGGGCCTTTTAAAGTTCACACTGGAGACACATACAAGTCACATTTAACTGGAAATGTGAACGACCTCGCAAAAACATCGGATTTCACACAAAAAAATCTGAACTGAGCGTTAAGCCCTGCAGTCTGAATGTAGTCAGAGAGACTCGGACTCACAGCTCACTCCACTGTTTTCACCAATGACATTTAAGTTGTAGGCGATTTTATATTTGTTATTTTTTTATATTTCACGTCGGGAGAAGAATTTCCAAGACATGAATGTGTTTTTACCTGAGCACTGCTGCCTCTGTTCTACTGGTTCTTCCGCCTCGTCCATTGTGCGACTGACGCCGCCAAAGTTAACATGACGTTTACGTTAAAAAAATTTAGAAATGTGTTTTTTGTGTGTGTTGTTGTCCCAACAACACATAAAAACAGTTTTTATAATAAAGCAACTCACATACAGAAACAGTAAAGTTAGAGATTAAATGAGATTAACGCGATTAAAAAACATAACGCGCTAAATATGACTGTAATTAATTAATCGCATTTATTGTTGATTTTTTCCCATTGTTCTTGAGACGTGCATATCTCTGTTTGAATTATGATGAACTGGAAACTTGTCTTATTAGTCCTTTTGCCGACTAGAAAACCAGAACTGAAAGTAGTTTTATTTTTTTGCTGGTACAGTTACATTTTTGTTTACATCCATTTCACATAATGATTATTATTTTTCTTCTGATTATTGTTTCAAAGTAAACTACTCTCATTTAATGTCATACTGAGAGAAAATCAAACTGCTCTGAGGCCTCGACCATTCGTGGCACTGAGGGCAGTCGGTTGAGGGCCCCTCCAGGTTTGGGGGCTTCAGGCAGCGGCTTACTTTTGCCTTATGGTAGCACCGCCTCTGACGCACAGAACACACTCACCATCATCATCATCATCATCATTATCCCTCTGTCACAGAGAGAACACTCATATTCCACAGTCTTGCTCCTGTTTGGCTCGTTGTTCACCCTGACGCCCTGGATCAGTGTGAAACAGAACCATAAACTGATTCAGTCCTGGTCCAATCCTGGTTCTCGGACATGTTCCTCAGGGTGCTGCTCCTGTCCCTCTGGTGTTGGGGTGAGTTCTGACTCTTCTTCTTCACAGACTTTGATGTAAAATGATGACGATGGTTTTATTTACAGAGTGATCTCTTCTGCCAGTCTTAAGACAATTATTCATATAATTAAACTAAAATAAAACTCAAATCTGACCTGGATCATGGTTCTCATCCCAGCGCTGGCATCGCGTCAGTATTTCTGTTTAAAAGCTCCACACGGTGTCTGTGGTTTTACTCTAACACCTGTTTCGAGACTGAAACACTGGGAGAGACTAAAAGTGTCTCGGGGGCATCAGTTTAAACAGGGACTCCCAGACTTCCTACACCTCAGACACTTCCTCCAGCTCCTCCTGGGGAGACCCCGAGGTGTTCCCAGGCCAGTACAGAGACACAGTCCCTCCAGCGTGTCCTGGGTCTTCCCTGGGGCCTCCTCCCGGTAGAACATGAACACCTCCTGAGGGAGACGCCCAGGAGACATCAGAACAGACGTCCTCCCCTCAGATGCTCCTCTCCAGGTGGAGGAGCAGCAGCTCTACTCCGAGCTCCTCCCATGTGACCAAGCTCCTCACTCTATCTCTAATGGAGCGTCCGGCCGCCCTGCGGAGGAAACTCATTCGTGTCGCTTGTATCGTGGATCTGGTCCTTCGGGTCATGATCCAGAGCTCATGACCATAGGTGAGGGGTGGAATGGAGACTGATGCTAAATCGAGACTCAGCTCCTCTTCACCACACGGTCTGATACAGCAACCGCATCACTGCCGACGCTGCACCTGTCCACCTGTCAATCTCACGCGCTGAGGCCGCTAAAAGTGTCGGCTCTGTATGTGTGTAAACAAACAGCTCCGTGTGCTGACGTCACCGGGCCATGGCTCTGTTCAGTTATGCAGGTGTGAGTATGGAACATAGAACTCTACTCAATGGCCCTTGTGCACGGCACGGATCTAAAGTCCACGTGTGAGTTGCCCTTAAACTTCAGGAAGGAGTTTAGCTTTGGTCAGACTCGGGCTTATTTCTGTCATGGAATAAGTTGAAGTTTAAACTGGAGTTGGAGTTTGAGCTCAGGATTTCAGGATAAACGTGGATTTGTTAATCCCCAGGAAAACCTGTGACATCACAGTGTGGCTAAATAAATAAATACAGAAGTGAGTAAATTGTGCTTTTTCATCTGAGATAAAGAGATAAATCTGTGAATTCCATTCAGTTCAAGTTTATTTATATAGAACATTTAAAACAACTTCAGCTGACCAAAGCTTCACATAAAAGTCAACAAGAACAGAAGAAACAGACACAGTCACAGAAAACACAATAAAAACAATACATGTGAAAACTACAATAAAACTCCAAGACAACAGCTCGTATTAAACGTCAGGGAGAAGAGGTGAGTTTCAGTCTTGTCTTAAACTGCGTTACAGACTGAGAGGATCTGACAGGAAGAGGAAGGCTGGTCCACAGTCCGGGCGCTGCCACAGAAAAGCCTCTGTCACCTCTTGTCTTGAGTCTAGTTTTGAGTTGGACCAACAGGAGCTGGTCTGATGTCAGGGCTCTGGTCGGAGGACAGGGCTGCAGTGACTCCCTCAAACAGACTGGACCCATTGAGTGTGAACATGTGAAGTACAGAGACGTCACGCTGCACCAAACTCTCTTCTGTCCCTGTGGTTTAAGCCTCGGGATCTAAAAACGACCCATTCAGGTCACAGGGCTGAGCTCACTGCTGCATGTCTCCAGATTTTCCGTTAGTGGTGAGGTATTTCCGGTGGCTCTGCCTATTGCATATGGGCAGCAGAGCTCTTTTCTCCCGCTGCACACGTCAATGCACACGAGTGTGTGCAAGGAGCACAGGCTCCCGTGATCACTTTGACCAATCAGAGCGAGAGGAGCAGAGCGGAGCTGGAGCGAACGATTCAAAAGTTGTTTTTGAAACAACTAAAGGATTCTGATCTGAGAAAAATCTAATAATCTGAAAATAGGTAAAAATCACCACAAAATCTGAAATTTTTGAAAGTTGTAGGTACCTGTCAGCCGAACATGAGCAGTTTGTGATTACGTTGCCTCTGTGAGAAAAATCCTCTCTGGGATTTTTTTGCTGTGGCACCAGTGAGAATCACTACGTCAACTCCAGACAGATAAAAGCAGCAACACCTCCAGTTATTTTATCACATCAATGTTTAAGGCTCAGAACAACGGCCATTTTGTGCACAGCTTTGTGTCATGTGACCAACAGACGCCATTTTGTAACATGAACTCTGTGTGCAGGGCTCCGGGGAGAAAACAACAGCCCAGGAGGTAAGAACCACTCAGCAACACACTCACACAGACCAGGAATCTAACCCACAACCTCCTCACTGAGAGGAGGTTCACTCTGTGTCTTGTCTGTTCAGCGCTCAGGCTGGTGGAAGGCGTCAATCGCTGTGTTGGGATTCTGGAGGTGAAACACAGAGGAGTGTGGAGACGGGTGGAGGAGTCCGACAGACGCTGGGACCAGGAGCACACAGCTGCTGTGTGCAGAGAATTGGACTGTGGCTCTGCTGTTTATGGAGAACAGAGAGGTCATTTTGCATTGAGTCATGCGTGGATTGTCTCATCTGACTGTGTGAAGACGTCTCCAGTGAGAAGATGCGTCTCTGGTTCCTCTATCTCTCTCCGTGGTGTGGACGTGATGTGTTCAGGTAAAAATCTGATCTTGCATTTTTATGTCTCTCTGTTTTTTCTAGTTGCACCAGACACACACACAAACAGATACACACACACACACACACACACACACAGACACACACAGAGACACATGTGAGTGAAACCAGGGAGTTTCAAACATTTACTCTTGTGTTTTATGACATTTGTTTTAAAAGGATCCCCGGCTCCTCTGACGCTGCTCTGATATATTTAACGTTGGCGTCAGTTATAAAAACGTAATATCAAAAAACTCTAATATGTTGATTTGTAGTATTTTTATTTATAAAAAAGGATAAAATACGATCACTAGTAGTTCATCATATTTGTTTACTTTGTAAAGCCTTCTGGGTCGTGTCGTCAGGTTGTTGCTTGAACACGAACATGGTTCTGTTCAGCCTTTTCAGTCTGAACCTGAGCGCACATCGAGTCTGGAGAACAACTCGGCTGACAATACTGTAAATGATTCTTACTTAGGATAATTAGGATGTTCCTGGTCGTGGGCTGATCGCCCCTGAGACCAGATGTGTAGTCTTCAGTTCCTTTGTACATGTATACTCTAACTTTTTACAGACTTAGTTGTTACGCATGTGCAAGTGTGCGGTTTGCAAGGCATGCTTCCCAGGTCAGCGTCCCACTGGAATTTCCATGGGTGATTTTTCCTCTTTCTAAAAGAGGCGACACAAACAGACACAAAAATAAAACGCCAGAACGTCTGATTCTGAGCTTTGCCTGTGACATATAGACTCTGGTTCTCCCGTGTGTGCGGCGCCCCCTGGTGGTGACTCTCACACTCCTGTATAGTTTTAGTTTCTAATATGACAAACAAAATGAATAAAACATTTTTATCTGAATTTGAATCGGCCATGTCATGTGACCAACGGACGCCATTTTGTAACATGAACTCTGTGTGCAGGGCTTCGGGGAGAAAACGACAGCCCAGGAGGTAAGAACCACTCAGCAACACACTCACACAGACCAGGAATCTAACCCACAACCTCCTCACTGAGAGGAGAGTGTGTTTGTGTGTTTGTTCAGGTAAAGGGGCGGGGCTTCACTCTGTCTCTTGTCTGTTCAGAGCTCAGGTTGGTGGGCGGGGCCAGTCGTTGTTCTGGGACTGTGGAGCTGAAACATAAAGGAGTGTGGAGACGAGTGTTTGACTCCGATATGAGCTGGGACCAGAAGGCCACAGCTGCTGTGTGCAGAGACCTGGACTGTGGCTCTGCTGTTTATGGAGAACAGACATATAAATTTCCAAGTCGTCCTATGTGGCAGATCTCATCTCACTGTGTGAAGAAGTCTTCAGTGAGAGAATGTGTCTCTGGTTTATACTCCTTTTCCTGGGGTCTGGAGGTGCTGTGTTCAGGTAAAAGTCTGATCTTACATTTTTATTTTTCTCAGAAAGAGAGACAGAAAGACACACACAGAGAGAGAGAGGACAGTAGGTCTTGTGTTTTACCTTGTGAAGTTGTGGGAGCGGCGGTGGGCTGGTGTGGGCTCATTGCCCCACAGCTCAGCCACCGTGTGTTGGAGTTCACCCCAGTGAATAAGAGGGTCGCGTCCCTGCGCCTTCGGGTCGGGGACAGGTCTCTCACTGTGGTGTCGGCCTATGGGCTGAACAGCAGTGCAGAGTACTCGGCCTTCTTGGAGTCCCTGGGAGGGGTACTAGACTCCGTTGTTCTACTGGGGGACTTCAGAGCCCATATGGGCAATGACAGTGACACTTGGAGAGGGGTGATTGGGAGGAACGGCCTCCCTGATCTGAACCCGAGCGGTGTTCTGTTACTGGACTTCTGTGCTAGTCACAGTTTGTCCATAACAAACACCATGTTCCAGCACAAGTGTGTCCATAAGTGCACGTGGCACCAGGACGCCCTAGGCTGGAGGACGATGATCGACTTTGTAGTCGTGTCATCTGACCTCCGGCCACGTGTCTTGGACACTCGGGTGAAGAGAGGGGCTGAGCTGTCAACTGATCACCACCTGGTATGAGTTGGGTTCGCTGGCGGAGGAGGAAGTCGGAAAGACCTGGCAGGCCCAAGTGTGTAGTGAGGGTCTGTTGGGAACGTCTGGCGGAGCCCTCTGTCAGAGGGACCTTCAACTCGCACCTCTGGGAGGACTTTTCACAAATTCCGGAGAAGCTGGAGACATGGAGTCTGAGTGGGCTTCATTCTCCACCTCTATTGTCGATGCAGCCGCTCGGAGCTGTGGGCGTAAGGTCTGTGGTGCCTGTCACGGTGGCAATCCCCCAACCCAGTGGTCGACACCAGAAGTATTCAGGCTGAAGAAGGAGTCCTATCGGGGCTTGTTGGCTCGTGGGACTCCTGAGGCAGCCGATGGGTACTGACGGGCCAAATATAAAATCTTGATCTGTTTTTATATATTCTGTGAAAACTGTAGGTCAAGTCAATGAGAATTGCTAAAATTATTGGCCTGTGAAATAATGCCAAATTTTCTGGGACACCCTGTTTATCTGATGTCACATGTGTGTCCACAGAGTCGGTGCGGTTGGTCTCGGGGTCCAGTCTGTGTTCAGGATTAGTGCAGATCTGGGAAGGGTCCTGGACCTGGGTCTGTGATGGGGACTTGGACCAGCGGGGGGCAGAGGTGCTGTGCAGGGAGCTGGGCTGTGGGGCTCCTTCTCTCCTCCAGGGGGCGCTGTCTCCTCTGGGGCAGACGTTCCACTGTGAGGGCCATGAGTCTGCTCTGATGGACTGTCCCCGCTCCAACTCAAGCACCTGCTCCTCTGGAACCACTGTCAACCTCACCTGCTCAGGTAAAGGGGCGGGGCCTCACTGCTCAGGTAAAGGGGTGGAGCCTCACTGCTCAGGTAAAGGGGCGGGGCCTCACTATTCAGATAAAGGAGCGGGGCTTCACTCTGTCTCTTGTCTGTTCAGAGCCGCTCAGGTTGGTGGGAGGAGCCAGTCGCTGTGCTGGGACTCTGGAGGCGAGACTCAGAGGAGAGTGGAGACGAGTGTTTGATCGTTCATTACTCTGGGACCAGGAGGACACAGCTGCTGTGTGCAGAGCCCTGGACTGTGGCTTTGCTGTTCATGGAGAACAAGTATTTGGAGGTACTTTTGTCTCATTAATATTCACAAATACACAGAGGGTGATGTACAAACAGTCATTGGTTTGTTCATGTGTTTTGATCCACAAATGTAAATTTAATATTTGTAACTTATATTTTGGTCTTTACAGATAGATGTGTATTTGTAATTGGGTCCGGTCAAGTGTTAACGGAGGGAAACGGGCAGATTTTTGACATTCAAATGTCTCTTATTCAGAAACTAGAGGGACTATTGAAATAAGTAAAGTATCAGAATGTAGGAAAGAGTTACACTCCAACAGGGTCAAGTTAAACCTGTGATATTCTTTCAAGTTGTTGACAAAAAATTAAAAAACTCATGTCGGTAACGGAGGGAATAAAATATGCAGCATTTTTGGGGCAATAAATCCAAACAGTGATAACTCTTGGTTCTCACTTCCATATCCTTAACAAACTGGTTTGAATATTTGCTTCATATAGTTTTCTACCATATGGTACAAGATTAGGTTGAAAAACCTCTGACTTTTTGAGTCATGAGATTTTTTATTAAGAAAGATCATGGTAACGGAGGGAAAATTGTGCAAACAAGTAGAAGGTGCATGATTTTACATCATTTGTCAGCTTTTTTCTTCCAAATATTTTAATATTACTTCAAAATGAAAGGAACCTATTTCTATAAAATATGTCAGTCCTTCCAAGCAAATTTTTTATCATTTTTATTTTATTTTTTTGGGGAAAAATCATGTACCTTCATCAACAGTTCAAAGATGGAATAACACAAGATATGATGAAATACATCCATTTATTTACATGATTTGCAGGTCTTAATAATTTATAATAATAATAATAATTTTTGTTCCATGTTTCATACATGGTCTGTTTAAAACATATGGAACTTTAGAACCAAAAATGGTCCAGAAAAAAGGTCAACAGTTTCTACTACTACTACTCTGCTTGACTGGGCCCAAATATATCTTTTTCATTTGAAAAAAAAATATTTCATTTCTAAAACTGAAAATACTGTCTGTAAAATGTGCATTTGTGGATCATCAGTTAAACAAATTCACAGATTTCCAGTATGACGAAATTTTGAGACACTCACAATCACTGACCTCTACTGTAAATACTGTCCTCTAGAGATCTGAACCGGGACTGAACCAGGACACCCTGCTCCATGAGCTCGGGGTTCTCTCTCTTTCTCTCAAGTCCAAGATTAGTCCTGGTTTAGTTCTGATTTAGTCCTGGTTCTCTCTCTGTCCAATCACGGGTCTGAATTCGGTGACACCAACTCAAAATCTGATTGGTTGAAGCAACAGTTTCATGGACATTTCTTTAGTGTTTGAGGTTTTGCAGAACGGATTGTGAAGGCCTCAGACTTCTGTTACTTTGACTCTACCTGGCAACAGATGATGTCTGAAATGTGATTGGTCAAATGCTTTAATATGAAAATCCATGTCAGGAATCTGTCTGCATAAAACAGAATCTAAATGTGTGAGGCTGTGATGGCGTCAGCTGTTTCCTGTCTCCGGTAAAACTAGTCGCTCTGAGACTCTTAAGTTTTCAAAGATCAGACTCTGCACTTCTGGTTTAGATCCAAGTCGAGACTGTGTGATTATTATTTGTGAAATGTGGAGCAAAACTTCAGATACAGGATTTTCAAAGCATAAAAGATTGGAGATAAAATTCACAGGAAGTAGAGTCACTGTGGAGAATCTGCAGCTTCAGTTCGATCTGTAAACAAACACACGTGAGGAACTACTCCCACCTTTTTACTTTTAAATAACACCTCAAACTGGATTCACGGTTTTGTGGACTGAGGTCATTATTTGTGTTGGACAAATTCTGTGAATAATGTGGATGAGACACTACACTTTAAATTTACCATTTTACGAGACATGAGGAATAAAGTCTAATTATTGAGCTGGTGCAGTGAACTTGATTGGTTATTTATTTATTTAGGCTGTATGATGTTCTCCACAGATACATGACCAAATGAATGAAGCACAAAGGCCCATGCAGCCTCCGTTTTAGATGAGATATTTTCCCGAAGTCTGGCCTGTGCTCTTTTTTAAACTGCATGACGGCTCAGTGAGGACATTTTCTCACCGTCTGATCTCCTCTGTGGCCCAACTTTTCTCAATGAGAAAATGATACATGGGACCGTAAAGTGTTTGAGAAATAGTGAAATTACTCCTGTGTCAAATGTCTGAGTTTGTGGATGTGTCTGAGTTTGTGGACGTGTCTGAGTTTGTGGATTTCTCAAAACGAGTGTCTCAAAATTACTGTGCATTTGTGAATATTAATAGACAAAATTATCTCCATAGATATATTTTTGGAAGCAAAACCTGTGTGGGAGCTCGCACGTTACTGTGTGAAGAAGTCTTCAGTGAGAGGGTGTGTCTATCTTTCAGAGCCCGCCTCTCACTGGAGTCTGGAGATGAAATGTTCAGGTAAAAGTCTGATCTCACATTTTTATTTCTCTGATATGTTTTTTTTCCAGTTGCTCCAGAGGAGAGTCGGGTGTAAAATGTGACGTCCAGTCAGAGTTTAGTAGGTAGAAATAGATCTTGTGTTGAACTTATGACGTTGTAGTTTCTCGTTTTATTCAAATCAAACAGAACATTAGACACACACACGTCTCACAACAGTAAAATAAATATTTAACACACATATATATCTGCACTACAGCGGTGATGTCACATGTGTGTCCACAGAGTCGGTGCGGTTGGTCTCGGGGTCCGGTCTGTGTTCAGGATCAGTGCAGATCTGGGATGGGTCCTGGACCGGGGTCTGTGATGGGGACTTGGACCAGCGGGGGGCAGAAGTGCTGTGCAGGGAGCTGGGCTGTGGGGCTCCTTCTCTCCTCCAGGGGGCGCTCTCTCCTCTGGGGCAGACGTTCCACTGTGAGGGCCATGAGTCTGCTCTGATGGACTGTCCCCGCTCCAACTCAAGCACCTGCTCCTCTGGAGCCACTGTCAACCTCACCTGCTCAGGTAAAGGGGCGGGGCCTCACTGCTCAGGTAAAGGGGCGGGGCCTCACTGCTCAAGTAAAGGGGCGGGGCTTCACTCTGTCTCTTGTCTGTTCAGAGCCGCTCAGGCTGGTGGGAAGAGTCAGTCGTTGTGCTGGCACTGTGGAACTGAGCCTCAGAGGAGAGTGGAGACGGGTGTATGGGATGTATAGCCACTGGGACCAGGAGGCTACATCTGTTGTGTGCAGAGCCCTGGACTGTGGTGCTCCTGTTTTCGGAGAACACAGAGGTGGTTTTCCATGGAGAGTTGTGTGGCTGTTCTCATCTGAGTGTGCGAAGAAGTCTTCAGTGAAACAATGTTCTACTGGTTCATTCTCCACTTCCTGGGGTGTGGAGGTGAAGTGTTCAGGTAATAGTCTGATAAGATAAGTTATAAAACACACAGACATTAATGTCTAAACTGCTGGCAACAAAAGTGAGTACCCCCCTAAGTGAAAATGCCCATACTGGGCCCAATTAGCCATTTTCCCTCCCCAGTGTCATGTGACTTGTTCATGTTAGAAGGTCTCAGGTGTGTAAGGTGAGGTATGTTGAATTTGGTGTTATTGCTCTCACACTCTCACATACTGGTCACTGGAAGTTCAACATGGCACCTCATGGCAAAGAACTCTCTGAGGATCTGAAAAAAAGAATTGTGCTCTACATAAAGATGATCTAGGCTCTAAGAAGATCACCAACACCCTGAAACTGAGCCACAGCACGATGGCCAAGACCATACAAGGATTTAACAGGACAGGTTCCACTCAGAACAGGCCTCGCCCTGGTCAGCCAAAGAAGTTAAGTGCACATACTCAGTGTCATATCCAGATGTTGTCTTGGTAAATAGACGTATGAGTGCTGCCAGCGTTGCCTCAGAGGTTGAAGGAGTGGGGGGTCAGTCTGTCAGTGCTCAGACCACACGCCGCACACTGCATCAAACTGGTCTGCGACGGCTTCCTTCCTAAAGATGATGCACAAGAAAGAGCACAAACAGTTTGCTAAAGACAAGTAGACTAAGGACATGGATTACTAGAAGCATGTCCTGTGGTCTGATGAGACCAAGATAAAACTGTTTGGTTCAGATGGTGTCAAGTGTGTGTGGTGACAACCAGGTGAGGAGTACAAAGACAAGTGTGTCTTGCTACAGTCAAGCTCGGTGGTGAGAGTGTCATGGTCTGGAGCTGCATAAGAGCTGCCAGCACTGGAGAGCTACAGTTCAGTGAGGGAACCATGAATGCCAACATGTACTGTAGCATACTGAAGCAGAGCATGATCCCCTTCCTTTGATAACTGGGCCACAGGACAGTATTCCAACATGATAACGACCCCAAACACACCTCCAAGATGACCTTTGCCTTGCTAAAGAAGCTGGGGGTAAACGTGATGGAGTGGCCCAGCATGTCACCAGACCTAAACCTTATTGAGGCTCTGTGGGGGGGTCCTCAAATGGAAGGTAGAGGAGAGCAAGGTCTCTGACATCCACCAGCTCTGTCATGTTGTCATGGAGGAGTGGAACAGGATTCCAGTGGAAACATGTGAAGCTCTGGTGAACTCCAGGCCCATGAGGGTTAAAGCAGTGCTGGAAAATAATGGTGGCCACACAAAATATTGACACTTTGGGCCCAATTTGGGTATTTTCACTTAGGGGTGTACTCACTTTTGTTGCCAGCAGTTTAGACATGAATGTCTGTGTGTCGAGTTGTTTTGAGAGGACAGTAAATTTACACTGTTATACAAGCTGTACACAGAATACTTCACATTGTATCAAAGTGTCATTTCTTCAGTGTTGTTCCATGAAAAGATATAATTAAATATTTGCAGAAATGTGAGGGCTGTACTCACTTTTGTGAGATACTGTATATCCCCTGTATGTGCTGAAATTTGCAATAAGGGACACCATGCTTGGCTCAGTTCATCAGCAAAAGTCTTTAGCAGGAAAGCTGAGATCCCATCTGGCCCTTTGGCCTTTTGGTGTCAAGTCTTTTAAAAATAGTGCTGACCTCCCCGGGATCAACCAGAAGCCATCCATCCATCCATCCATTTTCTTCCGCTTTATCTGGGGCCGGGTTGTGGAGGCAGCAGTCTAAGCAGGGACTCCCAGACTTCTCTTTCCACACACACTTCCTCCAGCTCTTCCGGGGGACCCCGAGGTGTTCCCAGGCCAGCCAAGAGACGTAGTCCCTCCAGCGTGTCCTGGGTCTTCCCCGGGGCCTCCTCCCGGTGGTACATAAACACCTCCTGAGGGAGGCGCCCAGGAGGCATCCGAAACAGATTCTCCTCTCCAGTCCCTGGCATAGACTTTACCGGGAAGACTGAGGAGTGTGATTCCCCTGTATTTGGAACACACCCTCTGGTCCCCCTTCTTATACAGGACCACCACCCCCGGTCTGCCAGTCCAGAGGCACTGTCCCTGACCACCATGCGATGTTGAAGAGGCGTGTCAGCCAAGACCCACAACATCCAGAGACTTAAGATACTCAAGACGGAGCCACCGAGGAGCTTTAACCACCTTAGTGACTTCAGCCAGGGTGATGGATGAGTCCACCTCTGAGTCCCCAGTCTTGGCTTCCTCCTCGGAAGACGTGAAGGTGGAATTGAGGAGATCCTCAAAGTTTTCCTTCCACCGTCCAACAACGTCCCCAGTCGAGGTCAACAGTTCTCCCCCCGCACTGTAAACAGTGTTGCTGAAGAACTGCTTCCCCCTTCTGAGGCGCCGGACGGTTTGCCAGAATCTCTTTGAAGCTGTCCGATAGTCCTCCTCCATGGCCTCCGCAAACTCCTCCTGGCTCAGAGTTTTTGCCTCTGTGACCACACGGGCTGCAGCACACTTGGCCCGTCAGTACCCGTCAACTGTCTCAGGAGTCCCACGAGCCAACAAGGCCCGATAGGACTCCTTCTTCAGCTTGACGGCATCTCTTACTTCCGGTGTCCACCCCAGGTTTGGGGATTGCCGCCACAACAGGCACCACAGACCTTATGCCCACAGCTACGAGTGGCTGCATTGATAATAGAGGCCAAGAATGAAGCCCACTCGGACTTCATGTCCCCAACTTCTCCCGGGATCTGGGAGAAGCTCTCCCGGAGGTGCGATTAAAAATCCTGCTGATAGAGGCTCTGCCAGACTTTCTCAACAGACCCTCATGATACGCTTGGACCTGCCAGGTCTTTCCAGCTTCCTCTTCCATCAGCGGATCCATCTCACAACCAGGCAGTGATCAGTTGACAGCTCAGCCCCTCTCTTAGGTCGGACAGCTCCACGACCCAAAGGTGCAGGGATGTGACCTTCTCGTTCACTTGGGGTGAACTCCAACACATGGCGGCTGAGCTGTGGGGCTATAAACAAGCCCACGCCAGCCCGCTGCCACTCCCTGTGGACAACACCAGAAAAATGGAGTGTCCAACCCCTCTCAAGAAGTTGGGTTCCAGAGCCCAAGCTGTGCGTAGAGATGAGCCCGACTATATCTAGCCGGTACCTCTCAACCTCCCGCACAAGCTCAGGCTCCTTCCCCTGTGAGGTGGCGTTCCATGTCCCTACAGCCAGGTTCTGTGCCCGTGGACTAGGTTGCCGAGGCCCCTGACCCCAACTGCTGCCTTGTTCACTTTGCACCCGACCCTATGAAATCCTCTGTGGGTGGTGAGTCCACGAGAGGGCGGGCCCACGTCATCCCTTCAGGCTGAGCCCGGCCACCAGGCGCTCGCTTTCGAGCCCCAGTCCCAGGTCTTGCTCCAGAGTGGGGCCCCGGCTGTGCCATACAGGGCGACATTATGGTCCTTGTTGTTTTTCTATTCATAGGGCTTTATGAACTGCTCTTAGTCTGACCCGTCACCTAGGAGCTGTTTCTCATGGGAGACCCTACCAGTGGCATAATGCCCCGGGCACCATAGCTCCTAGGTTCATTCGGGTACACAAACCCCCCCGACTACGGTAAGGTAACGGTTCAAGGGGGAGTCAACCAGAAGCTTGTGGATTCAGCTCAAAGTGACCTAGTGAGCATTCAAACTGGTTCTAAAAACATTTAATTCATTGGCCTTCTCATATTAATTTACAACACGCAGGAAGCCCGTCTTTGATTTGAAGTTTTTTATGTCTTTAACAGCATTCCAGAGTTGTTTTGAGTCTCTGGTATTAAGAGCTTCCCTGACCCTCTTGTTATTCTCATCCCTCACTTCCTTGATTTTCTTCCTAAGTTCTTGGTCAATATCTTTAAATTCAAAGTATATTGTTGTTCTTAAATGCTTCTTTTTTCAGGTGTATGCAGTTTTAAATAATATTATATAATCTTTATAATTTGGATACATTTTAATGTCTTTTTTAAGGAATTATACAGTCAATGCAGAAGAGAATGGTTTGCTCCTCTTCAAAGCAGGTTTGTAGGTTGGAATTAAAAAGACAGACGTGTGGTCAGAGTTTGACAGTGGTGGAATAACTTGGGCAGCGTAGGCGTCACTAATGTTTCCATAACACTTGTCTAGACTCTTATCCTTTCTTCTGCCCAATTTAATGTACTGAAGAAAACAGGAAGTGTGTATTCAAGGAAACAATGATTGAAATCTCCCAGAATTCCAATTGGAACTTGATACTCAGTTGCTGATGGACACAATCTGCAGTTAGGGAAGCAGCTTTAGGTGTGTTTCCACTAGGAGGAACATACTGTATATGGCACAAATGAAAGTCTTGTGGTAGATAGAAGGGCCTTAAGCTTAAATATAAGAGCTCCACATCTGGAGAACATATGCTAGCCTTTGTGGAATAGTTGTTACACCAGGATTCGTTGATAAAAATGCATATTCTCCCGCCCTTACTTTTCCAAAGTTTGACTTGGGGTCCATACGTACAGTTAAAAAGTCTTGTACCTGAGAGAATTGGTCTGGATAATCCTCTTGGAACCAAGTTTCTGTGTAGACCAGAAGACAAGACTCACGATACTCATGGCAAACTCTGACGTTGATGCCCAGCTCATCAATTTTATTCCTCAAGGAGTGAGCATTGCTGAGCAGGATAGATGGTAGCTGCGGCTTGTTGCTCCTGGAGTCGGTGTCGTATGCTGCCTCTCCTTCCTCATCACGGACCTCGTTTGCTCACTCGTTGTTATAATGGTCCTCATGTAGACACCATTCTGCGTGACCCATTTCCATTACCTCAACAAACATTAAACAAACAGAAATAAAGCATATAGTGCCTCCACTTTACCCAAGTCAACGAAAGATTACATTTGTATGTCGCACAAAATCAGATCATTAGACACACACACATCTCACAACAGTAATATAAATATTTACCACACATACACACTACCAGTCAAAAGTTTTAGAACACCCTGGTTTTTCCAGTTATTTATTGCAAATCAAGTTGTGCAAGGCCAATAAAGAACTTGAAATGGTCCAAAAGTAAAAACTGAACAGACAGAGGTTTAAAAAAAAGATAAAAGATACAAAATACAAGTCCAAGCTCTCATCTACAAGATGGTAAAACTTGAAAACCTGGAGTGTCCAGACTTAAACCCATGGAGCTGGTTTGGGATGAACTGGACTGAAGAGTGAAACAACCGACAAGTGCCACACATTTATGGAAACTTCTGCAACAGACTTGGGAAGAACTTTCTGAACAATATTTGATTTCTATTGTAAAAAGAACAAGCCACGGGTGTGTTCAGCTGTTCTATCTGACAAAGGTCGACACTTTCATGAGTAAAAAGTTTAGAATACATTTTGGTTTATAAATTGATTCCATAATTTCTTTTTCAACTCAAATTGTTTATTTGTTCTATGTTTTCATTTCAGACACAACAAACTGAATAATTTTCAGTCAGAAACTGTAAAAAGTGTGTTCTGAAACTTTTGACTGATACTGTACATCTGCACTACAGCGGTGATGTCACATGTGTGTCCA
This sequence comes from Boleophthalmus pectinirostris, assembly GCF_026225935.1. Classification (NCBI taxonomy): domain Eukaryota; kingdom Metazoa; phylum Chordata; class Actinopteri; order Gobiiformes; family Gobiidae; genus Boleophthalmus; species Boleophthalmus pectinirostris. Next base: position 1,690,776 of record NW_026571018.1, on the reverse strand, counting down.
CAGAGTCGGTGCGGTTGGTCTCAGGGTCCAGTCTGTGTTCAGGATCAGTGCAGATCTGGGAAGGGTCCTGGACCGGGGTCTGTGATGGGGACTTGGACCAGCGGGGGGCAGAGGTGCTGTGCAGGGAGCTGGGCTGTGGGGCTCCTTCTCTCCTCCAGGGGGCGCTCTCTCCTCTGGGGCAGACGTTCCACTGTGAGGGACATGAGTCTGCTCTGATGGACTGTCCCCGCTCCAACTCAAGCACCTGCTCCTCTGGAGCCACTGTCAACCTCACCTGCTCAGGTAAAGTTGCGGGGCTTCACTGCTCAGGTAAAGGGGCGGGGCCTCACTGCTCAAGTAAAGGGGCGGGGCTTCACTCTGTCTCTTGTCTGTTCAGAGCCGATCAGGTTGGTGGGAGGAGCCAGTCGCTGTGTTGGGACTCTGGAGGTGAAACTCGGAGGAGAGTGGAGACGAGTGGCTGAACCTTATGGACCCTGGGCCGAGGAGGACACAGCTGTTGTGTGCAGAGACCTGAACTGTGGCTCTGCTGTGCGTGGAGAATGCAGAGATGATTTTCCCCAGAGTCCTGTGTGGAGGATCACACCTTACTGTGTGAGGAATTCTTCAGTGAGAGGATGTGTCATCGATTCCTCCTCCTCCTCTTTCTGGGGTGTGGGGGTGGTGTGTTCAGGTAAAAGTCTGATTTTACATTTTTATGTCTCAGATGTTTTTTCTAGTTTCTCCAGAGGAGTGTCAGGTGTAAAACAACTATTCAACATGATGCATTTGGAATAGTTGGTTTTGACCTGAGTTGGCGTCTCATCAGAAGGACCACACCAGAGTTTGTCATTTAGTGCAGAGTCAAGTGACCGACACCATCTCATTTTTAAGGTCTCGGTCTGTTTGGTTTAGTGCAGATCTGCGTGCGACTGAAGCTTTCACACCAACGAAAACAAACAAAAACAAATCCAACTAAGACCTTTTGGCTTGAATGGAATGTTTGCTGCAAAAACTGCTGTCGGTGTGAAAGAACCCTTGGTCTTGGTCCTGGTCTTGCTTCTGGACTTGGTCCTCATCCTGGTCTTGCTCCTGGTCTTCTTACTGGTTCTCAGTCCTGGTCTTGGTCCTGGTCTTGGTACTGGTTGTTGGTCCTGGTTCTTGGTCTTGGTCCTGGTCTTGGTCTTGGTCTGATCTGGGTTTATTTGTGTTGCAGAGTCAGACTCAGACCTGATCATCAGAGTCGTGGTGATTCTTCTGTTGTAGCTCCTGTACATCCTCCCAATGTCCTACTGCTACCACCTTTAGACCTGGTTTAGTCCTGGTTTAGACCTGGTTTAGACCTGGTTTAGTCCTGGTTTAGACCTGGTTTAGAACTGGTTTAGACCTGGTTTAGTCCTGGTTTGGTCCTGGTTTTCTGACCGGTTGTTGTCCTGTGTCCTGTTGTTTCAGAGGCAGCATTAGGGAGAGGCTCCAGCAGAGAGTGAGACCGGTTCAGAGTTGGTCCAGTTTCAGAAACATCATCATCATCATCATCATCATCATCATCATCATCATCATCATCATCATCATCATCATCACCATCATCATCTTTTATTGTCATTAACTGTTGGAAGTGAAACAATCTTGTGTGGATGTTTGTAATAATTTGTTTATATTCAGTAAATTCTATGAAAAACTAAATCTATGTTTTAAAAGTGTTTTTTCACACTGAGTGCTCGGTGCAAAATGGTTTTTGCATTTGTCCCCTCAGCCAAATAAACCTGGAGTGTCCAAGAGGTAAAAAGAAAAACCACAGAGGGTCTGTTTTTCAGAGGAACAACAACAATGTAAAATTATAAAATTATGTGAAATGATCACATGATTAAACTGTGGAGAAGTGTTCACCACAGCCCCGTCTTCCTCTGTCTGAGCACTTTATTCACGTTATACTTTTTAGACTTTATTGTCATCAGTGCATCAGTCAGACTGTTCTTGGGTCAAATATTGTGTTTCTGAGTTTAGAATAATGCAGGAAAAAAAATACACAAATCATCTCAACAATATTAACCCTTGTAAGGTCTTCGGGTCTGTGGGACCCGTTTTCAGTTTTTAACTTTAGAAAAATTACACAAAGAATTCTTTTTTCAGCCTGAGATTATTTGGCCTTGGCTCATTTTGAGTGAGGAACATGAATCAGAAAAAAAAATTAACTGACCCCCCCTTGCTTCCACCCCCTTCACACTTATATTACATACAGGGTCTTCTGGTCCACTGGACCCGGAGCTACTGAAAGTATGAAAATCATAGCTCCTCATTTCCCCTTTCTCCTCTTTGGGCCTGTGTGTGTGTTGTGTGTGTTGTGTATGTGTTGTGTGTGTGTTGTGTGTGTTTTGTATGTGGTGTGTGTTTTGTATGTGGTGTGTGTTGTGTGTGTTTTGTATGTGGTGTATGTTGTGGTGTGTTGTGTGTGTTTTGTATGTGGTATGTGTTGTGTGTGTTTTGTATGTGGTGTGTGCTGTGTGTGTTTTGTATGTGGTGTGTGTTGTGTGTGTGTTTTGTATGTGGCGTGTGTGTGTTTTGTATGTGGTGTGTTTTGTGTGTGTGTTGTGGTATGTGTTGTGTGTGTTTTGTATGTAGTGTGTGTGTGCACCCAACACTATCTGCACCCACATCTCACCCTCTGTCTGAATGAATAAATGAATGAATCTTGTGGTTCCCATAAACATCTCTGTCAGTGAGAATCTCAATCACAACTGATCATGATGGTGAAGAAATTCTCAGTTCAGACTGAGTTGGAACTGATTCTAGAAGAGACAGAGGGTTTTGATGGTGCAGCTGAGGAACATGTCTCTGAGAATGAAAATCAGATTTGTGAAAATTCAGGGTCAGAGAGTGAGTTTGAAGAGGACGGGGACAGGAGGATGAAGATCAGCCAACAGAGCCAGGAGCAGGAGCAACCATGAGCAGCCAGCAAAACACAAGTGGACCTCAGCCATAGGACCAGTCTGCCAGCAGCTGGTCCAAGGACCAACTTATGAGAGTCGAGCTGGTGAGCAGCCAGACATAGGAGGGAACAATGTATGATTGAGAAAAATTCAGTGGTGTTCCACTTCAAGACAAGGCCTTCACGTGGCTGTCAACATGATACTGAAGGCGCCAGGGCCTACACGCTCGGCAGTCACACATGTAGATGACATCAGGTCTTCTTTTGACATTTTCATGCCACCCCAGATCAAGAACATGATCCTGGACTGCACCAATATAGAAGGAAGGAGTGAGGAAGGGAGGAAGGTTTTTGATTAAACTAATTTAGATGCCTACTTTGAGATTTTTATCCTTGCCAGTGTTTTCCATGTTTTTCTGTGTTTTCATGCACTTCTTATACTTGGTGTTTCACCAAGTGTAAAAAGTACATGTGCAATAGACACAGTGAAACTCTGCCCCTCGTGTGATATATTCTGTCATGAAGATGTCTGTGTTCAGTGGAACTAATGTGTTGTTCAGAGAGATTTTGTGTAAACTCACCTGTGTAAGTTAAATTTCTGCTATAAGATAAATTTCAAATGAATAGTTCACTATATTGTTGTATGAACTTTTTTCGTATGTACATTGTTTGATTATTATCCAGTCATGACTGTTATATGATGCATTTCTTTATTTTGTTCTATTTTAATAACCCTAACCTTTACAAAAACGAGTGGCCTTTTTATTCATTAATGTAATTTAACAAAGGTAAAATGACCAAATTTAACTATAAGTTGTTAATAATCCTTCCAAATGAGATGAATTAAGCATCTGCTGAGAATTTTAACAAAAAAAGGTTTAAATATGATGATGTAAAAGCCCAAAAGTGCAATGGGTCCACCAGACCCAGCAGGACTCCCTGTGTAACAAAAAAACGAAGACCTTACAAGGGTTAAATGACAGTTAAAAATAAAAAACAAAAAATATATAGTTCAGACATAATTTATTTGCAAGACATTTCTCATATTTACACACAGATTCAAATTGACTATTTACAGGATCAATATAAAACCGATTGATGACGTCAAGTATTTACACTCAACTTTACACTAGACACCAGCTTCATACAATCAAATTTACATTTTTAAAGTGTAATGGGTAAATGTAATGAAGAGTTGTAGTTAGAGTTTTCAGACAAAACTTTTACAGACGGACACACAGACAGTACTTTTATCCATCCATCCATTTTCTTCTGCTTATCCGGGGCAGAGTCGTGATGCATCAGTCTAAGCAGGGACTCCCAGACTTCCTTCACCCCAGACACGTCCTCCAGCTCCTTCTGGGGGATCCTGAGGTGTTCCTAGGCCACCTGAGAGACATAATCCCTCCAGTGTGTCCTGGGTCTTCCCCGGGGCCTCCTCCTGGTGTGACATGAACACCTCCCGAGGGAGACGTCCAGGACACATCCGGAACAGATGCCTGAGCCTCAACTGGCTTCTCTCGATGTGGAGGAGCAGCAGCTGTTCTCCGAGCTCCTCCTGTGTGACTGAGCTCCTCACCCTATCTCTAAGGGAGCGCCCAGACACCCTGCGGAGGAAACTCATTTCAAGCGCTTGTATCTGCCATCTTGTCCTTTCGGTCACTACCCAGAGCTCATGACCATAGGTGAGAGTAGGAATGAAGACTGACCGGTAAACCGAGAGCTTTGCCTTTAGGCTCAGCTCCCTCTTCACCACAACGGTTCGATACAGCGACCGCATCACTGCCAACTGCACCTGTCCACCTGTCAATCTCACGCTCCCTCCTCCCCTCACTCGAGAACAAGACCCCGAGATACTTGAACTGCTCCAGTTGAAGCAGAGACTCTCCACCCACCTGGAGACGACAAGCCACCTTTTTCTGGTCGAGAACCACGACTTCAGATTTGGAGGAGCTGATCTTCATCCCAGACACTTCACACTCGGGTCAAACTGCCCCAGAGCTGCAGGTCCTGGTCTGATGAAGCCAACAGGACAGCATCATCTGCAAACAGCAGAAATCATCCTGTGGTCTCCAAACCGGATCCCCTCCGGCCCCTGACTGCGCCTAGAAATTCTGTCCATAAATACAATGAACAGAACCAGTGACAAAGGGCAGCCCTGGGGAGTCCAACATGCACAGGGAACAGGTCTGACTTACTGCGACAATGAACACAGCTCCTGCTCCGGTCATACAGGGACTGGACAGCCCTTAGCAAAGGGCCCCAAATCCCATACTCCCAGAGCACCCCCCACAGGACACCACGAGGGACACGGTCAAACGCCTTCTCCAGATCCACAAAGCACATGTGGACTGGTTGGGCAAACTCCCATGAACCCTCAAACCTTGAACCCATGAACCTTCCCACCTCAAGGGGGCAGCTCCACATGTTCAATGCCAATATATCTTAAGGAAGAGACAGGATGGTAGAACACTTCTGGATTCACCAACTTAAGACTCTAGCTCCTCACGGACTGAATGTGGAGTTTGATCTAGAGTTGAAGGCCACGCTCCCCCACTGCTTCAAGAACATGTGCTCCTGTGTGACCGGGCTTGCCTCTCCACAGAACTGCTCTGTACCTTGACCTGCTTGTCTCATCTTCCATTAAACACAGCTAAGTTTAATGCTGTACTGCGAAACATTCCAGGCTCAACATTTCAGAGCACACACATGGAGACGAGCGTGTGGTGAAATCACAGTTTCAGTGCTTCTGACCTCTGACCCCTGTGCATTATTTAAAATCACAATATTGATCTGAATTGACCTAAACAAGGAACGGTTACTATAGCAACAGCACCACAGGATCTGGGCATGCTCAGTGTGGAAAAAAAGGACAAATTCATCCAGTAATTTAAGTTTTTTTGATGTATTTATTTTTTTCGTAGAATTTATTGCAGTGATACAAACTTCACTTACAACTGTCAATTAAAACAATAAATGATTCTAATGATGATTCTGAAACTGGACCGACTCAGATCTGAACCGGTCTCACTGTTTGCTGGGGCCTCTCTCCAGCGCCATCTCTGAAACAACAGAACACAGCACAACAACAGGTCAGAAAACCAGGACTAAACCAGGACTAAACCAGGACTAAATCCATTTTACACCTGACACTCCTCTAGAGCAATTAGAAAAAATCACCTGAGAGACATAAAAATGTAAGATCAGACTTTTACCTGAACTCACCACCGCCACACCCACGGAAGAGAAGACTAAACCAAAAACACATCCTCTCACTGCAGACTTCTTCATACAGTGAGTTCTGACCTTCCACACAGGACTTGGTGGAAAATCATGTCTGTGTCCTCCATAAACAGCAGAGTCCAGAGCTTCACACACAGCAGCTGTGTTCTCTTCGTACCAGGTGTCAAAGGGCGTATACACTCGTCTCCACTCTCCTAAGTCCTTCACCTCCACAGTCCCAGCACAGCGACTGGCTCCTCCCACCAACCTGATCGGGTCTGAACAGACAGGAGACACAGTGAAGCCCCGCCCCTTTACCTGAGCAGGTGAGGTTGACAGTGGCTCCAGAGGAGCAGGTCCTTGAGTTGGAGCGGGAACAGTCCATCAGAGCAGACTCATGGCCCTCACAGTGGAACATCTGCCCCAGAGGAGAGAGCGCCCCCTGGAGGAGAGAAGGAGCCCCACAGCCCAGCTCCCTGCACAGCACCTCTGCCCCCTGCTGGTCCAAGTCCCCGTCACAGACCCCGGTCCAGGAACTGTCCCAGATCTGCACTAATCCTGAACACAGACCGGACCCCAAGACCAACCGCACCGACTCTGTGGACACACATGTGACATCACCACTTATTAGGTTCTTTTTTCAGACCAAGAGTTTGTTCTCCTCCTGACAGTTTGTTCTGCTCCTGTGCTCTTCCTCTTCATCTCGTGATGTTTTTGTGTCGTGTTGCTCAGATGATTTAAACAGGTTTTGTCTCGGTTTTCGACAGCGCCACCTGCAGTCCCACTTCCTCAGGACAGTATCCAGGTGTGAGAGTTTTTTTTACTCACTTATAAAACCATTATTAGGCCACACCCAACAACACTGCAAGGATTTACAGTTTTTCTCCATTGGTTTGGCTCATTTCTTGAAACAAAAATGAAATTCTTAAAACTATAAGATCATTTGGTCAAACAGCCTAACAGTTCTGTGCAACATTACAGCTCAAAAGCAAAAACTCAGATCTCTCCCAAAACTGTTCACACAGGCTTTTTCAAAACTAGATTCTTTCCGACATAAAGAGTCAGGACCATCAAAATGACAGATTCTTCTCAGTTGCTTTGGCTCTTTTACATTCACTTAGAGCTTTAGTCAGAATATTCTGGATGTTTCTGCACAACACCATGGATCACCTGCAAAAGCTCAAATCTGTCCCAAAACACTTTATCTATGTGTCAAACTAAACTCCTTTCTCAAATAAAGAGTCATTGATCCCAAAATGCATCGTCCCTTTGGCTTCTTGTCACTGCAGCTCAACATGACTCGATGTTTCGTCAAACTAACACAATACAATTATGGATCAAACTGAAAAAAAAAAAAAGATTTCACATAAAAAGTTTGACATCACACACACACACACACACACACACTGCCAATGAAACTGTGACCATTTTATTCACACACATAAAGTCACTTCCACACATCAGAGAACATAAACAGAAAATGTACACAGTTTTCTGCACATGAACCAAATATAAAAACAAACAAAAACAAAGATAAATTATATCTCACCTACAAGGCTGTAAATAAAGTTTCTACAGTGACACTTTCACTGGTCGCAGTCATCGCTCTTCCTCTTCTGGTCACCATCCTCATCCTCCTGGACGTCCACACGCTGCTCTCTGTTTGAACTCAGATTTTCATCCACATCTCAGCAGATATTTTCTCTTGTGATGCAGCGAGGGAAGAAACGACGTGAACCTCTGGTCTGGAGCCCGATGTTCATAAACTCTCCACCTCCAAGAGGAAAAACACTCCTCAATCAGATTGAGGAAAGGAGAGTGCGGTGGTAGTGGCTCCATGAGCATCATTATGTGGGCAGTGAACCAGACCTGATGAGCCACAGTGGAAATTCACACTGTCCCACATGATCACACAGTGTGACAGGAAGTTCTAATTTCACCTGACTTACAATTACTGTCATGAATTTATCAAATTTTCCAAAAAATCATATCTGTTGTTCATGGTGTCATGTTCTTGTGCAGATGAAGACTCAGACAGTGAAATCAGTCTGACATGTTTTGGAGAGAAAAACCATCAGACTGAGAATCAACTCATCAGTTTAGATCAGCGAGATCTATTTATTTGGAAAATGTGCTAAACATGACTCATTGTGCAAACTGTAGGCGACTTGTACAGAACCATGTGCAAAGATGCATTGAGACACTTGACACATGCACCAAGACAACTGCAATTTGATGAAATGAGCCAAACCATTGGAGAAAAACTGTAAAACATCTGACCCAGGAACTGAAAACCATCAAAGTACAAACCGATGACATATTAATATAATATATGTGATATCCCCGTTTACAAAAACTCTCATAAACGTCACTTTGCACAGTCGAGAAGCACCTCCGAACAGATTCAACTCTACAGAAATGATTGAAGAATCCCTCATCTAGGGAGAATCTATGGTGAGGAGAAATATCAGTTTGTCAACTGGACAAACGTTAGTTTGGTTGAAGACATTTTGCAGCTCATCCAAGCTGCTTCTTCAGTTTTGGTCAGACTCTGTTGACACTTCCTTATATCTGCAGGGAGGAGATAACTACACTGAAACTACACTGAAACTAACACACAATTGTTTACATTTTCTGTTGTTAGTTCGGCCTATTACCAAGACAAATGAGAGAGCAGCAGTGGACCTCAGTCTGCTGTAAATCTCCACTTAAAAGCCACAGGCCACTCATTTGAGGACAGTGAGGTACAGATTTTAGCCAGAGAAAATATTTTTTTTGAGAGGGGAGTGAAAGAAGCCATTTTTGTTAAGAAAGAGAATCCTTCTCTAAATAGAAATGGAGGCATCAGACACCATCTATCTCCTATTTACAACTCCATCCTCAAACCGAAATCAAAACAAACAAGAGAACAACAGGTGTAGCCAGTTCAGGTCCAGAGGTGTGGAAGCTCCATTATGGCCATGAACTCTTCTGCTAATTAGACCCCACACCCTGTACAGGTCAATCGGCCCAACTAACAAACACAAACTGTAAACAAGTGTGTATGTTAGTTTCAGAGTAGTTTCAGTGTAGTTAGCTCCTCCCTGCAGATATAAGGAAGTGTCCACCAGCATCTGACCAGAACTGAAGAAGCAGCTTGGATGAACTCTGAAACATCTTCAACCAAACTAACCTTTGTCCAGTCAACAAACTGAATTTTCTCCTCATCTACAGAAATGAACCAACCTGACAGTTGAAGACAGAAGCCGGCTCCTTCTTTTTGTTTTCACATCCACATACTTTTAATCCAAAGGAAAAATGTAAAGGCAGAAGGAGGGTTTCACTATGGGGGACCCCCTATCGGCCATCATGAGCGGGTTCTTCACGGAGGAGCTGGTGGAGACGGCCATAAACACAGCACCAACAACATGTGGACTCACTATGTGGAAAAGATCCGTGGACGACACAGTGGAAAAAAAATCAGAAAGGGACACACACCGGAGCTAAGAACCCAACTGAACTCAAATGACAGCACAGGAAACATCCACCTCACACACCAAGAAGAAACAAATAATACAGAACATTTTCAGTATTAATTCATTCATTTTGCAGTACTAGTGCAGTAGGACAGTAGGACAGTAGTAGTACTAGTGCAGTAGGACAGTAGGACAGTAGTAGTACTAGTGCAGTAGGACAGTAGTAGTACTAGTGCAGTAGGACAGTAGGACAGTAGTAGTACTAGTGCAGTAGGACAGTAGGACAGTAGTAGTACTAGTGCAGTAGGACAGTAGTAGTACTAGTGCAGTAGGACAGTAGGACAGTAGTAGTACTAGTGCAGTAGGACAGTAGGATAGTAGTAGTACTTGTGTACTGTAACGCCCAGCATGATTCACCTACATGTTTGTAAAAGTGAAGGATTCCTGCCAAACACATCAGCACAAACAGAAGTACAAGACGCTCCTGCCTCGTCTCTGGATCCTTCATGCTGCTCTTTTCTTACATTGTTTGAAGTGTTCAGGAATGGCTTCATTAGGTTCATTGTGTTCATTGTGCGTTTTGGGAGATTGCGCTGGTCAGACCTGTAGTTTTGTGTTGCACTTTGACATATTTCAGCATCATGTGACACTTCAGAAGCTGAAACACCACACAAAAACAGTCCTGTAAAGAGTACAATCCTGCCCAATGCTCAGCCCACAATACTACTCAGTATATATTTATTCATAAATATACAAAACACTGCTCTACAACTTCACAACCCTCATGTGATGTGAAGACGTTTTGTGAGTTTGATTCATGCTGACAGTATGTTTGTACAGTGATGGAGCACTGAAGAGGGAGTCACTCAGATTGTCAAAAACATTAAGTCTTTAACTGTTTTTTTTTCTTTTTTTTTTTTTTTTATCTTGCATTATTAGTCTAAGATCAAAATGTTCTGTTTCACCTTTTGATGTCATGAAACAGTAGTTTTCAAGTTCACCACTATCATTCAGGCCTGACTGACTGTAATGAAGATGTATAGAGTTTAAAAACACAATGGAGCACTTCCTGTATTACCATATGACATCACAGGTTGGAACAGAGTGTTTCGTGTTTAGGAGAAGAACTCAGCCTAAATCTGCAGCGTTTGTGTGTTAAACATGTAGTTTTTAAGGAGGAAACTACATCATAGCAGAGATTAGACAACAGGGTAAAATGGGCCCTTTAAGACTCTCTGGTTGTTGGGGAAAATGGACTAAAACCTCATTTGAACTGAACTCCCTGAAAACTCCACATTCCCATTGTTTGAGCCCATGAGCCATGCGTAATCCCCCCTCACATACGTCGCACAGACCTCCCAAAGCCTCAACTATAAGAGTGCTACAGAAGATGATGTGGGCCCATTACGAGTGCTGCAGATTGTCCTGCTCCACACACATCACACACATGACCTTAATATGCACATGAGGCAGTGCAGAGAGTACAGCTGCAGTGGGCAGGAGGCCAGGGGGCTCAGGGAGGTGATGGCACACACTCCACAACCGCTCACGGAACAGGCCTGACCTCTACTGGTCATGTACGGTAACTACACTGTCTCGGGCACAGGGGTCTGGGCTCTTTGTGTGTCAGCGTTTGAAAAGAAAAAAGTAGAATCTGGAAAATCTGAAGGTGCACTGTGTAACTTTTATAGTGAATGGTGTGTCAAATGCTTGTCTCAGTGGAGATGTTATGACTCTGTCTAAATGCCTTTTCTTGTTTCGCAGTGTGGCATTAAAGTATTCATCCTGCCTTTACTCTGTTACATGTGTTTTTATTGACTTAAAAACACGCATTCTTACTGTGAGTGGGCTTGCCTCTCCAGAGATCTGATCCTGTGACTTGGCCCTGTGGCATCACTGGCTTGAGCTTTCTTGAGATACAGTAAATATATATATATATTTTAAAGTGTAATACCATACTGTGGAACATCCTCATGCAGAGAAGCATATGACAGACCCTCCCTCAGAAAGGTTACACAGTGCACCTTTAAATTTAGGACAAGAAACAAAAATCACAATTGTGACTACAGTGAACTGATTTATCCTGATTAAAGACAGCCCCTCATTAAGTGATCATGGTTAAAAGAACTGCATCTCATTTTAACTGCCTTAAAAGAATGAAAAAAGAACAACCAGACAATAGACATTTTGCTCAAATACATGGAATAAATGCACACGGGGCTTTTAATCCCATTACTTTCTAAGTTATAATGCAGCAAATGATGGATATTGAACGTTCAGCCTGTGTCTGGAGTGGTTTGTCCAGAGCTCCACATGGGCTAATGCAGGAATACAATGAGAATGTTTCATTATAGCACAGGATTAATGGAGTGTGTGTTTAATTAGGCCCACACATATGGTGCTGAAATCAGCTGGAGTCCATTCAACATTCTTATTTGGAATGGAATATGACGTAACTATCTTAGGTTATGGATTTACTGTACATCTCATCAATCTGAATGGTCTCTACCTAAAGCCCTGAGCTAAAGTCATGAGTCAGTGCTAGTGCAGCCTCTGCAGCTCAGGGAGGGAATTCTGGAGGTTCTGAGCTTGACATGAGGCCTGAACATAAACTGAGAATGAAACACACTTGCATGTGTCTCTATCTGCTGGTGAAGGCTCTGGTGACACAGGTTCAACTGTGACTGTAATAGTTTAGAGTGTAGGTGACATAATGCTCCTTTCAACTTAGTTGACTATACTAGTAATGGATAAAAAAAAAAAAAAAAACACCGGCCCCCCTCTGATGTCTTAATCCACAGATGTTCGTGATTTGTCCACCATACAAACCCTAAACAGTAAAGCTTATTGAGCTAACCTTATGAGAGTTTCAGAGAGCTCAGGATGGGGATGAGCTCGTGGGCAGTTTGTGTCTCACCTGAACCATCACTGAGACTCTCAAAGACTTTTAAAGAGCTAAAAAGTCCACACTCATGTGTCGGATGATTTGATTTGAAAGTGAGTAGAATAGAATGCAGGCTGCCCAGGTCTCAGTTTAAATACAATGCCTTCTCTTCTGTAGCAGTTACTGAAAACTGTAAGTAGTTAGACTGACAGATCTGTGAATGACAGACAGATCCAGTGTAACTGTGTGCACATCATTCACTGCTCTTCTGCTCTTCCTCAGCGCTCGGGCTCATCACCATTTTTCATTGTGGTTATGATAAGATTTGCAATTCATGTTTTAATAACATGATTCTATTCAAGGTTCACATTTTAAACACTTCTAGAAGAATTGATAAAAATGAACCAAAATCTGAACTTACAAACTATTCAAGAATCCCATGTGAGCAGGGTCAGGGTCAGGGTCAGGGTCAGGGTCAGGGTCAGGGTCAGGGTAGGCTTATGTACATAAGACAGGAGATTTGGTTGTTTTGGGGGAAATTATGGTACTGTAATTATATTAGTTGAGATTTGCTAATTGTGTCTTTCAAATTGCAATTTTGGTTTGATTATGATGAATCCTGCAGGACACAGAGACATAGACAAGGAAGGCACGTTTATTTGTATATAGCACAATTGGTACACAAAGTAATTCAAAGAGCTTTACAGAATAAGAAAAACATTAAAATAACATAAAAACAAATCCAAACAAAAAATAATCATCAAATTCATTCATTCAGGATTATTTGGATCATTTCAGTCCTGGAAAATCTCTGCTGAACTGAATCTGATCCCGTCAGATGTCAGAAGCTCAGCAGAACTGAGTTTGGTCAGGACTTGGATGGGAGATGCTGGGAAAATCAGGTGCCACAGGGGGGTGCCAGTAGTAAAAAAAAAAAAAAATGTTGTTGTGTCCTTCAGCAAGTTACTTCACCCACATTGCCTAGTATGAAAGTGCTGTGAGTGGTGGCCACAGGGCAGATTGGCAGCAACACTATTGTTGAATGAAGAATGCACCAAATTGTATAGAGACTTTAAGTGTCTGCTGAAAGCTCACAGGAGTAAATGTTGCCAAACATAAGACCTTTAATGACCTTTCTTCACTGTCTGAAGCTAAAATCTGGTGAAAATGACACAACAAAAACAAAATATCCCCACTGTGCCATAAAGGGACTACAGACATTATACAGCAGAGGTACTGCACAGCTGCTTGGTTTGGTTCACTCTGGTCTTGGTTTAGATCTACTTTAGTCCCAGTAGCCTACGTTGACAGCAGTGTTATATCCACCTTTCCACACAAAGTGCAGTCAACGTTTCAGAACCATGGACAGCGCCCCACAGCCCGGCCTCCCACTGCTGTGCTCTCAGCTCTCTCTATCCCCCACGTTTCATTTTTCTCATTCTGTTTCTCAAATTCTGGATTCCTCCACCGTTCTCATACTTGTTTTAGTCGATTTATCCTCCATTAGGTTATCTCTTTTTTTAATTATCTGAAGTAATGCAGCAAACCCTCAGAATTTATTCACATGTTTTAATGCATGTTGACACATAAAAACACCACTAAGCACTTTTTATCTGTAGAAACATTGATGTTTATTAAAGCTCAGGGTTTTATTGCCTTTGGTTTCATCATGTGACACAGTGCAGTCTCTCCCTTCGGAGCCTGTTCCAGGTGTGCTCCAGGAGCTGTGAGCAGGACACTTGGTTCTGCTTCCGAGGAGCTGACTCTAGAGGAATGTTACAAAGTTGAATTGAGAAAGACCCGACATCACAAAATTTAGTGTTTTCTGTTTAAGAGAAAAAACTAAATGTACAGGATTTGTGTGTTAAACAATGTTAACATATCTCTGAAATTTTGGATATAACTACAACATCTGGAAAAGACACACATTCTTACTGTTTTTTTTTTTTTTTTTTTTTTTTTTTTTTTATGCATATGGATATAATCACCCTAATCAGTACAAAAAGTGGTCGTAAGTACTGGTTTCAGTCTCCATAGGCAAGAGACACACTAAAACCTGCTGCTTCTCCTTTCCTCTCCACACGGGGGCGCAAACGCACTCACTGAACTCTCAAACAAAACGAAGAAAAGACCAAGCGAAGGCGCATGCGCAGTGCCTCTGTCTGTGCACACACTGCTGCTAATGCTAAGCTAAAGCGTCCCTCCGCAGTGTCCACCATGACCCAACATGTCCCCGGCACCACCACCGCTCCGTGCGCCGCGCCTAACGGACCTTTTACCTACGCACTGATTTAACATGAGGCGAGTGGAAGCGCACAGTTAGTGAGTCCGTTTCTCTGCTCACGGATCTGCAGAGCTGCCGTTAGCCTGTGAAGCTAACTGACGCTAGCCCCGTGAACATGGCGATTGTGTCTGGCTCGTGCGGCAGAGTGAGCGGGCCGTCTGTCCCGGGCGCAGGCTCCGTGTCCGGGGTGCTCTCTCAGCCCATGGTGGTGGTCTGGGAGTGGCAGGACGATCAGGGCTTCTGGCGGCCCTACAGCGGACAGGTCAGCGCCTACATCGAGCGCTGTCTCTCCCCGCGGGGACAGAGACTAGCGGGAGCCGGCCTCACGAGCATCTGCCTGGGACACTCCGACCCGAGCCTGGCGCAGTACCTCATAGACGTGCCGGGCCTCAAGCAGTTTCGACAGGACACAGGTGAAGTGTGCTTCCGTTTGTTCGTAGTCTCAGAGCCGAGAGCAGCGGAGGCCCTGGTCCATCCGAGCCGCTCACAGGCTCTAGTTTATCTTTCACCTGAAACCAGACGAGCTAAAATGCCACTAATGTGGCCACACCGGCTTGTCCAAGATCTCAGAAGTTCAGCAGGGCCGGGCCTGCTGAGGACTGGGAGGACTGGGACACCACTGGGACAATCAGGTGACGGGGGCACCTGTCACCAAAACTGTTGTTGTGTCAGGAGGATTTAGTGCTCACACTGCCTAGTATGAAAGTGGTGTGTGTGTGTTGAGTATTGTGTGTGTTGTGGTGGTTGGACGAGCTGATGGCGCAGATTGGCAGCCTCGCATCCATCTGTCTGCCCCAGGGCATCTGTGGCTACGCTAGTAGTTTACCACCAATGCTCTGTAAAACGTCTGAGTGTTATATAAAACTTATGCATAATAATAATAATAATAACAATAGTTATTATTATTATTATTCTTATTACTTATGTGAAGGACACATTTGTACTTACTGTATGTTGTGCAGTTTTAATAATATTGTGTTCTGTGAGATTTGAGTAATAATGAATTACTTTGTTGTTTTTGTTGCAGGTAAGACTCGTTCTGTGCGCCGCTCCCTGTTTGCCCAATCGTCAGGCCTGGGCAGTGGCGTGTACTGGGAATGGGCCAATGATGACGGCACTTGGACTCCATATGAAACTAGGACCTCCATTCTGCTGGAGCACAGTTATCAGGCTCGCCAGGGCACTGCCGATCTGGGCTCTCACGGCTATAACTATATCGTGGACCTCACGTCCCTGTCCCAGGTTAACAAGTCCACTGGGTTCAGAAGACAGGTGCGCCGCCAGTGTAACCTCCCGTACCCCTTGGCTCCTTCTGGGGCCCACTCTGGGGCCTCTGGACTTTCCTCTGGGGCCTCTGGCCTCTTGTCTGCAGCCCCCCCTGGACTATCTTCTGGGGCCTCTTCTGGACTCTCCTCTGGGGCCACTCCTGGAGTTTCCTCTGGGGCCCCCCCTGGACTCTCCTCTGGGGCCCCCCCTGGACTCTCCTCTGGGGCCCCCCATGGTCTCTCCTCTGGGGCCCCCCATGGTCTCTCCTCTGGGGCCCCCCATGGTCTCTCCTCTGGGGTCCCCCATGGTCTCTCCTCTGGGCCCCCCCCTGGACTGACCTCTGGGTCCCACCCTGGACTGACCTCTGGGGCCCACCCTGGACTGACCTCTGGGGCCCACCATGGACTGACCTCTGGGGCCCACCCTGGACTGACCTCTGGGGCCCACCCTGGACTATCCTCTGGGGCCCACCCTGGACTCTCTTCTGGGGCCCACCCTGGACTCTCTTCTGGGCCCCCCCCTGGAATCTCCTCTGGGCCCCCTCCTGGACTCTCTTCTGTACCTGTGTCTGTTTCTTCTGGACCTGCTTCTCTGCTTACAGGGCCCCCTGGGACCCCTTCATCCCTGGCCTGCTCCTGTCAGCAGTGTCTGAGTCACAGCTCCACGGGGCCCATGTCCAGTCGCTCACGCCACTCCTTCTCCTCAGGCAATCTGACCCGGCCGAGTGTGCAGAGCAGTGGAAGAGCTACAGCCGCTCACCCCACCTCTGTGTACTCGCCGTACCCCAGGAGGCCTCTATCTGTGGGCAGTGTGTCCTGGGGGAGCCCCTGGCTCCCACCTACTGCTGCTGGTCATCCCTCCACTCATCCATCCAGCTCCTTTAATGGGATGAGGTGAGTCAAACTGCTGATGATAATCTGCTGTGTTAAATGTTGATGTAACATTTGTAGTTCCCCAAAAGCATTTAGCGCGTATACATTGTGCTCAGTGTTTGTCCTTCTGTCCACAGTGTTCCCTCAGTGTCAGTGCACCTGAATGGCTCCACCAGTGTGAGTTCTGCCCTGGCAGGTAAATCCTCTTTCCTCATATTCTGTGTGTAATTGTTTAGAGCAGTGATGCAGGGCTCTACACCAACTTACACCCCACTTACACCCCACTTACACCCCACTTACACCCACTTACACCCCACTTACACCCACTTACCCCACTTACACCCCACTTACACCCACTTACACCACTTACACCCCACTTACACCCCACTTACACCCCACTTACACCCCACTTACACCAACTTACACCCAACTTACACCAGCTTACAGTAATAGTCCGCAGTTCTCCTAGAGCAAAGTGAATTTTCCAGATGGAGTCCACAGATCAGGCTGCACTTTGGCTGGTGGCTCAGCACTAGACTGGCCAGCAGAGGGAGGCCCCTTCTGCCCAGAGGCACAGTGAGGCAGAGAACAGCCTTACCTTTTTGGTGTTAGTCTAGAGCCCTGTGACATGGATGCATACTGATTCAACTGGCAGAGCTCGCTGACTGTGTTTTGTTGTGAGGTTGGTTCAGTTGTTGCATAGTCCTGTCTGGAAAAGACATTCCCTTAAGCCTAGTGTTAAACAGCAGCTGACTGAGTTGGGGTAAATTAATGGCGGTTTGTGGATTACTGTGGATTGGTTTCTATGATAGGTGGCCTTAAAGTACTGATCAAATGGGAGTGTTATGTATAGTGGATATTTCTGAGTTTATCACCATGAAATAATGGTGTTCCCTCATTATTATTGGAGTAGTTTGAAGACTATACTGTAGATTCATATAAACACACCTTAACAGTTTTGGCTGCTTTCTGCCACCTTTCTCACAGTCACATGTCTGCATTGTGTTTTTACACTTCACACACCTTCACCAGAATCATTTGGATGATTTCTTACCTGGAAGTGCTAGTCTCTACTAAACATAAAGTAAAATGAGCTATTAACTTGAAAACTACCACTACATGACATCACAAGGTGGAACAGGGCACACTGATCTTTGGTATGTAGAAAAAGAATAAACCAGGATGTGTGAAATAAAACACAACTCCAGGTTTGCCTCTCATTTGATAACAGCATTATAACATGGACATTATAAATAGGACCCTTAAACAGATCCTTGGATTGCGTCTTCTGCAGTCCATCCTCTTCAGAACTGTGTCTTAGGTGTGAGTGAGTCTGTACTCCTTACACATCATGATTCATAGTCTGGTGGGTGTGTTTCTGAGTCTCAATGCCCTCCCTGATTCAACAATGTGACGTGTTGAGCTCTGTGCCTGTGACCTTAGCATTGGAATTAAATTAAATGGGATTAAATCATATGAGCAGACACATCACAGCAACAGCACGTAACACTTGTGGTGAAGGAGCAGCATGCAGCCAAAACCGTCAAGGTCTGAAATAGTCCTCATTTGAGGATTTAGTGCTCACATAATTAGAATAAATAATAGATTAATTACAAAAATCGACGGTGGGTCATACATGTATGGTTCTAAAATGTCAGGTAAACATTTTTCAACAATAAAAAAGAGGAAATGCTCATCTGCTGCTTGTTGTGATGAAAGGCCACTACAACCAGGAAGAGCTAGTCAATGAGCCCATTTCTAGATCTACCCCCGTAACAAATATGTACAATTATTGTTATATCGTATTTGTTATTGCACTGAATACAAGAGACCGTACTGTTGAAACTCATTTACCACAATAACCCTAAAAAAGATTATCCCCCTAAACTATTAAATAAATATAATAGAAGATCATCCTTTATTGTCTCCTATGGGAGAAATTTGTCTTGGGACAGAGGGTCACATGCTTTAACACAAAGACAAAACAACACAGCAACAAAAGCCCAAACAAACAACCACCACAGAACATAAAACCAAGAAAAGTACGAGTGATATAACAGCGGAACCTTTAAGTCACTCTACTAGTATACAGCAAGCCCTTCAGTCTTCTATTCTAGTAGTAATTGCACTTGACTTGACCTGTGTGCAGTTTTGATATCAGCCTGAAGATAGTATGATCCATAAAAGTTATGTATGCAGCCTTCTTCAGCTCAGGCTTAATACCACATACAAGTAAAATATCACCTCTTTAAAATATGATCTGCAATAAATAAATCAATCAATAAATATAATCATGAAGATGGCATGTATGAGTCATAGAAGTTAATGTATTCAACCTCCTACAGAGCAATAACTGATACAACAATCTTCATGACAGGCCTACTCTTGTGTTGAGCAGTTTTGGATCAGCGTTGTGGTTTACAGAGTCCTAATGTCAAAACTTGATCTATTGTTATAGTTAAGTAGGAAACACTAAGACAAATGCTTTGCGTGCAAATGAATTATGAACATACGAGCTGCAGCTCATGGCAGCGAGCAGAAGAGGGTGTTCTTCTCTTAAGTTTGTGACAAAATGATACACACAAGTGTGTATTGTTCTTGGATACTAATACTGAACTCCTACTCAAAACACAACTCCAGCTGATGAGGACAAAGCAGCACACACTTACTTCATTTATCTGGTAACTGACAGATCAGAAAACAGTGTTATATGGTTCTGAGGAATCAATGTTAGAATAGTGTTTCCTCATCAAACACATACCTTGAGTTGTGTTTTGTTTCATTTATAGAAATCCTACAGTTCTTCTCTTGAACAGAAAACATTCTGTTCCACTTTGTGATGTCATGTGGTAATACTGGAAGTGCGCTCTGTTTTTAAATCCAATACACTTTCCCTAGAATAATTTGGATGATTTCGGTCTTGAAATTGCCAATCACTTCTAAACAAAAGGTAAAAGGTAGCTGCATCTAAACTACCACTATATGACACTATATGACATCACAAGGTGGAACAGATCATTTTGAGCTTTGGAGATATAGGCATGGAAAATGCTTACTCAAACATGTGTAAATGAAACAACATAACTCTAGGTATGTTTTTGAGGAGGAAACAACATTATAACATTAAACATTTTGGTGTAATATAGGACCTGTAAATGATCCATTCATCACAGTTACTCACGGTTAATAACATTTCTTAATCTAAATGCAGCAAATGGTGAATGTAGACGACTGTATACTTTAAAGCCTCACATGAGGGGTAAACCACACTTTAAATGGCTTTATTGACAGAGGTTTCTTTATGTGCTGTGGAGACGTAACTGCTTTATTCAAGTGCGTTTGTGCTCAAAGCAAAATGAAACGTGTCAACAGTCCTTTATCTTGACAACACTGTAAACATGGAGCCTGAAGTCACGTGCTTTAGAGGCCTAGGGATCCCTCATGAAAAAGCCAACTTTTCTCTGAACCAGCACTACAGAGTTATTTGTCACAAATAAATGATCTAAGCATGAGCCTGCAGAAGAGCCTCATGTCCAAGCACCTGTATGTTCAACTGTGGCCAAACACTGGTTTGTGTTGTGGCTGTGAGCACAGAGCCATGTAGACCTGTCACAAGAAGTGTTATGTCGCCTCATCGTTCAGTACATGACAGATGAAGCATTTTAGGGTCAGGATATACAGTGGGAACTGTTTGGATACACGCTGCCTCCCTAGATTTTGGAGAGCTCTGTTTTTAGGTGACATGAGTGTTCTTGGAGTTGCCATTGTAACATTTTTCATTGTTGATTTGTCCCTCTTCCATACCACCGCTCGCTCTCACCTCACTGCCCCCTCCTGCCCCTCCCTCTCCATCTCACCCGCTCCAGGCATGGCCTCCATTTTGATGTCGGCGGTGGGCCTTGGCGTGCACTTCCACAGTGCGGCCCTACCTCAGCAGCCTCTGCAGCCTGTGCAGCCTCTGCAGCCTGCACCTGTGCTCCAGCCTCCAGCTCCCTTCTCTGTGCCCGTACCTGTGCCCGTGCCAGTGCCCCCAGGCCCAGTCGGCAGGCCCAGCCAGCCCCACAGCAGCAGTTCAGTTAGAAGTACTAAAAGGCAGCTGAGGAGAGGTAGCCACCATGCACTGCCTCTCGCCCCTCACCCCACGCTCCATTGTCAGACATTCACTCACTGAGTGGGCCGCTGCTTGTCCAAGTCGGAAGATCTCATGTCTGTGTGTAAAATCATGATTACTGTAAATTCCAAAAACATTTACAGGTTGAAAATGGAAGGAATTAGTTATTTCTGTCGTAGGGAATTTGACCAACTGTTGGAATGTGCAGGGGTGATCATTTCTAGTTCGTTTTTGTTTGTTTTTTTTGTTTTTTTTATAAATCGCCTCATTTAAAATCATGAGACTCAAGAAAACTAAATTAATTCAAGTGGAACTACTACAGGTAGAAAGAGACTGTGGAAGAAACTACTGATGGTCATTTAAAGTGTGAAGACGTTGCCCTACATATATATATATAAATATATATTTTATCATATATATATATATATATTTTTTTTTTTATTTAATTAAAAAAAATATTTTTTTAAACATGCTGGTGACCATAGTCGGGCTTATTATGACTTACACTGCCCACTTGACTCTCATGGGTTTGTCCTCCCCTCAGCTCCTGACAACACAGGGCTGGTCAGGAGATGCTTCTGTTGTCCAATGATTTTGTCAGACTCTGAATGTCTCACAGAGTCCTTAAAAAGCTATGGCCTATAAGTTTTGGATCTGCTGCTGAAATGCAGGTAGCTCATAAAAAAAACATTTTTTCCCTCTTAAGCAAGTGCAATATTTGACATTTTTCATGGTCTCAGGATGTTAGCAGGATTGTATATCTTGAAAGTTTAAGGTTTACAGTGGCTCCCCTCATAATTGAATCAGCTTTGGAGTTGAGTGACCAGTGACATGTAAATTGTGGGAGGCCACATATGTGTATGTTTTAGTTGTTTTGGCTGCTGTGTGCATTCAAAGTGCCATGTTCTCTGACCACAGTGCACATGTCTGCTTCTCATTAGGTCCATAATCACTGTCCACCACCTTTGTTCTGCATGGTGTACTTTAAATGAGCGTTTCATTTCAAACTGAAGCATCAGTGATAGTAGTGTTAGAACGTGTCTGTGCACACACACACGTACACACGCACTCACTGCTTTGAGCTTAGTTCCTGTACTGTCCTCATGTCACTCAGTGAGTAAAGTGCTTGTGTGCATATTCCTCCGTCACATGCTCACGTGTGTCCTGTGTTACAGCCTGTGCTCAGAGGCCAGAGGAGGTGATCCAGCGCTACATGGAGGTAGTGGTTGGAGTGCCAGACGAGGTATGTGTCTTTACTGAAATGGTCTCATCAGACCTAAACCTGGATTAAGACTTTCTTCTTTTCAGGACTGCATTATCTGTATGGACCAGCTCTCCAATCCTTCCACTTATGAGCTCCCAGCCAAAGAGGACAGATGCCCTGTGATCGAACCAGACACTGTGGGCAAGTTCATCAAGTGTGGCCACACGCTGCATATGCTCTGTATGCTTGCCATGTACAACAACGGCACCAAGGTACACATGTGTGCAGCCACACCACTACTGCACACTGACTATGAAATATATGAGGCTCAGTCAAAGAGTCATAGTGTCACAAATGAAGATGATCTGTGCATACCTAATGGCATTCATGCATAACTCTTCACAGTAGACTACACTACCATTGGAATGAACCACCTGAGAGGTGCTCTTAGCCTGATTCATACATGCACATGCACAGCACTTAACATGTGTGAGGAAACATGGACACAGAGTGCTTTATTATGCACATGTGCTTTATTCTGGGCCTTTGTGAGAGTAGACCTGTTTGTCTGCTACTATCTCAAAAGAATCATTAAAACAAACACTTGTGCAACACTCACTGCTCAGGCAGGCTGCTCTTACATCCTAACCCCCGGTTTACACCAAAAGGTAACAGTGCATAAGTGCAGCAGCACAGCATACAAGCAGCACACGTGCAGGTAATGCTTTTCATTTTATCTGGTCAGACAATTTACACCAGCAGTGTCATACGTGCGTCCAATGGCCGTCATTACATTATGTACCGCTCAGATTAGGTTGGAGTTCAAATTTTTCAGTGTCAACGGGGTGTCTTCAGTTTTTTTAGCAGGGGAAAGACAGGAAATAAGCATGAGCTGTCAAAATAAACTTCTGATGCCCTTTCAAAATACATTCTGTTAAACCACTACAGTTGCGTAAACATCGTGCATCACATCAGGAGCTCAGGGAATTACTTGTGATGGACTACGGAAAGTTTACTGCCATGGAGGATAAATATAAAACACTTTATGACATCAGACAGAAACTTTACAAGAACAACTTGTGAAGGAAAAGGCACATAGAGCAGACGACCAAAGTGAAATGGTGAGGAGCTTCAATAATGTGAGCACCGCAGATACGACTCATTATCGCTGCAAAGCATCGTCTCTTGTGTTATCAACTTTTGTATTCTGATTTAAAACATAATTCATCCAGTCAACAATGAGTACATAAACAATATAAAAAGTGTAGTGTTTAAACGTGAGAATACACAGAAGCAGTGCTGTTATCTCTGGTGTAAATTGAAGTTTTAAAGTACACACATATGCAGCTCTGCCTACGTTACGTGTCGCTGACACTCTTGGTGTAAATTCTGGGTAACTCTTCACAAATAAGATCTCTAACCCAAAACAGTGACCCAGAATTGGAATATAGTGCCTCCTGTGGACAGCAGCTGTGCATGTGTCCTCGGTCTATGGTCATTATCTTCTCTCCTCTACATTTAGAAGAAGCTACCCTCTTGTTGCAGGCCTATTGACATTGCCCCACTTACTGTGTCTTTAAAGTGACAGGTGTTAGAGTGAGAGTCGTTCGCAGGGGGAAGAAACAATTCTTGTGGCGAGAGCTTCTGTAGCTTCTTACCTGAGGATTGCAGCTCAGATGGGTCATGTACAGGGTGTGAAGGATCAGAAGAATATTTTGGGAAGTGGATTCTTTGGACTCAGAAATCATTTGCAATTTCTCACAAATATTACATGGATAACTCAAATGATGCCCTGAAATTGTGTTCAGTACAACACATGGATGTATTAGCATGGCAGTCATGGTTTATGCTTATTCTTGTCAGCAGAGGGAGCTCTAACACACATCTATTTACTTGTTAATAGTGTGTATAGTGTGTTGTTAACATGAAATGTCAAAAGCATGTTAAAAGGTTCTATATTATGCAAAGAAAGATTCATGTGAGTTTTATGCCATATTATGTTACCTTTTATAAAAAAAAAAAAAAAATTAAAAATCTGATGTTGTGTTTCGTTTCATTCACACATGTTTGAGTAATCCATAACAGCTACTTTTATCTTAGTTCAGTAGAGACTGGCAATTCCAGGACTGGAATTATCCAAAACATTCTGGTGAAGGTGTATGGATTTTAAAAACACAGTGGAGGTCTTCCTGTATTTCCACATGCCACAAGGTGGAACAGAGTGTTTTGTGTTTGAGAGAAGAACTCAGCCTAAATCTGCAGGATGTGTGAATGAAACGATGAGAAAACATTCTTATAGTCCAGAAAAGAATGCAATATTGGAAAGAAGACCAAAGTAAAGAGTGACGTGTCCCCTTTAAAAAGACTTTTGCGTTTCAGGATGGCAGCCTGCAGTGCCCCTCGTGTAAGACCATCTACGGAGAGAAGACGGGCACCCAGCCAAAGGGAAAGATGGAGATCTACAGCATCTCCCAGTCCCTGCCTGGGCACCCTGATTGTGGCACCATCCAGATCATCTACAGCATTCCCCCAGGCATCCAGGTATATGCCGCTGCAGTCAAGAAATCAATAATGCACAGCTGCATACGGTAATGTAACATGTGCACGTGTGTGTGTGTGTGTGTGTGTGTGTGCGCGCGCGCGCAGGGCCCAGAGCACCCCAACCCAGGCCAGCCGTACACCTGCAGAGGCTTCCCCAGATTCTGTTTTCTCCCAGACAACACTAAGGGTCGAAAGGTGATGTATAATCCAACAGAGCCTGACTGCAGCACTTTCTGATTTCTTTAAAGAGGAGGAGACAAACCACATCTGCCTCTCTCATTACTCTAACCTAATTGTCCACTTATGAAAAAGTACCTTGAGTCCAACTCCTCAGTTTGAGCTGTCCACTTATCCGGAACACTGTACCATCTCATATATACAAAACAAGAATGCTGTTATGTTTCAGCCAGTAATCTGCTTGTATGTGGCCTCTTAACTTTTTTATCTTTTGTCTAACCTTTTATAGAATGTCCACTATCTTCAGTGCTGCATTTCACACCTGTGCAGCTGAAACTGGCACATTTACAGAAATGTTTATTAATGTGTATTGTCCCAATTCAAATAAAGCATTACATCAAATGAAATAAGCAGGAGGAGCAGGTGTGAGTGGTCTGCAGCTCTCTAAAGCTCTCCTCTATCCATCAGGTGTTGGAGCTGCTGAAGGTGGCCTGGATGAGGCGTCTGATCTTCACCGTGGGGACCTCCAGCACCACTGGAGAGCCGGACACTGTGGTGTGGAACGGCATCCACCACAAAACCGAAATGATGTCCAATCTGTCTGGACACGGTTACCCCGACCCCAACTACCTGGACAATGTCCTGTCCGAGCTGGCCTCGCAGGGCATCACAGAGGACTGTCTCAGAGCCCACAGCTGAACCTCCACCACTCTAAAGGAACCTTTGAAGAAGCACTTTAGGTTTACAGTGATTTAGATGAACAGCGCTGGCATTTGTCTGAATCTTGCGTGTATATGACTAGTCTGTTAAGGCATCAACACAGATGACAAGATCCATTCATGATGAGAGACCACATCAGGGCTGCAACGATTCATTAGAATAACTGACTAATAGACTTTTAAATAATTGCTCATTGTTATCTGGTCTGTTCTGGTCAAAAGACATTTGATAACACAGTGGCATTAAATCTAAATGGCCAAACCCCAAACTGGATTTTCATTATTAACACACGTCATAAATAAATATTCTCCATCTAGCAGCCCTCAGTCAGATTTGACCTTTTCATCTGGGTCAAAATGTACAATAGAAATAAAAGTGTACAATAGTGAAAAATGATTGTTTGACTAGTTCACTGGATAAAAACAATTGCAGATTTGTTGACTACTCAAATGATACTTAAAGGGCCCATATTAGGCTATTTTCTTATCAAACATGCCTACAGACATACCTGCCTACAAAAGGTAAAAGGAGCTGTTACCTTTAAAACTAGGGCTTCATGACATCACAAGGTGGAAGAGCATTTTGGGCTTTGGGGATGAAGACATTCTAACATTGCTTAAAGCTCACAAGTCCATTTTGTGTGATATAGAAGTGTTAATGCAGCAAACATCTTTCTGGGTTAAACAAACTGAAGTGAATCATCCAGGAAGGTTCCATCACAAAAGAAAATGTAGTTCAAGTCATAAATATCTGTCTGAAAGGAGGAGCTTACTACACTGAAACTAACACACTGCATCTGTTCTTAGGTGACATTTCACACCTTAGGGTAGTCCAGTGGAAAGGTCATATTTTGTATTCGCTTTCATGCCCCTGATGGGTGATCTAACTTCTATGACATGTTGAGACTATCCCTACAGTTTGCTCTGTTTTAGCTCTGAGGATGTTCTAAATGGGAGACCCTCCATTTCTGTACTGTTCCGATTCTTTCCTGACACATATTGCAATCTCTTTGACTCTACTCTTGATTATGCAAAATACAACTCATATAGATATTTCATGTTTTAAGTGCACCCCCGAAATGCAACTTTTAAAGTGTGTTTCATTTTCTGCTGCTTCACTCAGTACAACTTGTTGCACTATGCTCTGTTGTCTGAGGCTCGAGACCCAAAAATGTATTTTCAAATAAATTCTCGCCAGGCGAGAAAGTACATTTTTGGGTCTGATTGACCCGCCCCAAGAGACGGCAGGCAGGAAAAATATTTTTTCTTTGGGTCAATGTGACCCTAAGGAGCGCGTGAGGGTTAAAGTAACATGACCCTGTTTTTACATGGTTATAATCAAATCATATTACCCATCACATATGCAACTATATTGAATTAAATTGTGTTTTGAAAACTGATTTCAAAATTCATATTTCATTAAAATTGCTAATAAACTTCAGAATATAAATTATTTTGAAGTTTCAGGGCATTACATAAACAATAAGTTTCATTAGCTCCTCTCTCCAGACAGACAGAAGGCAGTGACTCACCTGTATCAGAGATGAAGAAGCCTCTTGGATGAGTGGCCATCGTATACAATTATAAAGAACATTTCATCTGTTGATGGAATCCTGTTTGCTTGGGTGATCGTGAGGGCTTGTGCAGGTGCATCAGTTCCTGCTCAGGAATGGAAGATTCAAGGAGGTTACGACTTGCCTTGTCCTCTACAACCACAGAGTGAAGAAAAAACATCTATAATGATGTACACCATGTTCTATTGAAATGACTAGTGCCTTAAATGAGCCTTTAATGCAGTTTGAGTTACTCTCCAGCCAAGTCCACATCCATGACATAAGAAAGATGGAACTCGACTACAAACTAAATGTGAACTGTCTCTCACAAACCTCTTCTGTAGCACATCAACTTTAATTTAAAGCCGCGCGTGGCAATGGTGGCCCTCGCCCCCAGCGTGCACCGCCCCCCCACACGACCACCGCCCCGGCACGCCACTCTCTCTTCCCGACAGCCGCCCAGGCTGACAGCTCGTCCATTAGACACATTACATAATGCACCTTTAAATATTTTTAGCAGTCATTGCGCTCCTGCTGGCCAACAGTGAAAAATGCACCATGTCCATTATTTATTTTTTTGCTCATAATCATGCATAGAACTTATTCCCTGAATTTGTTACAAATCCAATAATGTTGACATGTCATGTGTATTCTAGGGGGCGCTATAGAGTTCACTTTTCATATACTTCATAGTGTATTATGTTTAGGCCGTGATCATGCCTTAGTGATTCAAATTTCAGCACAATCGGACTAAACCTGTTTGTGTAATGATTTTTTAAATATTTTTGGGGGGAGTCTTTGCGCCCCTGCTGGCCAATTGTGAAAAATGCATCATGTCCGTAATAGACTTTTTTGCTTGTATTCATGCAGAATTTAATTCCAAAATTTTGTAAATTCCGATAAGGTTACCGTTCATGTCTATGCTAGGGGGCCCTGTAGTGTTAATTTTTCATATGTTTAATAGTGTATTATATTCAGGCCGTGATCAGGCATTAGTGATTCAAATTTCTGCACGATCGGACTAAGCCTGTTTGTGTAATCATTTTTTTACTATTTTTTGGAGGAGTCTTTGCGCCCCTACTGGCCAACTGTGAAAAATGCACCATGTCCGTAATGGACTTTTTTTTACTAGTAATCATGCATAGAATTTATTCGCTGAATTTGGTCCAAATCCGATAATGTTGACGTTTCATGTCTATGCTAGGGGGCCCTATAGAGTTCACTTTTATTAGATTTCATATTTCATCACATTCAGGTCTGGATCACACAATTGTGATTTGAATGTGAGTTCTCTGGGACAATGCCTGTGGCCGTGACACGTCACCGAAAAAACAGGAAATGAAGGCCTTTTTTCACCGGCGTGCTACGGGCGAACCGTAAGGAGTATCAAAAATCCTTCTGATGCATTTTATGAGTTTATGTCTGTAGTTGTGACATGTCAAATCTGAGCTCATTTGGACCAAACCCCGGGGACTTGAAACTTTTTGTAGACCCCCAAGTCAAAACGGCGCCGAATGTTTGATCCAATATGGCTGACTTCCTGTTCGTCATAGGGTCATGCGCCAATTCATCTTTTGGCTTGTCTCATTGTTCTCTATCACTGTCCTGAATTTCGTTTCCCTGCGACAAAGTTTGCATGTCCCTACTCCCATAGGGGTCCAATTCCAGGCGGCGCTGTTGAGTCGGGTCACTATAGTCATTGTCGTGATGCCCATTTTATCAAATTTTTTGCCGCGCCGATCGATCTGAACACCGGTTTGGGGACTTTTTGTCGACGTTCAGGGGGTCAAAAATGCAATTGTTTGGTCGGAAAAGGTAATAATAATACTTAAAGCCGCGCGCGGCGATGGTGGCCCTCGCCCCGGGCGCGCACCGCCCCCCCACGCGACCTCCGGGGACTCGCGACTGCCCCGGCACGCCATTCTCTCTTCCCGACAGCTCCCGAGGCCGACAGCTCATCCACCAGAAAAATTACATAGTGTACCTTTAAATGTTTCAGAGGAGTCATTGCGCCCCTGCTGGCCAACCGTGAAAAATGCCCAATATCCATAATATACTTTTTTGTTCACAATCATGCATAGAATTTAATCTCCAAATTTGGTACAAATCCGATAATGTTGACGTTTCATGTCTATGCTAGGGGGCGCTATAGAGTTCACTTTTCATATGTTTTATAGTGTATTATAATCAGGTCGAAATCATGCATTTCTTATTCAAATTTCAGCACGATCAGACTAAGCCTGTGGCTGCAATCATTTTTTAACTATTTTTGGGGGGAGTCTATGCGCCCCTGCTGGCCAGTGGTGGAAAATGCATCATGTCCGTAATAGACTTTTTTGCTTGTAATCATGTGTAGAATTTAATCCCCGAATTTGCTACTAATCCGATAATGTTGACATTTCATGTCTATGCTAGGGGGCTCTATAGAGTTCATTTTTCATATGTTTTATAGTGTATTATGTTTAGGCCGTGATCAGGCATTAGTGATTCAAATTTCAGCACGATCAGACTAAGCCTGTGGGTGTAATAATTTTTTAACTATTTTTTGGGGGAGTCTTTGCGCCCCTGCTGGCCAGTGGTGGAAAATGCATCATGTTCGTAATAGACTTTTTTGCTTGTAATCATGCATAGAATTTAATCCCCGAATTTGGTACAAATCCGGTAATGTTGACGTTTCACGTCTATGCTAGGGGGCGCTATAGAGTTCACTTTTATTAAATTTCATATTTCATCACATTCACACCTGGATCACACAATTGTGATTTGAATGTGAGTTCTCTAGGACAATGCCTGTGGCCGTGACAGGTGACAGGAAATGAAGGCGTTATTCGCCGGCGTGCTACGGGCGAACCGTAAGGAGTATCCCAAAAAAAGTTGAACATTTCTGTGAGTTTATGTCTCTAGATGTGACATGTCAAATCTAAGCTCATTTGGCCCAAACCCCGGGGACTTGAATCTTTTTGTAGACCCCCAAGTCAAAACGGCGGCGAATGTTTGATCCAATATGGCCGACTTCCTGTTCGTCATAGGGTCATGCTCCAGTTCATCTTTTGGCTTGTCTCATTGTTCTCTATCACTGTCCCGAATTTCGTTTCCCTGCGACAAACATTGCCTGTCCCCACTCCCATAGGGGTCCAATTCTAGGCGGCGCTGTTGAGTCGGGTCACTCGGGTCATTGTTGCGATGCCCATTTTATCGAATTTTTCGCCGGGCCGATCAATCTGGACCTCGGCTTGGGGACTTTTCGCCCATGTTCAGGGGGTCAAAAATGCGATCGTTTGGTTGGAAAAGGGAATAAAAAAAAAAAGAAACCGACGAAGAACAATACCCCTCGCCCCTGACTTTGTTAGTGGCGAGGGCCAATAAAGAAACCGGCAAAGAACAATAGCCTAACTGGCGAGGGCCAAATATCACTGTCAGTGTTCATCTGCATCTGTTTCATTTCCATGATCAAAGATTCACTGTAACGAGAAGTGCTGTATCAAAACTACATTTAAATAGGCCAAGACTAGACTAGTGTAGACTGGTCCTTCTCTATAAGCGGACGAGCTGTTGGAGTGGGGGCCCCCAAGAGCATCTAAATGCAGAGGATGAATAATGTTTCATAGCCCTTCAACACTTTTCTTGTTTCCAGTTGGCTGAATTTTTCAGAAATTCTTCCCATTCCACTGTCCAGTGCTGGTCTACTGTTCTGGTTGCTGGTGCTCACGACTCCAATTTGAAACTCAATATTGATATAGACACGATAATCAATACCGATTCAGATACCATGATTTTCAACATTAAATAGTTGTACTTTTCCCATGTGTGTTATCTGTGTGTAATGGTCAGTGGTGCAGTAGGTTCATCGTGTCCGTGTGTGTGTACTAGTCTATGTGCTCTGACACTTAACAGAGTTGAGTTATTATCTTAACCCTGTAGGAAGTCTAACATCTGACGCTTACTACTTTTGACAACCCTTATCTGATATAAACTTACACAGAGAAGGTTAGATGACTCAGCAGGACACACACACACACACACACACACACGCACACACACGCACACACACGCACACACACACACGCACACACACGCACACACACACACACACACACACACACACACACACACACACAAAGGAGAAAGCTCCTGTTGGTTTTGCAGATTGAAAGAAAAACAAGCAAGTGAAAAGTGCAAGGCAACAGATTTTATTGAAAGGCCTGTCTGGCATTAAAGTACAGCATATAAATACGGTTAGTCCAAAGGAGGTGCGGAGGATAACATACGCTTCTTTTCTTACATGAATGATACATTCAGCTGATTCTACAAGTACAAAAGGCTCATATAATGGTGAGTAACTTCATTCTCCATTCAGACTAATTTAGCTCCCTGCACACAATTGAATAGCTTAATAAATATAATAAATAACATTAAATTATCTCAGTATTTTTGAATCAGATTGGCATGATATCATGTTCAGTCATCCAAATGCTGTGTTTCATTAGTGAAGACATTTGTGGGCACAAATGAGCCCTGGCGTCCATTAGTTCTCTTCTTACTAAAGTTGAGCACATTGTTAGTGGTGCACTTCTATAGATTTAGTTGTTCACTTTCCCAGACACGGACACATTGACTCCACTGTAGTCCACTGTGTACATAGGCCACTGCTGTAACACACAACATCATTATGGTTAACCTCAGTGAACAAAAAAGGCCTCTACCCACAACCTAAACACGGACACACCAGATACTGCACTGGAGGACTCAGATTTCACATGTCCATTAAAGGTCGTAGTTATGTTGAAATGTTACCTCAACAAACACACACCTGGAGTTCAATGTTTGTTTCATTCTCACATGTCTGAGTGATCGTGCTTTATTAGGCTGTCTACATCTCAAAAGCTCCAAATGCTGTTCCATCTTATGATGTCATCATGTGGTAGTTTTGAAGTTAAAAGTTATTTTTAGTCTCAGTGGAACTGCTTTACTCGACAATACCCTAGAACAGGGGTCTCCAACCTGTAGCTCTCCACCCCCTTCCAAGTAGCTCGCCAAGAGATATCTGAATTAAACATATTGTGCTGAATAACTCAAACTGAATTGATTAAATGCTTATTTCCTTTGTAAATGTGTCATTTTGATGCCTGATTTTGTGCACTGATGACTGGATAATGATAATAATTATGTTTTATAGACATCTAACTGTACGTCATCTTCAGCGCACCATGGCTCTTATATTTACTACATTTCTGGTGACCCCTAAAATTAGTAGCTCTCTGGCATTTTCGTTTGACTAAAAGCAGCTCACAGGAGGAAAAAGGCTGGAGACCCCTGAGCTAAAAAAAAGTATTGTTACCTTTTTAAAAAATATTTTCGTTTTACTTTTTGTTCAGTTCAGACTAACTGGCTGTCTGAAATAATAGATGTAACTTCAAATTTTGGCAACTCCAGGGCTGAAAATGATTCAAATGATTCGAGTGAAGGTGTATGGAGTTTAAAAACACAGTGGAGTGCCTCCTGTAGCTCCACACTAAGCATAAGCATGTGTGAATCATTTTTGATGAGGAAACTGCAACATAACAGATCCCAACTGTGCGTCGTAAAGGTCCTTTCAAACTTGTCTTTTGACTGAACCTACCATGACAGGAATCTCATTGGCTGGTTTCACTCGTTCTGGTAAGGAGGGCGGCACTTGACTGCTTTCCTGGACTCTTTTCCGCTTCCGCTGGTTGGAGTAAACGTCTGCTCCTGATGAGCACAAGAGACAGCATCCTCATTGTTATTCATGATCATTTCTTAAATAGTTTCTGAATGTGTACAATCACTTTAAAGTTTGGACACACATTTTTCATTCATGTTTCAGACTTTTGACTGGAAGTGTAAACTAATCTTACCTGGATCCTTTACTCAAAAAAATCCAGAGAGAACAGAATACAACAGGTGGCTAGATTTATTATTTAATCTAACACCAGTTTGGAGTTATTTTTGAGTTTATTTTCCACGTGCTACAGTCCATATGTGTCCTTCATAGTTTTGTAGTGAGAATCTACAATGTAAAAAATCATGAAAATGAAA
The DNA here is from genome assembly GCF_026225935.1 of Boleophthalmus pectinirostris. NCBI lineage: Eukaryota > Metazoa > Chordata > Actinopteri > Gobiiformes > Gobiidae > Boleophthalmus > Boleophthalmus pectinirostris. Next base: position 1,657,529 of record NW_026571018.1, on the reverse strand, counting down.
AGAAATGAAAAATCGTGTCCAAAGATAAGATTAGTAGAGTACATCGTTGCCTATGGTTACCATCGGAGTGAGAAAAGGATGACCAATGACAGAAAGAGGAGAGAAATCCATTACAGGAGGCAGGTGATCAGTGTTACCCACCTGCGTTACACGAGTGAGCGCTGACCTCTGCGGCCGGCCTGTGGAAACACAAATAAAATCAAATCAGAGATGTTATTGGGAATATAATAACAAACATAATAACACCATTTTTGGAATTATGAGCCGTGCCCAATAACCCAGAGGTTTAGAGTTTGATCCTGTCCAACTTTAGTTTATTCCCAATTTGAATGTGGTATTTTTTATAACTGGTCCAGTATTACATAATGATTAGAAAATGCTGTTTTATTGCGTAATGGAGACAACAGTGTTATATTTTGGATGATTCTCGTGTCCAACTTTTGACATCTCATTGTTAAATGTAATGACTTCAGATTGTGATTCTGGTTAGGCTAAAACAGAGTCACTAGAGTAGTTGTAGTTGTAGTTGTAGTTGTAGTTGTAGTTGTGTTCTATGAAAGCCAGGGCATATCTCACAGTAGATGTGGTTTGATATTGAAGCACACGTCCTTGCTGGACTGCAGGATCCTCTCCAGGCTGGACACATCGTAGGAGTTTGGGTTTCTGAAGGGGATGTTGTCTGGAAGGCCCTGGATCTGCACTGCGTCTGGACTGGTCTTAATCAGTTTGTAGGGCACTAGCACTGGGCCCTGGCCCAATGCTTCTCCTGTAAGGGTCAAACACCATCACACTGCATCACATACTAACATCACAGTCCATCACAGAGTAACAGCGTTATTCTCATGCCAGAATAATTAAACACACCTCTAGCAAAGTAAACTCACTGATAGAACAGATCCTCCACATTACTGTCTGTGCTCAGTGTGCTGGAAACTCACACTCACTCACACTTCACAGTGAGAAGGTCCTGGGCTGCCTGGGCCTTTCTGTGTGGAGGCTGCATGTTTCTCTGGTCATAGTTTGGACCCCCCTGAGTTTGACGGTCCTGACTGAGCAGAACAGTGACATATACACGCACAGAACTGCATACAGTATCTGATTGTCCCCTGTAGTGAAACCTCATCCATGCTAATAGAAAAAAGCACAAGACAATGCTCCAGGAGCACAGTAAATGAGCAGAGGACTCAGGACTGTGGTGCTCTTGTCTCTGTGCGCACAGAGCAGTTACAACAGCAGCCCGACTAGTGACTGTATCTAGAAGAGTTTTTCCAAGTCAGTCTAAAAGAAGTGAGTCTTTAAGGATCACAGCAGACAGATAATCACGACACTGCACTGACCATATTTAGTGTTGAAGAGCTCTCGGACTTGTTCTCTGAGCAGCCCCTTCTCCCCCAGCCGGCTCACGTTCTCTTCATCTGAAAACACCCACATCTTAATTCAGAAATGAATCCAATACATCCAACTATCAGTAAGACACTGAATGCTGTTCTGAAGATACTCTTGAATAACTAACTGGAACCAAAAGAGCACACATATGTGTGTGTGTGCTTGTGGGTCCTTTCACATATTCATACTTAAACCTGAACCAGGGCATTTAAAGAAATATGAAACAGTGATGTTATGTCTGAGGATTCCCTTCAATGTAAAAAAAAAAGTGGATTTAGTCAGTAGGACAAAACTTTGTGTGAATACATTTGGTTTCTTCAGTTCTGACAGGGTTCTGCATGTCAGTGCTTTGCAGTGACATCCCCCTGGGGGTGTTCTATATGTATGTGTATGGTGGAATGTTGAGCAGTTACCAGAGTGACACAATGCACACACAGGCAAACAAAAGTTTTAAGAAAAGAAAAACTCAAGAAAAAATACTACATTGGATTTATCGGCACATTTTCAGAAGCCTGTTATCAATACAACGTGTGTGCAAAGTCAGCTCATTCTGGTCAGACTCTGTTACAAAGCAAAAACAAAGCTCAGATGAAAGTCTAACTTGAGTAACAGAGCTTCAGACAGAGCAGAGACTCCAGTCAACAACATATCCCCAAGTAGCACTAACACCTTGATACTTGAGATACTTGTCTTTATCGAGATGCAGTGTTGGTGTAGAAAGATGACATGAACTCTCAAAAGGCTCCATTATCTAAAAAAATGTATTTGCTGTTTTTATGCAGGACTTACAAATGCTTTATCAGGTAAAATGTCATGTGGTCAAATGCATTTATTTTGCATTCATCGATCACATGACTCATTTGCATGTGAGTGATGTAACTCACATGTAGCTCAGACCTGACCAATGACTAAAGTCACTGAGAAAAAGTGGGTTCATTCTTACCTGTGATCGAAGCATATGCCTTCTTCATTAAAGTGACACGGCGAGGAGCTGGAAGAAAAACAGTTTTAATTTCCACAAAAGTAGCACATGATGGCACTTTGTATATCAGAAAAAATAGGCAAAACTATGACAAACCAGGTTTTGGAATGAGTCCTTGAAAAGGCCTGTAAAGAACAAAGTACAATAGTATTGATATTTAGGCAGAACACAGTGTGCAGTACATGCAGCACATACTTGGTGATGGTGAAGTTGATCTTGTCCGCCACAGCCAGAATCCTCTCCAGGTTCTGAGAGCCAAACGTACAGGGTTTCCTGAAAGGAATTCCAGGGGGTAGGCCTTCAATGATGATAGAGTCTGGATTGTTCTTGATCCTTTTGTAAGGCACTTGAACAGGATACTTGATCCCCAGGGCCTCCCCGTACTTCCGGTTGAAGAGATCTTGGACCTGCTCTCGAAGAGTGTTGGCCAAGTCTATGCGGGAGAGTTTGGATTCTAGGCACTCTGCAAACACACACAACACCAGTGGAGTTGATGTTACTACAGTCAGTGTTTATCTACAGTGGTGGCCCTCCATAGTCTCCCACAGTCTAAAAACAACCTGAACTGTACACTGGCATCACAATCACACTTTGCTGCCCATTTTCTTATGATAAAAGCAGTCCTTTTGTCTACTCTACTTACTTTTACATGTTTAAGATTAAGCATTTATACTCCAGAAACTGTATAAGATGAAATGATTAAAATCTAACTAACTAACTAGTCTTCCTAGAATCTGTTGCAGTAATCAGCAAACTTCCAAAGGCTGCTTTATCAAAGTTAAAGTTAAGGTACTTTGGCAATCTACATTTGACCCATCCTCTACCCAGAGCCGCTGGGCCAACCCTTCAGGAGCAGAGAGCAGTTGTACTGGTGACTGGTGGCATCACCTGACTGTCTCCATGGAGATAGGTAAGTTTTAATGCCATATTATGGGGCATGCCAGGCAAAGCAAAAACATTCTCCATGTAGACAAGCAGGAGGTGTAGGAGGTGATCTGATACTGATCACAAACTTGGAAAAATAGCACAGGGAGTTGAAAAACATCACAGATTTCTGCAGAATCAATGAGCACTAAAGTCTGTTCATCTGAAATGTCGTTTGTTCTAAATGATGACAGATGACCAGTGAGCTCCTTCTTTCACATGAGTCAGTGAAACACACAAACCTGATGCGGCCTGTCTGAGGGTGACCAGACTTTGTACACAATAGACAGAGACAGTCTGGATCCGCGGCAACTTGAACATCTCTCACTATGCTTAAACGTTTTACCATTTTCATCATTTCATTCTTTTACTCTCCCAGTGTTTTCCTGTGCACGTGGCATGTGTGTGATATCAGCAAATCAAATTGAAGAGGTTGCAAAAAAGTCACTGAAATTAAAAGATACCGGAGAAACCAGGCCTCTTGGAGTAAGCTGTAGCATCCTCACTCACTGCTGTCTTCTTTACTTCTTGTTCTGTGGAAAAAAATAGGGTTTCTTTTATTTAAGGGTAGACTTCATTCAAAACTAGCTGCTAATTCTTCCATACTCATTGATATCTTATTGTACGTTTATTCTGCAGCCAAACAGACATTTTCCTCTGAATAAACTGAAAAAAGTTTAGTGCTGCTGACAGTCTGGTGTTAGATCATAGATCGTGCACAAACATGTCCTAAAAGACTTTTGTAGTTAAGGGCTAGTGCCACAAGAAATGTACTTTTTATTTCTTAACACTTAATAATGTTAACAGTGCCAGACTAGGAGGGTGCACCAAGGGGCCCCAGAGCTCGGAAGGGGCGGCCCCTGCCTGGGTAGTGTGTTCAGGGATTCTGACCTTCCTGGGACCGGTCCCACCAGCAACAAACTTAACCCAGAGACATGCCCTTACTTCATATACAAACATGCCTTAACATCAAACATTTAGAATTTCCTTGGGGATCAATAAAATATCTAAGTATCTGTCTATTTCTCTATTATAATAAGCAAAAGTAAGAAGTTTATCAATAGGAAAATGTTAGTAGTGTTACCTAATGAGTGTTAGCATAATATGACATAAATTAAGTGCTGAATAAATACTAATTATTCTAATGGAATCAATTTGCATACTTGTGTAGCTGGTTAACTTAATGTTACAGCAGGAGTCTCAAACTCAAATTACCTGGGGGCCACATTAGATAAAGTCTGAGTGAGGCTGGGCCGCATTGAGTATTCGATAAATAGCGGTTGCACAAAAAGAGAGAGAGAGAGAAAGAACAACACGCAACAAACTTTCTTAATCTTTAATAACAGTTCAGAACATGAAAATGTATTCAGAATGTAAGTTCAAGCTACTCTACTCTTCTTCAGTAAAGGTCCCATACTTAAGAGCCAGGAAATTCTGTCAGCGCCTCCTCTGTGCTCTGATACTGTGGTTGTGGGAGCGTAAAGTGAAGTGCGCACACGTGTACCACCATGTGTGGTTTGTTTTGGTTCTTCGGTGACGCCGTATGTGCACGTGTACTCGTATTAACAGATCCTCTTAGACTCGTTGCTTCACAACTGCTGTAAGTTGAGTTTTGGGATGTAAAGCTGCCTTAATAATCTGTTGTGAATCTGCATGGGCACCGATTGCAGCTTCATCTGTCAGTGCAGCCCACATTAGGGGGGTGGGATTATGCGTACATCTACCGCGGGCCGCACTAACATTATTCTTTGGAATTAAGTGGAGGGCTGCAAAAAATCCTTCTGAGGGCCGCAGTTGGCCCCCGGGCCACGAGTCTGAGACCCCTGTGTTACAGTAATAAAATACATCTATAAATGTCAGTCATTTTTGGTTCAGTACCTGAGTCTGAAACAGACGGAAGCTCTGATTTGACTTGTTCTGTCAGCAGCTCAGACCTGTGTGTAAAAGACACGTCAGGGTTATTTCGCTGTGTTTATTTCACAGTCATTTCAGTTGTATCATGTATCATCTCACCTTTTGATTATAAACTGGATGTCAGAACTAACAGCCAAGATCTTCTTTAGCTTAGCCACTCCAAAACAGTTGGGTCTGCGTAGGGAGATTCCTGGAGGCAGTCCGGTCACATACAGCTCTTCTGGATACATCTGGAACTTGGAGTAAGGGACCTTACACGGTTCACTGAGACCAAGGGCTTCAGCTGGGGACATACAAATCCACACATCTTACATGTTTGCATACCACAAACAAGGCACAACAATAGTGGAGAAACATATTTCAGAAGGTAACTCACCATACTTGGTGCTAAAAAGACTGTCCACCTGTCTTCTGAGCTGAAGAATCATCTCACCAATGTCTTCCTCTGAAGTGCCAACTGAACAAAAACATACAAGACCAAGACATGACAACCATACAGATGACAAAAGCTCTGAAACACTGTTCTCTCTGAAATGACATCGAAAGTAATATTAAACACATCTGTGATGTGGTCAAAAGAAGGTTAAAGAGGAGTTCTTTTACTTCTATATTTACTGCTAACACATACTTATACACAAATACTTAAATCACCATACTACCTTTCACTGTTTTTGAAAATGTTATATTCACAAAAACAACAAATTAACATTTAACAGTTTTATAGGTTTCACTTTCGTTTTAAATGCTCTGATTCTCCCCTCCCTTTGCTCTCCATGTTGTTAAGTCACTCCCCCTTCAGAGCAAATCGCAAATCTAATTGCACATGCAAGAGTTTGATTTTTCTCAAATGGTGCAGCGCTCCTGCACACCATCACACTATCACACTATCACACTATCACACTATTACACTATTACACTATCACACTATCACACTATTACACTATTACACTATTACACACTATCACACTATCACACTATCACACTATCACACTATCACACTATCACACTATTCACACTATTACACTATTACACTATCACACTATTACACTATTACATTATTACACCATCACACTATTACACTATCACACTATTACACTATCACACTATCACACTATCACACTATTACACTATTACACTATTACACTATCACACTATCACACTATTACACTATTACACTATTACACTATCACACTATCACACTATCACACTATTACATTATTACACCATCACACTATTACACTATCACACCATCACACTATTACACTATCACACAATCACACTATCACACTATCACACTATCACACTATCACACTATTACATTATTACACCATCACACTATTACACTATCACACCATCACACTATCACACCATCACACCATCACACTATCACACTATCACACTATTACACTATCACACTATCACACTATTACATTATTACACCATCACACTATTCACACTATTACACTATTACACTATTACACTATCACACTATTACACTATTACACTATCACACTATCACACTATCATGTAGTGCAGAGTGTACCTTCAGAGGCTGGTCTCACACTGGGGAGGGGCGTGTTTGGACGTGGAGCTTTGACTGCACAAAACAAAACAAAAGAATGTACATTTGATTAGAATGTACAGAAAACAAATACATTACAGTTTATTGCATGAGGGCTAACTGCACACAAGAGCATTTCAAAAGTGCCCAGACCGATCTGTCTCACACTCATAAAGGATAGTCACACCACACACCAGCTGATTTCATGAACGGGCTGCAAAAGTGACACGTGCTTTAATTAGATACACAAGAATACGAGACAAGCACCTTTCCTGTTCTTGTTTATAGGCCAGTGTGGTGGGGAAAGCAGCCTGGCCTACAGAAAGTACTACTGGTAAAAAAATACTCTGTTTGAAGCATGTTGTCAAATAAGTTTGGGGATGAGCAGGTGTTTGGGGTGAATGATGCGCAGTATGTGAACAATCCAAAAGTGAAGTAAACACATGGCATAGTCCGGCAAATCAAACTAGAGCCCTGCACACCCAAAACAAAACAGTGCAGCGCAGGGTACATTTTGAAAGCTCATTGCGGGCGCAGGTGGGACTGCACAACGCGGGAGCAGGCAGGATAATAAATTGCAGTGCCGCAAACTAAATATGAGTGTAAAGAAAAATGTTCAAATGATAAATCTGTGCCTACCATGCATAATTTGTGCTGGATATTTTATTTGGCCTTAATAAAAACATTTTAAGCAGCTTAAATTTGAGCATGTGGTCTAATCTCACGCACATTTTAAACAATTCCTTTACACTTCTCCATGTTTGATAGAGCTTAAGAAAGAGAACATTCCCATGTTGTGGGACTTATGGGCAGGAGTGGGACAAAATATCGCAGATGTGGGCGGGAGCGGGACTGAAAATTACAATTCTTTGTAGGAGCGGGAAAAATTCAGTCCGGCGCAAACCTCTAAATCGGATTTATTGGCTAATACGCTCTAGTGTGCAGCTGGCCAAATTCAACTATGGATTACATTGATTGCACTTACCGGTATACCATTCCCTTTGTGGTCATTTGTGAAAAAAGAATACTTAAATAATAAGAAAAAAATAACAAATGAACAAAAGATGAAGCATATTGAAAAGAACAAAGGGCAGTCCATTTACCCCCTGAATGTAAGACATGGGTGAATGCTCTTTTTGACCAGTAAAAACAGCGGACATTTAATACATACTTGCAGTCGAAAAAAGAGGTCCTAATCCTGTGTTTAGTAGTCTGTAGTAGTCTGCTAGTCCATTACAAAACATCTGAATACCATGAAAAAGTTCAATAATTTTTAGTCACCCAAAGTCAAACACATACAGACCCATACACACTCATGACACACAGTGAAATATTTCTTGACATTTTGATGATTATGGCTTACAGATAAGGGAATTTAACTAAATTCTGTGTCTCAGAAATTTTGAATATGATATAGTTCAATATTGGAAAGTCATGGAGTCACACCTTAATCAGCTATTTAACTGAAAATACAAGCAAAGGTTTCCTGAGCCTTTAACTGGTCTCTCGGTCTGGGTCAGTGGGTGACACAGACAGACACTGACACCGTCCACAAGGAGAAAGACACTAAAGGTCATTGCTAAAGGAGATACTTGTTCAGAGTGTTGTATCCAAGCAGATTCAGAGAATCTTGAGAGTGGAAGACAAAAAAGTGTGGTAGGAAAAGGTGCATGAGCCAAAGAGATAACTGCAGCTTTGAGAGGATTCTCAAGCAAAGTCCACTCAAAAGTTTGGGGGAGTTTCATAAGGAGTGGACTGAGGCTGGAGTCAGAGCATCAAGAGCCACTGTGCACAGATGAAGCCCATGAGACATGAGAAGATGTGCTGTGGAGAAAAACAACTGGACTGTTGCTCAGTGGTGTTACTGTACTTGATTGTCCTGCAAACTCTTCTGACCTGAAACCCCATAGAGACTCTCTGAGATATTGTCAAGAGGAAGATGAGAGACACTAGAGTCAACAATGCAGATGACCTGAAGGCCACTATCAAAGTTTTTCTATTCCACATGAGCAGTGTCACAGGGAGATCTCCTCCAGGCCACGGTGCAGTGATGCAGTAACTCATGCCAAACAGGCCCAGCCAAGTATTGAATACATAGAAATGAACATCATTTTCAAAAGCCTGACATTTCAGAGACACATTGTTTTTTTTCATTATCTGTAAGTCATAATCATAATAATTCAAGAAATAAAGTCTAGAAATATTTAGATATATAATATTATGTGTCATGAGCCTATAGAAATATATCTGTATATATCTGAAATATATCTGAAACAAGTAACAAAAATATTTAACTTTTTCAAAATATTCTATATAGTTTTTTGCAATGGGGTAATTAGGTATTTGTATATAAATGTGTTTTTCACTGGTTTTACTGGTCAGTGGGTTTAAAGTGATTTAGTGCAGGACTTTGGGGAAAAATGCACTTTTCTATAAATCCTTTTGAGTATTTCTTGTTTCAACTTCATTCATTAAAAATGGGTGTAAATGAGTCTGCTCAGTTGATGATATAAATCACATTTAACCTAAAAACTAGTGCAAGATGAAAGAGGACTAGTATTCTATCTAGCATTGAGAAAAAGAGAAAAACAGGACAAAAGGGTGCTTTGTAGGATGGCAGGGCCTAACAGGCAGGTGGGGTCTCTTTACACTAACAGGGGACTAACTGGGGACAGGTGGGGTCTCTTTATGCTAAAACAGGGGACAGAGAAGGTCTCTTTAGTCTAACAGGACAGAGGGGGTCTCTTTAGGCTAAAACAGGGCACAGAGGGGGTCTCTTTACGCTAACAGAGGGCCAACAGGCAGGTGGGGTCACTATGACCTGACAGGGGGCAGAGAGGGGCAGGTATAAAGAGTTACCTGTGTGGCACTGTGGTTGAGAGGGGGCAGATGGGGGGTCTCGGGAAATGGAGGGAGCTACTGTTAGACATAGTGCAGTCTCCACAGGCTCAGGGGTCTCCTCCACTCTGCTGCTGGCCTCTGCACACACAACACACAGAGTAAGCAGAGTTTATAGCCCGGGTTAATGACAGAATGATATGATCAGGTTCATGTATGCTGCAAGAACAACTGTCTAATTAAAGCCGCGCGCGGCGATGGTGGCCCTCGCCCCGGGCGCACACCGCCCCCCCTGGCGAACGCTGGGGACTTGCGACCAGCCCGACACACCGCTCTCTCTTCCCGACAGCTCCCGAGGCCAACAGCTCGTCACCAGAAAAATGACATAGTGTACCTTTAAAATTGGATAAAGTGAATGATTCTAGAGACAAACTGTAGACACTAAGCCACAGGTCACGTGACTTTAATGGTCAAGAGCACTGTCACACTAAGACTAAGTGCATGAAAACACATCCTCCACCAGAAAAGTTACATAGTGTGCCTTTAAATTTCTCAGAAGTGAAATTATTCTAGAGGCCAAAGTGTAAAACTAGGGCATAGGTCTTACTGACTTTTATGATGAGGAGTACGTCAGTGAATGTTTTGGCAAAGTTTTACAAATGAATGTAAAACAAATTTTATGTCACACAATAATAAATTGTGTGCATTCATATAGGTGGCGCTGTATCCCTGATAACTGTATTTGACATATCAATGGAATAAGGGTCATGCAGTGTATAACTGATAGAAATGTCATCACAATCGGACAAAACATGTGCATATAATAATTTTTACAATATTTTTTGGAGGATTCTCTGTGCCCCTGCTGGCCAACCGTGAAAAATACACCATGACTGTAATAGACATTTTTGCTTATAATCATGCATAGAATTTAACCCCCAACTTTGGTCCAAGTCCGATAATGTTGACATTTCATGTCTAAGGTAGGGGGCGCTATACTGTTCACTTTTCATATGTTTTATAGTTTATTATATTCAGACCAATATCCCGCATTAGTGATTCAAATTTCAGCACAATCGAACTAAGCATGTCCCTGTCATAATTTAAAAAATATTTTTTGGGGGATTCTTTGCGCCCCTACTGGCAAACCGTGAAAAATGCATCATGTCCGTAATAGACTTTTTTGCTTGTCATCATGCATAGAATTTAATTTCCGAATTTGGTCCAAATCCGATAATGTTGACGTTTCATGTCTATGCTAGGGGGCGCTATAGAGTTCACAGTTCATATGTTTTATAGTGTATTATAATCAGGTCGAAATCAGACATTAGTGATTAAAATTTCAGCACGATCGGACTAAGCCTGTGGGTGTAATAATTTTTTAACTATTTTTTGGAGGAGTCTTTGCGCCCCTGCTGGCCAATGGTGGAAAATGCATCATGTCCGTAATAGACTTTTTTGCTTGTCATCATGCATAGAATTTATGTCCCGAATTTGGTACTAATCCGATAATGTTGACGTTTCACGTCTATGCTAGGGGGCGCTATAGAGTTCACTTTTATTAAATTTCATATTTCATCACATTCAGGTCTGGATCACGCAATTGTGATTTGAATTTGAGTTCTCTAGGCCAATGCCTGTAGCCGTGACAGGTCACCGAAAAAACAGGAAATGAAGGCGTTATTCGCCGGCGTGCTACGGGCGAACCGTAAGGAGTATCCCAAAAAAAGTTGAAAATTTCTGTGAGTTTATGTCTCTAGATGTGACATGTCAAATCTAAGCTCATTTGGCCCAAACCCCGGGGACTTGAATCTTTTTGTAGACACCCAAGTCAAAACGGTGCCGAATGTTTGATCCAATATGGCTGACTTCCTGTTCGTCATAGGGTCATGCTCCAATTCATCTTTTGGCTTGTCTCATTGTTCTCTATCACTGTCCCGAATTTCGTTTCCCTGCGACCAACTTTGCCTGTCCCCACTCCCATAGGGTTCCAATTGTAGGCGGCGCTGTTGAGTCGATTCACTCGGGTCATTGTTGCGATGCCCATTTTATCGAATTTTTCGCCGGGCCGATCAATCTGGACCCCGGTTTGGGGACTTTTCGTCCATGTTGAGGGGGTCAAAAATACGATCGTTTGGTCGGAAAATGGAATTTAAAAAAAAAGAAACCGACGAAGAACAATACCAGGGGCGAGGGCCAATGAACATGGATGAATACTTTCTCATGATTCTTCATTCAGGGGTCATGATTTTGATTTGATTTCTGGAAGGACACAGCAACACAACAAACAATGCAAATGGTCACATTTGTACAGAACTTTTCTACCTCCAATGAGCACTCAAAGATTTACATCCCCATGCACACGCACACACGCACACACACGCACACACACGCGCGAACACGCACACACTTGGTTTCCATATTTTTACACATTACACAATAATATTATTTCTAACCTTAACCATAATTATTACTTGTCTAACCTATTAACCTATGTAATGGTGAGATTTAAACCAGGGGGACCTGATTTTTGTCAGTAGTGAAAACAGGTCCTCCAAGGACACACCAACACCTGTGGGAGCAGGGGTTGCACATCCAGCCTGTGTGGCAGTGAGTGGGTCTTAGAAGTCTAAAAACTGTTTTGATGTTGAGAGCAGGATTTGAAGATTCAACTTTGAGGGTGATTTCTCTACCAACTGAGCTGCTGTCTTCAGACTGGTTAGGTGCTTCTTCACCTACAATTCACACGTCTACTCCTCTTGCCTCCCGGACCCTAGTGCATCCACAGCTCACATGGGGGAGCGTCTTGAGATTCAATAAAAAAAAAGCTGTGCCATAATGGTTTTGGAGACCTTCTCTTTTACTGTATTTGCTTATTTTATGAGTGTCCATTACTGGTCCTGAGTTAATTGTCTGTTTCCATGGAAACATATTTTTTTTCCCATATTGGTCATAGTAAAGGATTTGTAAACACTACTCAAAATCGACTTACCAGGTAGTGTGACCTGTAAAACGTTATTGTCTGGAGGCTCTGACTTAATCCTCTTCAGAGAAATGCAGTCTCCTGGAGGACCTGTTTACACACAGTCAAAAATGCACACTTGTTTCTCTGAGAAAAGAAAACTAGGATAAGGCAGAAATATAGAATCTTCAATCAAATGTGTATATGACTCACCAGAATCACACTCTGCCAAAGGACTTACACATTCACTTGTGGATCTGGAAAGTTAAAGAAGACATATGCTCTTTTCATATGCTTTGTCAGGTAGGACTAAATAACAACATGTTTAACAACAGCTACTTATTTAACCAACTTATTGTTAAAATCAACTATTTAGTTAGATGTAGTTGTTATTTTGGGCTATAAAAATACATTGCATTGAATTTTACATTTTGTTCATTGTTTTGTTGACTTTTAACAACAGAAGAAGAAGTTTGCTCTCTTATCAAAAACATACCTGGAATAGTATTGTTGCTCCCTGAAAAATGAATTTCCTTCAGGATAAATATGTACAGTATTATCTATCTATCTATTGATTTTTACATAGGCCTACAGTGCCGAAATAAAATGTAGCCCATTTAAAGCTGGGGTACGAGAAAAATTTGTTAAGATGACAAAAAGCTTTGTCATCATACAAGTGTGCAAGTACAGCAAAATGATCTACATCAGACCTGAGCCTGTGACTGTGCACCAGCCTGAGAGCATGGTTTGGAGCTAGGGGAAACCGGAACACCCAGAGGAAACCTACACAGATATGCAAGTTTCAGCCAGCGGCCGAGTCAACCTGGAAGTAAGCGTGGACTTCAGCGCTCTGAATGGCTGTGCTTGAGTGGTCCACCACAGTTTCACTTTAGTATCTGTAAAAAGCTGTTCTAACGCCACGCACATGCCTGAAAATGAATGCATGAGGATAAAGGGTTTGTGAGAGCGACAGATCAGTTCGACAAAAATACTTCCTCCTTCCAGAGTGTGAAAATCAGGTACCCCAGCTTTAACATTTAGAGAGAAGAACATGTGCACTGTGTGTTTGCAGAGTGTTTGCCTCAGTATCTACAGCTCTGATATGTCTGACCTGCTGCTTTGAGGGTTGCTCAGCAGTTCAGTGACAGTTGGAGCACTCATTTGATCAGAGAAGCTTTCATCAGAAGTGGGTTCTAAATCATGCTTGACGTCCTCTCTTACAATCTTGCCAGCAGCTTAAAAACAGATTGAAAGTTTGGTTTCAAATCGGACTCTCATAAGCATCAGAAAATCATTTGGAAAAAACAGTGGGTTTACCTGTAAAAATCCGGTCATCAAACATGCTACAAAACAGAAGAAAACAGGCAGAGTAAAGTTTATAGTGTTAATTCATCTTTCCATTCAACTGTCAATTCTATCTACACATTTGATTTTGTATGAAATGTTTCCATGGAGATGTCAGTTCTTTGCCTGAAATGTTCCACAGTTTGGCATAAAACTGAACTATCTGCATGGAGACAGCAGGTGATGCCATTAGGCCAAGAGATCAGATCTGTAGAGAGGCAACCCCACTTTTTTTCTTGTAGAACAAAAGTGTGTTCAGATGCTGACAATGGGATAAAGGCTACTGTGTCTCTTCTGCGTTTGAAATTTACCATGTGTGGGGTTTCTTACCGTCGAACAATAAAGCGTATTCCGTGGCGTTCGTCCAGGATACGTTTGAGTTTGGGCACTCCGTAGGTGCATGGCCTCTTAAAGGGGATCTGGTCAGGAATGCCCACTATCTCCACTGCCCCAGGGTCACAGGCGATTTTACGGTACGGCACAGGCACCATGTGATCCAGACCTAGAGCCTCAGCTGCAACAAGAACAGAAGCAAAGCTGTTAGACCCACGCTTCTATAGAGCTTCTGCAGTTGTGGTCACGTAGTCCCAGCATGCACCTCCAAACCTCACACTGGCAGTGGAGCGACTGAGAATTCACACTTCAAAATCTACATGACGTATTGTTTTTAAAATAACACCTGTGCCAGGTGAGGGTCACTCATGTTTAATCTGATTAGTTTTAAGATAAATCATTGTCTACGATTTCCTTTAATGAAGAAAAAAAAACAAAAAAAAAACTCCAAAAGCAATTTAATGCCATTCATTGGCCCTGTCAGATTTAGTCACGTGGGTGCAGGAGCTCTACTGTAGAATTACTTTCAATCATTTTTAACCACACAAAACATTGTCATATTTGACATCTAATTCATAGATTTCTGAGATGGGTAGTACTCAGTTACATTTACTTTTTAAAGAAATGTTCTACTTTTCTAGCAGCATGGTTTTACTCCTTCTTGATTATTATTTTCACTTAAGTAACAGTAACATACAGTAACTACAGACTCATGACACATTAACTCTTGAAGTATAATATGGCCGATAACAAAAAAACTAAATTAAAAATTTGAATATTACATAAGATTAATTTTTCACATCACTTCACACATCAGACTTCAAGAAATTGTAGATTCTGTGCCTTGAGTGGATTTTGCTTGACAATGCTCTCAAAATTGTGGTCATATTTTTGGCTGGTGCATCTTTTCCTACCACTCTTTTTTTTCTTCCACTCAAGATTCTCTGAATCTGCTTGGATATGGCACTCTGTACAAGCAGCTTCTTAGCAATGACCTTTTGTGTCTTTCTCCTTGTGGATGGTGTCAGTGACTGTCCTCTGGACATCTGTCCAGTCAGCAGCCTTCCCCATGACTGTGTCGCCCACTGACCCAGACTGAGAGACCATTTAAAGGCTCAGGAAACCTTTGCAGGGGTTTTTAGTTAACTAGCTGATTAAGGTGTGACCCCATGACTTCAAAATATTTTACACTTTCACAATATTCAAATTTTCTGAGACATGTATTTTGAGTTTTCATTATCTATAAGCCATAAATCACCAAAATGTCAAGAAATAAAAGACTTGACTTCCTGAAATGACTAACAAAAAATATTAAACTTCTTCATAATATCTTTTTTGAGATGGACTAGTATGAGTACTCATGCATTATTAGTCTATGTACATCTACAAGGCTCAAAATGCTCTGTTCCACTTTGTGATGTCATGAAGTAGCATTTTGTTAAATAGAGATTGGCAATTCTATGCCTTAAATCATCCAAGTGATTCTAATGAAGGTGTATAGAGTTTAAAAACATAGTGGAGCACTTCCTGTATTACCACATGACATCACAGGGTGGTTTTCAGTTTGAGAGAAAGCCTAAATATGCAAGATTATATATAAGAAAGCCCTTTAAATGTTTTCTCCTCACCGTATCTGCTGTTGAACAAGATCTGCACACATTCTCTTAAAGTGTTGATGTCTTCAGTTTCTTTAATAAAAGTGTCCCATTTTTCTAAAGATAAATACACAAAATGACAGTTTGGTTTTGGTCATGAAATATCATCGTTGTCATGATGTGTGGGAGTACTCGTCTTTACCTGATTTCTCATGCACTATGGAGAAGAGCAGTCTCTTGGAGATGTGGATGCTGGGTGGGCTGTGGCAGTGCTCTCCAGATCTCGACACTTCATCTAAATATATTGCCATAACATCAACAGCTGGACACACTCAGCAGACAGATTTGGTCTCTCTGTTTGGGCCTGTGTACTTTATATTGGTTAATCATAGGAATGCTCAGTACTCTATGTTTTAACATCATGTGAACACCGCCTATTAGCTGTAAACATTTCTGCCTTCATAAAGTTGCATTAATTTCATACCAAATATTACAAGACAACATATTATTTTTCAATTTTTTTAAATTTTTTTTAAACATTTTCAGTAGATAACATTGTGTCATCTGAAACTGGCAGAAACAGGAGCTTTGTTCTATCTCCTGAGAAACTCACCTCTTTTATATAGGCCTGGATATAATTTATATTTGCTCTCTTTTATTTCATTGTATTTTGCTTGTGAGCTATAGTCAGTGAGCTAGTCATAGTTTGTAAGTGTAGTGTTTGTAAGTATGTTGTGTAAGACACAAAAACATTAGTGTGGTATTGTAAATAGTTACCGCTGTTGGCACAGTCTTTGACAGCCATAGTCTTGGCTCCGGAGCATCTGGACAGTCTGTCTTTGCTCAGCCCCAGCAGAGACAGAGGGCTGAAGTCGGGTTTGCCGTCGTGGTGAGGTTTGGAGGACATGGGCATGCCATAGAGGAAGCTGGACAGGGCCATGTTGTTTGAAGGGGGCAGGTCAGCTGAAAGAGCTGACAGGGAGCATGGGGCTGAGCTCTTTGCTTGGCTCTGAGTGCCTGGGTTCACCGCAGACGTGGAAGAGTTGCATCGGCTTTCCCGACTTAGATCCTCTGCTGGCCTTTACACAGTACAGGTTAAATGAGCACACATATTAAAACAGGTTGTTGGAGAACAGTTATGGAATTCTCTAATCTGATGTTGTTTCCAACCAGAAAGTACCATTTTAAACCTAAAAAATTGCCAAACCAGAGCAGCAAAATCTTAAATCATGGATCTCTAATCGTTTTCTTCCAGTAAGACCTTTACAAAATGAAAATGCCAGAGGTACAGGTTGGAGACCTGTCTTAAATATAACAATCTTATGTGTGTTTTAGTGATCTAACCACTCATCAGCACTTTAAATGATTTTCTGAATAATGTTTTTCTTAATACAAAATGCACAAAAGTCCAGTCTGGCTTAACCTTTGCATTCACTTTATGTGGTTTAAATTTAAAGCAGGTGGAAAGCAATACTGGGACTTTAACAAAAACACATCACTCACACTGTGGCTGGAAGCAGCTAATTATTTTCCTCCTCTGAAAGCTTGTACTAGAGAAACTACAGCATGCACAGCTCTGTCCTCTGCACGGACAAACCATGAGGCTGCATGTTCTCCCACCCACTACACAACTCCCACCTGAGTGAAACAGCTCTGATCCTCTCATTGACTGTCCCTTAGATGACACAAGAGTCCTGGGTTGTCCTAACAGACTGTAGATGTTCTGAAATGCTGCTGACCTCTTGAGCACGCTGAAGTGCAGGCAGTGGCTAAGCTCCAGAATCCTCATGAGGGTTTTGCTGTCATACTCAGACGGCCTCTTCAGAGTCACTCCCTCTGGTAAACCTGAAGCCACCACACAGCCAGGGTTCTTCTGGATCCACTCATAAGGCACAGACACAAGGTTGCTCTTCCCTGCTGCATCACCTGAACAACACCACATCACTCAAGCACTCACAGCAGTACAGGCTGGGCTCCAAGTCAAAACACACATTTGGCTTTGTTAAAGTGTTGTGTGATTCTGAACCATTCGGGCATGATTTATTTATTTATAATTAGTTCTCAATATAAAAATAACTAGGCTACAATTTAGAGCATATGGGCTAAATCAACAGAAATGAAGTGACAGTGTATTGCCATGCGGCCTGATCATAAACCATATAAAGAAGTGGACGGAGGCAGTGTGATGTCACCCACAGCCTTCAGCTCCAGTCAACTGAAGTTCATCGAGGCTGGCGGTTATAGGGACCAGTATAAATTCCATATTCGGAATTCCAACCGCGAGTATCATAGCAACCAAAGAGCCAATCAGCAACGCTGTCAATCAAACCTGATGAAGATAATGGGCGTGACATCAGAGAAAGGCACCTGATTGGGCTGTTATTAATGTTCATATTTTAACACCATGTTTGGTCTCACGGTCCCAAAAACCAAATTGTAATCCACATAAGTGATATTGTCACACCAGAAAAGGGCATTACTCTTCCAGATGAACACTTCCCCAATTTATAAGCTTCAAATTAAGCTCAAGATGAGCTCTGTCACTCGGTCACTATAACAGAATGAATAAATCATACCCCAAAGCCCCGACTTCAAGACTTCATTTGTCCACAGAAAGCTTCGGGACAATTTTATGAGAGAGTTACAGATTTAAGGAAAAAAAAACAAAAAACTGGTGTAAACAGTGCAACACACAGACTGTATATAAATGACACAGCTAGTCCACTAGCTGCTGCTTTCCAAACGGGAAGTGAGCATAGACCCACAGTGGTTTCTTCGAGGACTGGTTGGAATTGACTTTTATTGAAAAGATGTTGTCCCTTTCACTGTAACTGCTGCTGTCAGGCTCGTCATTCTGACCTTAACATTTTTGTTTTAACTCACTCTACATGATCTTGGAGTTTTTAGTCCACAATTTTGTCTGTAATTTAAGATATGAACATTGATAACAGGTGCCTGCTTTTCCTGAGGTCACTCTTGCTGGTGTTAACAACAGGTTGATTGACACTATTGCTAAGAGCCGGCCTCCACCCCAGCCAGCGGAGCTGAGGAACCATGTAACTTGAGCAGTCTCGTTACCTGGTTGCAGATTAGTCGCTATAACTCTTAGCTATTATGAACTTCATTTGGTTGCAACCAGTGATTACAGATGACATCACACTCCCTCAGTCCACTTCTATAATACATTGTATATAACATGAATTTAAAGCAACAGGTAATTGTGAGACATGTTCAGAAGTTTACGTCTGTACAGTTCAATCATAACTTTTGAAACATAATCCTGTGTTAGTTAGAGAAATGTCCACTAATTTACTGTATAGTTTACTTTAATACAGTGAGTTGACTTACTGTAGAGAACTGTGAAGACCTCCTCCACCATCTTCCTCAGCACAGCGATGTTGGACTGCTCTGAAGCTCTGGGCTGACACTGCTCAGGACCTTTTGAGGGTTTGATCTGCTCCACCTCCTGCTCTTTGGTGTGGGGGTTAGTGTTTGAAGTTTGAGCACAGGGTAAACCTGGGGAAAACACATGTGTTCATCTTAAATTGGTTCATGAAGAAATGACAGGATGTAAATATATGAAAACATCATCTCACACTTTATCATTATCAATAAATCAACCCTTTTTAAAGCCTGTGCTCTTTACTTTTTAAAAAAGTACTACAATTACAACTGAACCTGGATTGCCAGCATCTTAACCTGCAGATGGATAGCTCTTAACGGCTTTGCATCACATTTCTATCGGGTCCAATTAGCTTCCATACATTTGGGCTTTGTAGTCCATGAAGGCGGGTGAAGGCAGCTCCAGTTGCTTTTTTTTTGCCTTTGCCTACCTTAAGGCAGCCTTTATTATTAGGGCATACATAGTGGTGTAACAGACCCGTCGTTTAACCTAAAAAGGTTCAATTGTGTGTGTGAATGGGCTTCCAGGGGTGCGTGTGCAGATTGGTTTAGATGCCATCGCCATATATACTGTCCAACTCCAGCCTCCAGCAGTGAAGTACAGAACCATCTAGGCACTCCCCCTCTTTAATGCCAGCGCTAGTGGGAAGATCGGGGGAAAGATAGGGTCCTATGTCACTTAAAATCAAACTCTTACAGTTCTCTTAAATAACGCTTACGGCAGAATTTGAAGAAGTCGGTCTGGATTTCCCTTCTTGAGTTGAGGAAGACGCGGCCTCTCTCTGTCCCCACGGCGATCACACTGTCCTCGTGCACCGTCACACAGGCCACTTCTGCGTTCAACTTGGACATGGCTGAGCACTGAAACACAGAGTCAAAATGCACACACTCACAAGCGTCTGGGAAAAACATCTAACAAGGCTTTTCTGACAAGCACTATGAAGGAGATCTTTAGGCAGAATAAGACAGGAGCTTTGGTTGTTTTTTGGAGTGGGAGATTTGCCTGGAACTTTTACAAAGATGTGAATCTGGTCACTGGTGCATGTCCCCATTTTCAGACAGGTGTGATTGATAGGTAGATTAGCCAGTCAGGTACAGGGACAGATTAGCCAATCAGGGAGAGTCAGTTCATATTAAAACAAATATGGCTGCTGATGAGGAAAGTATAAAAAAGAAAATATCACAGGGGACTGAAAAACATGAAGGATTTCTGCAGAACCAATGAGCGATGCACATCTCAGTTAATCAGAAGGGAGAGAAATGTAATTTTGTTTGTAAAGGAGGTTTGTTCATTTGTAACCTCTGCTTCTTGCATCAGTGAAATAAACAAATCTGATTGGACAAACATGTTTGTTTCTTGCTCAATGTGCAACAGAGGCCTTGGGCATCAGACTGATTTCTCTGCACAGAAAACAGAGAGATATCAGTCTGGATCTGCCAGGCACAGGGTACTTGATCACTGTGCCCATTCAAATAGTGATTTCAATGTGATTATGCTGAATGTAGCAGCTGTGAATGTGTAAAGTGTGCAGATCACATACCACCGAGTCGAGCGCAGACACCAGGCTGGTGAGGATCTCCTGCCGCAGAGACACCAGCGGGAGGCCATGGTCCAGCCGGGAGTTGCTTCTGAAGGCATCAGTGGTGACCTTCCTCAACTGCGCCATGCCTAGAATTAAAAAGGGACAGCCATCTTACAACTAAACAAAAACGAGCCAAAACATGTTAATCTATTGCAACTAATCAATAACTGTCAAGTGATTCAGTAATCCAATCATTGTTATCTGCACTTCAAAACATGCCAGGAGCTGACACAAGACAGTTTAATGTATCAAAATATTACACATGAATGTGTTTTTGATGAAAGCCTCTTCAGTCTGCAAATCTCCCCAATCATGATGGTCTCTAGCGGCCTCACTGTAGCTTTATCCGGGTCAAACAGTAAAACTCTCATATTCACAGGCCTGTCACAATATAAACAACTAATGGATTAGTCCTGGCATTTATTCCTTGGATTAATCTATTCAGTTTAGATAAACTAAATGAATAGTTAGTTGCAAACCTTAAAGAAGACTGATTGTGGTAGTGTCTGTGGTTACATGCACACTTTAATTATCATCAGATAATAACATTTTTGGAATTATGAGATTATTACAATGACATCTAAACAGCAACATTAGAACAGAGGTCAGAATGTCATTATCTCCTTAAAAACATGGAGTTGTGTTTTGTTTCATTTACATGTGCTTCACTAATTCTGCATTATTAGTCTGTCTACACCTCCAAACCTCAAAATGCTCTGTTCCACCTTGTGATGTCATGAAGCAGTAGCTACCTCTTTACCTTTTGTTCAGCAGCAATGGACAATTCCAGGGCAGAAATCATCATGATTCATGTGAAAGTTTATGGATCTTAAAAACACAGTGGAGCACTTTCTGTTTTACCACATGACACAGGGAGGTGGACGGGGTGAGCAAAAATATTGAAATACTGATATATCGTAACATTTAAAGTGATGATATTGTGGGCTGCTGTATCGATATATCGCCAAGAGTATTTTTTGGTGTGACTAAATTATTTTGTTACAGCTACAATTTGGTGCTTGTTTAGAGGAAGGAAACTTGTTTATGTGATACATTTGACATTTTCACTGTTTTGATGATTAAAATGTTTGTATGTCATATTCACTTAGCACTAGAAGAGGTTTAACAAAGACCTTTAGTATCACAGCCATGTTTAAGCCAATATCTTTATTCAACCGTATCCAATCAATTTGAAATATATCATATTGAATCGTATCAAATCAAAAGATCATTGTTTTGACATATGTATCGTATTGAGGCCCATGTATCGAGGTTTGTATCATATCAGCAACTTCTAAATGATACCCAGCCCTCGAGGGGGAACAGAGTGTTTTCAGTTTGAGAGAAGAACTCAGCCTAAATCTGCAGGAATTGGTGGTTTTACAGATTTTAGAATGTGATGATGTCATACTTCCAAATGGGGCAAGAGCCACTTTTCCTGTTTTATTACATTATACTTTGTCATGAAAGCCCTGAGCCAAAATGTAAATTCACCAATGTTGAACCTGAACATTTCTATTAGTGTCTAGACACAAGAACTCACTGTATGCAGTGTTGGGAAGGTGACTTTTAAAATGTATTCCCCTACAGATTACAGATTACATACCCCAAAATGTAGTTTGTAACGGAATCCATTAAGGTACTTAAAGTGAGTAATGTAATCTGAATACTTTGGATTACTTTACTTTACTTGATTTGCTGTAGAAAAGCAAAGATTAGGATATTTTCACATAAGACGTTTTGTCTGCTAAAAGACAATAAAAAGACCAGACTTTCCTTAACCGTATTAAAAAATATTATTGAGAGAAGAGGAGGAGACAAGGTCTGCACGGCATGGTTTAGTCCTGTTAAATCCTGGTTTAGACCTGGTTTAGACCTGGTTTAGACCTGGTTTAGACCTGGTTTAGACCTGGTTTTAGTTCTGGTTTAGACCTGGTTTTAGTCCTGTTAAATCCTGTTCTAGAAATGGTTTAGACCCTGGTTTGAGTCCTGGTTTAGACATAGTTTAGACCTGGTTTAGTGTCCGGCAATGAGTGGAATTACAGAAAAAAAAAGGGGGGGGATAGCCCAAAATGTAAAAACAGTTAAATATTTCCGTGTAATCCACTTATTTCAGCAAAGTAACTGTAATCACCACTCCCTGAAACAGTAACTGTAACCGAATACAGTTACTCATAATTTGTACTCTGATTACGTAACTCCAGTACATGTAATCTGTTACTCCCCAATACTCACTGTATGGTAACAAAAATCTGCAGTTTAACAATATTACTTTAAGTTGTCCCCATCTGTATTAAATAACATTGGTCTATAGAAAGCTGTGATGTCATCTGAAACCAGCAAACTGTGTTAAACATGTGTGAATGAAACAAAACACAAGGGCAGGTTTGTTTGTGATGAGGAAACTACTTTATAACAATAATCAGAAAATAGTGTAACATGGGGCTTTTTATAGATGAATGCTTTGCTTTTAGAACATGTCCCATCACATGCAAATAAAGTCACTTTCCTGACTGATCCAGTGTTTGATCTGAGCCTTCCTTTGTATCTCCCAGTGTCTATGCCACACTCTTCACTTGTTGTATTGTAAAAGTTGGTTCAGACTTTAGCTGGACACTCTTGAGCACTGTCTAGCACCGGATCTGTCAAATCCCCTCGGTTTTTAGTGCTCACTTTCTCCCACACGGATCAGAATGTTCATTTCAAGTGGATTGACGACTATTCTAATCTAATCTCATGATACTCCCGGGAGTTACCTACTTGGGCGTAACACTAGAAAAAAAAAACTTAGATATGTAGTGCATTATGCCACGCACGAGTGTCTAACGGGCTCAGTTTGCTGCTTTATTCCAGATTCGTGGGCTAATCTGACGCCAGCTCCAGAGCGCTGTTTAATCTGCTAACATTAGCTCGTTTACATTAGCCCATTAGCTAGCTAGCGTTAGCACTTTGCCTTCTATTCTGCTCGCTTTTGCTTCGATTACCGTGACATTTACAGAGCATAATCCTCGAGTGAACGCGCGAACACAGCACAAACCACGCGATTATAAATGAAGAGACATCGGAGCAAATCTCACCTAAAGAAGTGAAGTAGTAGCCTTGATGCTGTCGCCAATCCCGGGCTGTTTCCTGTTTAATCCATGATAAACGCGGACAATTCTCGCCCACAAAGATGATCCTGTGTGATCCAAACGAGTCACACCAGCACAAAGCCAAGGGGAGTCGTGTCGATGTGCTGTAATCACAATATCTCAGTGTAGTGGAGTTTTTACATAACAGTCTGAGTGTCCCTTTCCCTTTTCTTTGTTCTGTAATCTAGTAAAATTGAAACTCATTCGCCTCCTGCTAATCCCAGCCCCACTCAACAGCAGCATCTATTGGCTGCCATTTCCATACAGGATTAACAGGGACCCGGAGCTGCAGGCGCTCGGACCAATGCACACTTGTGGAATATTTCACTCGTCTTTTATCAAACTTTTCTGATGCTGGTGTCAGATTAGGTCAGGATTATGAGCACAGATGTGGGTCTACAGTAGAGTGACCAGACGTCCCTTTTTATCCAGGACAGTCCCAGTTTTGAGCCCTATGACCCCTGTCTCTGCGGATTTATCCCAAACCATTCATTTGTCCCAGTTTTAGCAGTACATCACCAAGAGTATTTGTTGGTGTATTTGACTAAATGATTTAGTTACAGTTACAATGTGTTGCTTACTCAGAGGAAGGAAATTTGTTTATGCAACACATTTGACATTTTCACAGTTTTGAGGATTAAAATGGGCGTATTTCATATTCACTTTGCACAAGAAGTGGTTTAACAAAGACCTTTAGTATCACAGCCATGTTTTCGCCAGTATTTTTTATTGAACCGTATCTAATCAATTTGAAATATATCATATTGAATCATTTCGAATCAAAAGATCATTGTATTGACATATGTATCGTATTGAGGCCCATGTATCGAGGTTTGTATCGTATCAGCAAATTCTGAATGATACCCAGCCCTCGAGGGGGAACAGAGTGTTTTCAGTTTGAGAGAAGAACTCAGCCTAAATCTGCAGGAATTGGTGGTTTTCAGATTCTAGAATGTCCCAGTTTTATACAAGAAATGTCCCAGGTGTCCCTATTTTTGACCAATTTGATGCCTGTCAACTAGGGGTGACTCGATGCCTTGAGTCTGATGATACGATACATATCATGATTAGGGGTGTGCAAAAATATGGAAATTCCGATATATCGTATCATTTAAGTGATGATACAGTATCGATATCGTGGGCTGCTGTTTCGATGTATCACCAAGAGTATTTTTTGGTGTATTTTACTCAGTTATACAGTGCTACGGTTTTGTTGTTTGTTTAGTGAAAGGAAACTCTATGAGACACATTTGACATTTTCACAGTTTTGAGGATTAAAATGTTTGTGTTTCATATGAACTTTGCACAAGAAGTGAATTAACAAAGACTTTTAGTATTAAAGCCATGAGTTAGCCTTTATTTATTTATTTATTTTTAACCATATCGAATTGATTTGAAATATATCATATTGAATCAAAAGTGCACGGTATCAAGATATGTATCTTATCATGGCCTATAGATCATATCTTCAACTTCTTAATGATACCAGCTCTAATCATGATAAGCACATCACGATTCAATATATCACAGAATCCCGATACTAAAACAATAGGTGATATATTACGATTTATCAATAATTACTTTTAATAATACCGTCAACTACACCTTCAAGAAAACACAACTGTATGAAATGTAATTTAGTACATTTTTTTAATCATGAGAACAGTGAATGCAACTAATGAATTATTGTGAAAAACATTATTTTAAAAATTTATTTAGATCCATTTTGAATCGATTCAAGAATTGTGCAATGATGTATCAAGATGTATCACTGAATCAATTTTTTCTTACACCTCTACTGCCAACAGTAAAGAGGCATAAATTGTAATTAAAAATGACCAAAACACAAAGAAAATGTGAATATACTGACTCACTTGTTCGTCATGTGTGGTCTCTGCATAACACGTTTCCTTTATTACAAACTCGTTTATTATTATTATTATTTTATTATTACCAACCACCAAAAAAATGGGGATGTCCCAGTTTTTTATTTTGAAATTCTGGTCACCCTAGTCTACCAGGGTGACTAGATTTTCAAAATTCTAAACTGGGACACACCTGGGTTGGGAAGGATGGTATAAATAAAATTGTGGAAAGAGCACATAACTTTTTCCATTCTCGACTCAGTTTGGGCAATAATCTGAAGGACTTCTATTGGTGCATTTATTTTTATTTAATTTAATTTTTTGTTTAGTCTACAACATTTTTGGTGACAAGTTCAGAATTACAAGAGGGACTGCTATGGTCTGCTTCTGGATAGGCTAGGGTGACCAGATGTCCCTATTTACCCAGGACAGTCCCAGTTTGAGCCCTGTGTCCCCTGTCCCAGCAGATTTATACAAAACCATTGACTTTTTTTTTACACAAGAAATGTCCCACGTGTCTCTATTTTTGACCAATCTGATCCTTGCCAATAGTAAAGAGAGGCATATTTGTCATTTGTTTAGGTAAAATACAAAAAAGCATCTTAAAAAAAATGACCAAAACACAAAGAAAATGTGACTATACTGACTCATATTAGAGCCGTGTACAGAACAATTTCCCTTAATTACTCACTTGTTTCACAATTTTATGATTACCAACCACCACAAACCACGAATATCCCAGTTTTGTATTTTGGTCACTGTAGGTAAGGCACAAGAGTACAGTCACACACCGGTGTAGTCTCAAAATAAGATTTAACTAAATAAATCAAACAAACAGCATTGGCCAATTCTACACAACATAAATCCATTTGTAGACTAGCTCTAATAATCTGGTTCTTGTGTTGGCACAGGCCTGGGGCTGAGGAGCAGGAGCCTAATGATTAGAATTTCATTCAGATAGGGTCTTTTTTTAATCAGGAGGTGTACAGCCAATCCTCTGTTACAGAAAGCATGTGGACAATTTGATGTTTAGATTAAGTGGTAAACTGAAGTGATTGGCCTCATTGCTGTCATATGGCTCAGACCTTTTTCAGAGGGAAACATATTCAAACTGGCGACAAAAGGGCATCAGTTTGCTCTAAAAGGTCACATTTATTCTCTTAGAGGTTGCAGCCTGATACCTCGTACCTGTGATAAGGACTGAAACCTTTATTTTAGCTCTGTATCACCATAACACTTGATGGAGTTATAGTGGTGAAATGACTTACATTTGCTGTTAACACTACTGCTTATAAAATTTACAGACACATGGGTTTGAAGCCCACAGTTTGGAAAGAATTTGGACATTCTGGGTGTATAACTAAATTCCAGTCTATTGATTGGCCTAGCACCAATGACATTTTTCAGACAAAAATCTTAAAAAAGTAACAGTAATAAGAAACCCAAGTGAAATCACACACCAGTGTTCATGTTAATCATGTTCAGATTTAATAAGATTTGCAGTCATGTCATAATCCAGAGATTGGAGTAACCACAGACAGACAGCGTGTACAGAGGTGTGAGTGCAGGAGGCAGAGCTGTGGAGCTAAACCCTGGGACAACACCAGCAAATGTCCACTGTCCATGTCTACCGACAACACTGACCATACTGACCCATACTGTAACCTGTTATGGAGTGCAAGCTAAACCACAGAGCTGGAAGACTCACATTCAAAATGTTGTGATACTGAAGGTCCTGTGTCATCTCTGCTCCGGTAAAAGCGAACAGTGAAAAGGCTTCATACAGAACATGTTTGTGTTTCTTTAGAATGGGATTAGTCTCAATTTGACTATTTGTCCTTTATCCACCTCTGGACTGGACCCATTAGCCAATCAAAACCAAACAATCAATCGACTGGGATTTCAATGCTGATAGGACGTATAGGTCAATATGATTCATGGTAGTACAGAGTATTTACTCAGCTTTCAGTGTCTTTTGTCTATTAGTTGAACATGTATTACAACAGTAAAGACCGACATTTTCGCATATGGTTTGTAAGGAGGTGTGGTTGTTCTTGTATCTGCTTTTCTTTTTACAAAGGCTAGAGATATGTGATCCAATATAAAAGGCAAGCATGTTTCAAGTTGTTACAAGCCTATTGTCAATGTGCAATTAGAAAAGCAGAAAGCTGGAAAGAACCGCTGTAAACATTGCTAGCTGTAGTAGTAATAGTAGTAGTAGTGTAGTAGTAAGTAATCCTTCCAGTGACATGACCAACAATTCAACCACTAAACTTGAATATGGCCTTGGTCTGACCCTGGTCAGTCAGGGTACAGTACATCAGTCATTTTCTTGTCTCTCATTGTCTTAGTTTGGTTGAGACTGTACATCGCCAACACGTGTGTCAGACTCAGGCACACGAGGAAAAGACAGACAGGTCTATCTGCAAAGCCAAAACCTCAATGTGTTACAACCATGTTATGAAATCTAATTATTTCAGTTTGAAATAGATGAGTGAGAAATAAATATGTGTATGCGTTATTGGCTGGTTATTACATTATTGACCAAACAAGACAATAATAATCTACTCAAGTGCAGACTGTAACATAACAAAAGTAACAGTAACATTAGCATGAGCTGAGGACATTTAGCTTCTCATAAAAAGGCTCTGACAACTTCCAATTCTGACTGAAAATGCAATCTGTAATTGTGCCTGCTGAAAGCCTGAGAGAAAGTGAATCTCAGTTCCTCTCAAATCTAACCTACAGTCAGTATATACAATATACATTCAAAACAGTGTTTATGTACCAGTTCAGATGAAGTGTTAATGACTGCATTGTAAACACATCTCACAATGTCAGCCTGTCCATATGTAAATGATCTAAGGTATTCAGTACTTGAGCAGTCCAGATTCTGTACTTTCCATGAACAGTTTCTATGGATCCCAACAACAACCCACAGCTGCATCAGTGGGACTGTGTTCAGGTGTGCTCATGCCCTGCTCTTATGAGGAACATCAGAGCGTGGTGTGCTCCTCAGAGCCTGCAGAAGGTCAGAGGAGCAGGAGCAGGCTACTTGACCTGTTGGACACGAGATCCTGGCACAGACACTGGGTCCACCTCCCTTAGACTGTACTGGTTCAGATGTGACTCCAGTGTGGGAGAGGTTTAGTTGTGGTGTGACTCTCACACTCAAGGTTTTGAAGCATTTGAAGCTGCATGTGTCACACCACGTGTTCACACCATAACTATTCATGTATGAAGAGAAAAGGCTTCTCCAGTTAAATAGACTCTTAACAGAAACAGTGGTGAGCGCCGGAGTGCTCGGCGAGTGTTCTGAGCTCCTCTGGAGTGGGTGTGGCCTGTGCACCAGAGCTGCACATGTACAGTACAGTCTGAGCAGGAGAGAAGGCACAGAGGAAACTGGAGCTTTCAGGTCAAATCACCTACAAACTTAAAATCAGCTGGCTCATTTTTACATATGTAAAAAGAAAAATCTAAACATATTCAACAGAATAATTAATAATAAAAAATAAATTAATTTAAAAAGAAAAAAAACCCAAAAAAAACAGGAAAGCCCAGGCCACAGTCAATCAAAGAAAGGCCACAGCATGGAAAGTCGTGTGTGCTGCTCCTGTCAAGGCCGTGCTCCTGTCAAGGCCGTGCTCCTGTCAGGCCGTGCTCCTGTCAGGGCCGTGCTCCTGTCAGGGCCGTGCTCCTGTCAGGGCCGTGCTCCTGTCAGGGCCGTGCTCCTGTCAGGGCCGTGCTCCTGTCAGGGCCGTGCTCCTGTCAGGGCCGTGCTCCTGTCAGGGCCGTGCTCCTGTCAGGGCCGTGCTACAAAGTCTAAGGGCCAGGCAGAATGCCCACTTGTATTTGTACCATTATTAATTAAGACTTAAGTTAAGCTTGTTACTTCCATGTCCTTCTTTATTAAATCATATACTGGACTTGAATGGAGTGTGGACATTAACAGTGCTGTTGTGTGTGACTGGTGTGTGTCCGTATAGTGCAGTAGTCATGTATAGCGCTAAAAGTTGAGTTACAATTTTGGGTTAAAATGATGCATGATGAGAAAAAGATGTATTTGTCCAACAGCGGAGAAACGTTTCTAATGTTAATATTGATGGGATTATTTGACAAGTTCCATTTCCCATATGTTTCATAATACTGCTTCTTATTTCATGTTATACTTTCTGCCAGTGGAGTAAAAACATAGCTAAAATAAACAATTTAAAGAATCTAGGTCTTATTAGTGAATCATACAAACTTGTCCTTTGCCCTTTGCTCACACCAGTCCTGTCCCTTCATGTTTTCGCACTGTTACTTCAAATGAAGAGGAGGAAATGCTTTTGGCTCTCTGGGTTGATGTACATGCAGAGGTTCACGCAGCAGGAAGTCCAAAAGAACTTCCAGAAACCGCCTGTTACATCAGAGACAACCCAGCACACATGTGTTTAAGGGCTGCCTCTTCTGGTGACTGAACCTCATCTCCATTTCCTCTGCTCCCATATCAGAGGTGCTCCTGTAAAACACACAGGGTTAAGGTTAGGTTCAAACATAATAATAATAATAATAATAATAATAATAATAATAATAATAATAATAATAATAGCACTAATATCATTTAGAGCTCTAGAACTTCATTGATAATTTGTTCCAAAGGGCCTGTACCAGATTTTCCCATTTATTATTATATCAGTGATTCTTAAGAGTCGGGCACAGGAGAAAGGCTTTTAAAATTACTTTTTTTCAAAAGCATTCGACATTTACGAGAGTTGTATCTCTTTGTAGAGTGAGGTCTGATCTGAACAGAAATGCAAAAGAACAGGTTCTGAATAAAAAAATATATATAAAAAAATATAAAAAATGCCATATTTCCGATACAACTCAGTTGTTGTCAACTCCATCAGACACACAAAAACACATCAAATTTGATTTACTCCAATCTAACAAAAATATATACTTAAATTCATGTTGTACCATTGTGTCCAATTAAAGTATATCTGAAAACAAAAATTTTAATTTTATACTTTATACTTTTATACTTAATTTCTCAATTTCCAAAAATATTTTTTCTGTTTTAATTTTATACATTTCTGTAAACAATCGACACAAATCAGGCTGTGCATTTTTTATGTCCTTTACTACTTACACCACAGAAAGTGAATTGTCAAATTCAAGTTTCTAAAAATGGACAAAAAAAAAAAAACCTCCATATGCATGGATCTGACAGGGTTGACCAAAAACTAAGGGAGTTCACAAAATGTGTGAACACTACTGAAAACTGAACAATGATTTAATCAGATGTAAACAGATGCTACAGGTTTAACACTGACAAATATTTCATTCCCACTACATTACAATCATGGCAAAACTCGGGTCTTGTGAAAAGTTCTTATAAACTCATTGTGTTGAAGAATTCAGATGCTCAGGATTCATAAGGTAAGTGAGGTAAAACTTTGGACCACTGCAAAATGTTTCAAATGAACCAGTTCTGTGTTTCAGCTACAGCACCTTTGAACAGAAGCAGTGTATATGTGACAAAAAACATCTCATCTCTAATGGACGACAGTCTGGAAAATTGTTTTTTATCACATATTTGAATCGGTATCTGCTTAAATTGTATTCAGTGTGGAAAGTACAATAGAAGTGGACTGGTTTTGTCAGTGCACTAATACAACATGTTGACTTTGAAACAGCAGGATTATAAGGACCTGTTTCTCATGGACTGTACTCACATTGTTTGTGTTTGGCTCACAGTGGATTCCGTTTGCTGAATGAGCTTCATGCACCTGTAGAAAGACAACTGTCAGAGACATCCACGAACACGTACCACCTACAAAGTACACAACATTCTCCACAGCATCACTGTGTTTTATACATGCTTTCACTTGCTCACTTGTTAAATATTGCAGGTAAAATAAAGCTGATTGTGGGATTTAACCTGAGGTGGGTAGAGGAGCCAAGAACGATTCTCAAGTAAGAGTAATGTTAAGTAGAAATACAAAGTATTAATCAAAGACATTACTCTAGTGAGAGTATTTTGGAAAACTGCTACTCAAGAAAGAGTAACTTAAAGAGTAACTGTCGAGACATAACATCTGATTTATAAATGAATGTCATTTAGAATACAAAACATTAAATAATGCTCAAAATCTGGTATTTTCAAAGGATGACACAGAAAGAGACAAACTAAATCATATCTGAAACACAAGAAACACAAATGTTCAAATCATTTCATATTGTCATGTGAAGCTTTTGTCACTTGTAGAGTTATTCACAGTGGGAAGAAGAACCACAACTCAAGTAAGATTACTGTTAGTTCAATAAAAATATGACTGAAGTAGGAGTAAGTATGCTACAAGAAACAGACTCTGAAAAGTAAAATTTATTTAAAAAGTAAGTCAGGTAAAAGTAAGTGAATAAATGTAACTGAGTACTGCTCACTTCTAGATCTAACACAACTGTTCCTGGGTCATTTGTTTCTACGGCTGAATGATTTGAGAAAAAAATATCTCATTGCAATTTTTCGACAAGCATTTCTATTTTAAGAACCGGATGTTCAATTCTCAGTTTAAACACATCCAGAAGAACGGACTGAAATATGAACTGTGTTTGTTTTTTCAGGAAATTACGGTACTACAAATATTTGTGATTTGTGTCCATTTAAATAGCAACTTCAGTAGTTTTTGCATTTATATTGCAGCCATCCATCCATTTTCTTTCACTTATCCGAGGTTGGGTCATGAGGACAGCAGTCTAAGCAGGGACTCCCAGACTTCCTTCACCCCAGACACGTCCTCCAGCTCCTCCGGGGGACCCAAGGCATTCCCAGGCCAGTCCAGAGACATAGTCCCTCCAGCGTGTCCTGGGTCTTCCCCAGCCAGAGAATATATTGCAGCCAGAAAAGGTACTTGTTGTACTTTTCAGAGTACTTCTCTAGTAGCATACCAATAGCATACTTTTTGACGAAACAGTACTCTTACTTGAGTAAAAGTTGGTCTTCCTCTTCCCACTGTGTGTGAGTCTAAAGTGACAAAAGCTTTATGTGACAATGTGAAATGATTTGAACGTTTGAGTTTCTTGCAGCTCCTTCAAATATGATTGAGCTTGTCTCATTTTTGTGTCTGTCCTTTGAAAATAACAGATGTTGTGTATTATTTAATGTTTTGTCCTTCAGATTACATTAATTTAAAATTATAGATCAGATGTTATGCTTAAAGTTAGTTTTACTTGAGTAGTAGTTTTCCCAGTAGTCTTTTACTTTTATTTCACCAATTTGTCTAGGACCACTTATTTGGACTTCTACTTAATATTATTTTGAAGTAACATTTCTCTACCACCTCTGCTTACAGCTCCACTTGTGGCCAATGGAGGGGCCACTTCCAGAGAGTGCAGTGCTTGTGCTGTTTGCTCTGTAGATGTGAGTTCTTACTTGAGTCTTGTCTGGTTTCCTGCACATGGCTTGCACGAGCAGGTCCACATTATGGTTGTGTTCCAGGGCGTTCCTCAGGGCGTCCTCTGTACAGAGCAGCCTCTGTCTGAGACGGCTCACCTCCGAGTCCAGGGCTGAAGGCTCCAACATAGAATAGCGCCGGTGATCCGGTGAGGAGCGCTGCTGACCCTAACACAGCAACAGCAACGGTCACATTTAAAGAGAGGCTATTATGCAAAAGTGACTGTTTCGGAGCTTTCTACCATGTTTCATGTTTACAAACATGCCCAAGGAGGTTTTAGATCCATGCAAATCAACCTATTTTATAACTTCTTTTTTTTTGGCATGGTGGTAGTTCTCTACTAGCCAGGCGGGCGCCACCTACTGCCTCCACTCAATTTAATTTCTCTCCAGCAACTAGGTCAGGAATCAGAATACAATGTATGGTTTGCAAGAACCCCGAAAGTGCAAGTCCGGGCACCAGCCAATCAGCGAAGAGACATATAGGATTTAAAGCCAGAACAAAGAGAATGTTTGGTGAATTTTATCAAGGGGAAAGACGTTATTGTCCTTCTTCCTACGGGATTTTGGAAAAGCTTAATATACCAGTTAACCCTGTTAGCGGCACATTACATACATCAAGACCAAATACCAGCGATTGGTTAAATTAAAAAAGTACTCATCTACTGTCGAGCGAACAAAGTCTAACGCTGCGAGGTCAGACGCTTTCTACGAAGTAAAAAAGGCTGATGAATCAGACTAGTTCTCTACTAGAAATCAGTGTGATTCCAGAGTTGTGCCAACACAACAAAAATGTGGTTAGGCCCTAAACACACTGCACATTACAGCGTTCACATGCACACTCTGGTGAAACCACAGCAGTGCAAGGACGGTCACATGGCAGCTCCAGCAGGATGTGTGCACACGGCCCTGACTCTGTGTTTGTCTGTTTGGGAAAGACAATCAAACTTGAAGGGGAGTGTTTAGCCACTTGTAACAGGTTAACAGTGAAACTTCACTGTGTGCAGGCTGACCACAGAGAACACGAGGATTTCCAAAGTACATTTGAACAACACAAATTGAGTATTTTTGAACTTGAGCTCCTTCAAACCACACAGAACTGCCCTGGGAACATGTTGTGCTGATTAAATGCACACAGACAACAACAGATGAATGCTTTCTGTGTGCTTTGAGTGGGGGTGCTCTACACTCTCGTGCGTAGAACGAAATCAAAGTTTAATCTGACTTTTTATATTAATACCTCATTTCCTGTTCCTCTCAAAGACGATTCTGATACTAAGGAAAAGGTTCCACATCAATTTCAATACCACCATAACGAAAAGAAAAAAAACCTTAGACAACAGAATATAATTTTCAGCACAAGATTATAGTGCTTTCTTTAAGTTTCTTTAAGATTATTCACTGTTCAAGAAAGGTCCAATTTTGTCATGTTTATGGGATTTTTTCAGTATCAATACTTTTAAATTGAGTATTTATTAGCGATACTGGTTTTATTATCAATGAGTATCTTATTTTCAGTACACTGAAAAAACGGTCCGAGAGGGGTTGCTCAAATTGCAAAAACAAATTTGACAACAATAACATCACTTTTTTACGTTTCTCTGTCCAGCATGTTTAAATCTTACAAACAACGCTTGATTGTGGCTGATGTGAGACCTGCATGTTTTAATCAGGTTGAGGAAACATGACTTTATAATAATTTCTGGTGAGGCTCCTCCCTCTGGAATTCTCCTCCCCAAAACTTTTGGAGGGTAAATTCAAATGTAACAGGACACAGGACAAATCCAGGAGCAGAGGACACACAGTGTGGAGCAGGAGGATCATGAGAGCTGATCTGGAGGTGAGACTTTTAAAGATTTTATTATGTGCTTCTCCGGCCTAGAATGTCATCATTGTTAAAACATGTTTGTGTTGTTTTATTTGAAATTAGAGTTAAAGTAAGGACTCCTTGAAACAAATTGTCTTTGACTGTCCATCTACAAGAGTGTGACAGTTGTACTAAGATTTACATGTGTTGCTTCCAGAGTCGTCTACAAACACAGAGTGACATCCAGAGCTCTGCTGGAGCTGTGGGGAAGTTCATGAATGTTACAGCTGATGTTTCAGAAAAAAGGAAGAAGTTTGAGAACCAACAAAACACAGAGCACAGATGAACAAAGTAAGTAAACCAACTAAAATTATTTTAAAATAATTTTTCAAAATGAACTTCCTATTGAAACAGTTATCGTGTTTCTACAGGGTGATGTGGCACTAGGAGACTTTATACCAGATGCCCTCCCTGTTACTGTGTTTAGAGGAAGAAGAACAGCACATGGTAAGTTTTGTTTCTGCAGATACAGTTCTAATGTTCTTGTGATTCTGTTCTGGTTCATTATTGTAGTAATAAGTGCTTTAAATGTATTTAAACATGTAGAACAGAGTAGATCATCAGAATGTGATCATCATGTGTTATTCCTGTGTCCACAGGCAGAGACCAGAGCTTCTTCACTGGAATAAATCTTCACACTGTCCAGCTCCAAACTGTGTGTCTCTGTACTTGTGCTCTCTGTGTGTTTGATTCTGTTTACGACAATACAGAACTGTAGAAAACTAAAGATTGTTTTTGTATTCTTTTACAGAATTAGATCAATTAAATTACATTATACATACTTATACATTTCATGATAAGGTACCATAAGATAAATCTGCATATTCAGCATGATTTGTTCAAATTTCATCAACATGAAAAGGTGACATTCATGTTCTGAAAAAAATATGTGAAAAATACGCTTTCCATAACTTTTTTACGCAAATCCAGCAACCTTTTTTTTTCAATGTAGTTTTGACAGCCCTAGATCAGCAGGACATCAGCAGATCTTTAGTCCACTAAATATTCTTTTAGTGGACCACAGCCCTGTTCTGAATGCCTGTGCTCTGCAGCCCCCTGTGCTCTGGCCCCCAGCTCTCCGGGCCCCAGCTCTCTGTACTCTGGAGCAGCCCAGGCTCTCACCAGCAGCAGCAGCTTCTCTCTCAAACTCTTGATGTCGTCTTGTAGCTTCTGCTCTTTGACCCTCCACTCAGCTTTGCACACATCACGCTCCTCCCGGGGCGGCCGGTGGGTCTCCAGCAAAAGCACCCGTAGCTCGTTCAGACTTCTACAAAAACAAAGAAGGACACAGAAACACAGTTAAAGGGCCCATTTTACACACACTTCTCATCTGTTGGTTTCTCGTCACAAACTGATCTGGGGCTGTGCTTTGTTTCATTCACATGTTTAACACACAAACCTTGTATATCTAGACTGAATTCTTCTATCAAACAGAAAACACCCTTGTGATGTCATGTGGTAAAACAAGAAGAGTGTTTTATATTCCATACACTTTTGCTACAATCTTTTGGATCATTTCAGCCCTGGAATTTCCAATCTCTATTGAACTAAAGGTAAAAGGAGCTGTTCACTTAAAAAAACTACATCTTCCAATCCAATCACGAAGGTGGGTCCTGAGGAGGTGCCCCAGCAGCATTGAAGGATGGGTCAAATGCAGAGGACAATTCTCCCTACAGGGAAAGCAAAGTATCTTCCTTTTTTTCTTTGTTCATGCTTTATCAAGGTGATTCAGAGTGTTTCCAGAAAATCTCACACTGAACTGTTTTCTATCACTGCTCTTGTGTTTTTAGGGACTACAGCTGAAGAAAAACTTCTCTGCTTCATTCAGGTCTATTTACAGAAATGTGCGTTCATGTACACTGTCCCTGTGACATTAACCAAAAACATACATGCAGTGTTGTCCATAAAAAGGCATCGATTACCAAAATGATTTTATCCCTGATGGATTCATGAAGAAGCATGCACCTATCAAGCCTTTTCAGTTCCGATATCGATTTTGAAGCTTTAAGTATCTGCTGATACCTAATATAAACTGAAACTGAAACAAAATGGATTTTTGATTGAACCAGATCTCCTGTCCATTTCCCATGCTGCACTGCAAATACACACAGCTTGTTCTAAGTCTGGTTATACTGGATAACTCCTGCATGCTGCACTCGGATCCAGCCTAAAGATCCAATTCTTCACTGTGAATCAGAAAACCTGACTCCTGTTAGATGAGAGCCAAATGTTCACACGCTCCAGCTTCGATCTGCTCAAAACCACAATGCAGACGAGATATGGATCAACACCAACATCCAGATACAAACACCACGACACTCATTTACATTTCAATAATTTTCTATAACAGTAGAATTTTTGTTCTTGAATCCAGTGTTTTGTGCACTCTGAAGAGGAGTGTGAGAGATCACAGTGTTCCCTGCGACAGGGGACAGTCTCAGATCTTGAACAGTACCTCTCTTTCTTGAGCAGTTCTTGGCTGATGCTGACCAGCTGCCCAGATGCATCATGGGATTTCCTGCTCATGGAGTCCAGCTCCGCCTCCATGCGCATCTTTTCTTTCAGCAGCTGCTCTGTCTTCCTCTCTCCCGCACTCACCTTCCCCTCCAGCGCTGCCAAAACAGGAAAAACAACATGATCCAACCACAAACAAACTTGATTTAAAAAGGGCTTTTCAGTTTACTCATCTCTGCTCATGTCAACAACATCAACAAAATCATGTACATACAACCACATATCACTCCAAACCCAAACATTCTCAGGGGGGCCCAGAGTTCTTCAAAGAGGTCCAAACTAAACTGTGTGTATTTTCATACTTCTGTGAAGTATTTTATACTCCAAACTGATCTACAATACATTTTTATTCAACAAGAATATAATTATATTTTATTCATAAGACAATAGCTTCTCTCTCTCAGCCATCCATCCATCCATTTTCGTCCGCTTATCCGGGGCCGGGTCGCGGGGGGAGCAGCTTCTCTTTTTTTTTTCATAATGCTAAATCTGGGGCTGAGATTCACTAGCCTGATTCATCAGCCGGTTTCACTTTGTTTCACTTCATAGAAACTAACCTCGCAGTGTTAGAATTTGTTTTCTCGACGGTAGGCGGGTATTTTTTTTATTTAACCAATTGCTGCTATTTGGTCATCATATATGTAATGCACCGCTAACAGGGCTAACTGATATATTAAGCTTTTCCCAAATCCCGTAAGAAGAAGGACAATAACGTCTTTCCCCTTGATTAAATTCACCAAGCATTCTCTTTGTTCCGACTTTAAATCCTCGATCTTGGGAATCACTGACAACACTGAATATCTGGCTCTTCTCTGATTGGCTGGACCTAGTCACTGGAGAGAAATGAAACTGAGCGGAGGCACTGGGTGGCACCAGTCTGACTAAGGATTCACAGAGTCACTCACAGTCCAACACAATGGCTCATGATACAATATCAGTATTTTACAATAAATGCAATGATCAATGTATTGCACATTACACATACATTGTTTTTTTTTAAACACAAATACAGTATAACAACAGTGTTTCTTTGTTAAAGCTATACCTGTGTAAAGTGAATATGACACATACCTACTTTAATCATCAAAACAGTGAATATGTCAAATGTCAAACTGAATTGTAGCACTGTCTCAAAATCATTTAGAAAGAAAATATACTCATGCCAATATATCGATACTGTATCACCACATTTAGTATCACGACATATCAGTATTATATCACTTTATATCAAAAGATGACGGGGTGCCACTGAAAACTATCCCTAAGTGCCTTTTGGAGGAGTTGTATTAGTTATAAGAGTGTAACCAGTGCTTCAGTGGAATAAAACGACCATTATACTGAACATAACAGAGGAACCGGCTCCACCCGTCAGGCTCCTGAGCTACTTTTCTGTGAGCGAAATCAGGAGAACATACATTTCTATAATGGACACATTAATTAAACCATGGTATAATTCTACAATCTTAAAAGCTTCAACCCTCTGCACCTGCTGTAAATTTAGTATATATCCAAATACGGCTGAGTTGTTTTGACCTATTTCCCGTACATATAGATTACATATTATGGTAAATGGAATAGAATCATGTTTAGGTCAGGAGCTTTTAAGTGTACAATCACAATCACAGTACAGTATAGAGAAGGGAGTGTAAAACACAGGAGCATTACCGGTGACTTGAGACTTGAGGGCTTCCACCTGTGAGATGAGAGCAGAAACCTCCTTCTCTCTTTTCATCAGTTTCTCTGTGGTTTCTATAACACACAAACAGTGTGTGTGAAAGCAGAGGGTATTCACTAGACAGGCTGAGAGGAGGATGGGAACACAAACATTTTTTTAGCAATTCAAAACAACAATAACAGTGAAGAAATCCACTTTTATCAAACTGTGAAGTCCTTATCTTGAGAAATTTGTACCTACAAATATGAATATGGTGTCCCCTTGAGTGGCGTGAGCGCGCAGCTCATCAGAGTAACAGTCACTTTCTTTACCTTGAATATTGTGTTTGGGGTTCATCTGTTCCTCTGATGTCTCATGGTCCTCTATCACCTGCAGCAGATACAGCACAACAGAATACTATGTACAAGTGCACAATATGTATGACAAAATCAAGAGAGAAGAATTTGGGCTGAACTCTTTTGTCAAAATATCTAATTTCAGATTTTCCTGACAGTCATTGTTTGCAAATGACTTAAAAATTGCAGTCTTTGCATTTAGATTCAATTGGGATTAAAGATTAAAGTTTATGACATTGAATTTAGAT
This sequence comes from Boleophthalmus pectinirostris, assembly GCF_026225935.1. Classification (NCBI taxonomy): domain Eukaryota; kingdom Metazoa; phylum Chordata; class Actinopteri; order Gobiiformes; family Gobiidae; genus Boleophthalmus; species Boleophthalmus pectinirostris. The sequence goes on along the minus strand of NW_026571018.1, from coordinate 1,617,635 downwards.
TTTAAATGTCTTAAACATGACCTCTCTGTGCTCCCAGATGTAAGGTAAATGTGTTCAAATCAATACAGCTTTTACTGTCATGCTAATTTATTCTTCATTACAAAATCAGTGGATGTGATGGACAAGTGGTTTCTGTTATAAATAGAGCATAATTTGAATGAAACCCCAGCATCTGAAGGAAATCCTGAATCAGTGCTAGTGCAGCCTCTGCAGCTGAGGGAGGGAATTCTGGAGGAAACATGTATGTGCCTGCAGTTTAAGTCACTGGCCACTCATGTTCAGTTGTGATTGTATTTGTTTAAAACAGTAAGAGCTCAGACTACATACAGTTCCTTTCATGAAAGGAAAGCATTCTCACGTTTGCTTCCTGGGATGTGCGCTGTTGGGCTTGCAGGGCCTGGAGCTGGTTAGTGGTCACTCTCAGTTCTTCCTCTAGTCTGTGGATTGTGTCCCTGCTGTGGTTGTAGTCCTCAGGAAGGACCTGACTCTCCAGCCGCTCCCTTAGCTCCTGCTCCAGGCGGTGCACAGTGTCCAGACTGAGGGTGTGTGCCTGCTGCAGGGCCTCCAGCTCAGAGCTCTTCTGTTCTAGACTCCTCCTGAGCGTTGCCTCGCTCCTCTCTCTCTCTTCCTGTAGTCTCTGTCTCTCCTCCTGCAGCTCTTCTTGTAGTCTGTCTCCCTCCTGGAGCTGCTGCTCGGCTTTCTGCAGCCGCTCACGAGTGTCACTCAGGACCTGCTTCAAGGCTTCACACACAACCACAGGACACATTAGATTTTTCGCAGACTTACAGACCTACCTATTCTACAGAATGGACTTTTCAGAGCTCGGAAGTTCTCTTTGGAGTGATTCATGCTTGTTTGAGCAATTATTTTCAAGATATCATTCTGTAGATCAACTCCAGTTTTCACCTTCACCAGTACACAGCTCTGAACTTCTCCTCTGTTCTCCAGTTTTATATTTTTTAAACATAATTCTGGTACATATACATATATACATATATACATATATACATATATACTATATACATATATACATATATACATACATATATATATACATATATACATACATATATATATACATACATACATATACATACATATATATATATATATATATATATATATATATATATATATATATATATATATATATATATATATATATATATATATATATACACACACACACACACATTATATATATATATGTGTGTGTGTGTATATATATATATATATATATATATATATATATATAAAAACGACATGTGGCTGTTGTGATGACATTTATGATAATGTCAGCTCTCATTGGCTCAGACGACTTGTTTCTTATGAAGTTGTTTTAGCTGAATATGTAATATAATAATGTAATAATGTGATAATGTAATAACAGGCCAATAATGTAATAATTATGGTGAGCCAATTATGTAACAGCATCTTGCAAATAATGACTACATTATTGACTGCAGTTTTTATATTATCAAAGGAAATGTTCTTTGTCGGGCCAAAGATATAAAGCAGCCAATAACGTCACATTATTAAAAATATTGCTATTGAACATCGGTCAACACTGATACTGGGACTGGGGCCCATTCTTAGTACCACTAGTCGTACAAGCTCCTTCAGGTGGAGCATGGAGCTCTTTGGTTTGTGGGTTTGCCTCATTTAGAGTTCACGTTATCTACTTTCTGTCCTCGTTTAGATCATTTCTTGTTTAGAACTACAGGGTAAATTATGTAGGCCACTTTAAGACCTGGTTTATCCCTCGATTAGATCTACAATAGTCCTGTTATAGTCCTGCTTTAGATCTGGAGGTATTCAGAAAGCCAAATCTTTTCTTTGGTGGTACTTAAAATGAAAAGTTTGAGAGCCACTGACTTATTACATTATTGGCAAGATGTTATTACATAATTGGCTCACCACAGTTATTACATTATTGTCTGTTATTACATTATTGTCTGTTATTACATTATTGTCTGTTATTACATTATTGTCCGTTATTACATTATTGTCCGTTATTACATTATTGTCCGTTATTACATTATTGTCTGTTATTACATTATTGTCTGTTATTACATTATTGTCTGTTATTACATTATTGTCTGTTATTACATTATCGGTTGCTACAAGGCTCCTTCTCAGCTTGCCATTTCAAAGTGCTTTGGAAAATAATAAAATTTTAAAAATGCAATAATGTGGAACATGTCTGGACATGGTGATGCATGTTTCAAACAAGATAATTTATGGACTTTAAGACTACGTGAGGTTTGTATCTGTGACATCATAATCCTGGAACATTTCAAACAGTCTTTGGTGAGGCTCAGAGGGAAAAGTCTTTTTACTGAGGACTACCAACTTGAGTGTGAATTAAGCAAAATACACATATTGTACTTGTTATTATTTACAAATGTGAAATCACAAAAGTAATCTAAAACCACTTGACTAAAGAAATAGTCTGCAGACTACGGCTTTAGAAAGATGCGGTGCCCAATGGGAGCTGACACCACCATAAACATCATCACGATCAGTCGGTGTTATGGATTTCTTGGGACGAGTGTGTAAATGGCTCATATTGCACCCACCACAGAAAGTCGCCCTCTGCAGACAGACGCACCGGCATCTGCACAGACATCTGCTCCAGAGCATCAGGGGAGCTGTCTAAATAAAATGTAAACGTTCTTCTGTGGCTTCCTTTCCACCCTCTCTGAAGTGGAGATGTGGATTTACGTACTAGTCAGCACGAAAGGAAAGCAGTGAGAGTCTGTGACACTCGTGCAGTCAGTGCAAATGGGGGAGTCTGGGGCAGTGCACTTCTTATTACATTCACTCTAATAAAACTCAAAACAAACATGGATACAGTGTTTAAAGTAACATGTTAATGTTAATAAACCTTGGTCCCTGCAAGGCCATGCCCACATCAGCACATGTCAACGTATCGCCACCAACAGATCTGTAAGACATTCTTGTTGGCCCAGGATGGAAAATAAGTCCCCCAAAACTGGTCCATGCGGCAAATGGTAATGTCAGACAGAAGTCTGTGGATATCTGCACATCACTATAGCAAACAGCAGATTTTTTTTTTTTCTTCATTTGTACCAAAATGACTACACTGAATGCTATTTGTATCACTGATTGAGATACACCACAGGGGGCATATGTTGGTGGCAGTGAACAGAGAGCATGATCAGCAATATGACGTCTTGAAAAGAAGTAATTAAAGATTACTCAAACATGCACAAATCACTCCAAGCAAGGGTAAAGGCTCTGAAAAGTCACTTCTGTATAACAGGTTTACTTTAATGAGAGAACAATATTCTAACATGGTAAATTTTGTATAATGTGTGCCTTTAGAGTAAATATTGCTCTAGAGTTTTCTGAATTTTGAAATAACAGTTGATGTTTAGTCCACTCACTGTATTGTCCTGTGAGCTCCTCCTCTGTTCCCTCTGTGGTCCTGTTCTCCAACTGCTTCCGGGTCTCCTGCAGTCGAAGACACAAGTCGTCGCGTTCCTTGCTCAGAATGGCAGCTTCAATCTTGTGTTTGGCCTTGAGGTTTTCCATCTCCAGCTGGTGCTCCATCTTCATGCTCTCCACACACACCAGCAGCTCCTGGGCATCTGGCTCCTGCCCTGATGGAGCACTGGGAGAACTTTTCAGAGAGGCTTTCAGCTCCTCAAAAGACTTCTCATGGTCAATGACCAACGCATTAAACTTGGCCTGAAATCAAAGGACACAGAGGGTTACCAACATTTCCTTTGAAATGCCATTTCTGAAGAAACCAGATAGTTAATCTGATCTAGTTAGGTCTAACCCTAGAATTCCATGCTAATGGTCATTTTGTCTGGCTGCGTCCATCCAACATTCAACAAATTTCCATGGCAACACTTGAAGGTAAGAGCTCACTATCTTCCCCAAGATAGACTCCAGTCTGGGCTTTGATTTAACACAGTCTAACTCTGAACAACTGATCAAGTATTTAAATGAGTGAGCTCATGTGTGCCCTTGAACACGCAGCACGTTGGCAGCAGTCCCACTTATTACACACACACAGTATTAAGGTTGTGGATTCCAAAGTCTACCACAACCTTAACCTCTTAACCTTAAGTCCTTCTGAAACTGTTAAATCTGTAGATTTAATGACAGAACAGTACTTTAAAAAAAAAATAGTAATGGGAAAGTATCTGATGAGGATGGTTAATAAAATGTCCAATAAGATGTATTCATTTTCAACATGAATCTCCATCAACATATGTATGTAATGTGATTTATTTTCTGGGCATCAGACTGACTTTAATGTACAGAGGTTATGCACATGACATCACAAAAGGTATGTGAGTGTCAATGGTAAGCTCTTTTAGCAAATCTAAAATGTGAAAGAGCTGCTAGAGTTTAACATGAAATGCAAGAGAGAGAACTCTGCTCAATAAATGATTATAATAATTATTAATAATGATTGTGGAGTGAAAAGAGCAGCTCCATGTTGTGCTGCCTATAGTTCTACTCAGGCAGAATGTGGAGGAGCATCTGTCAAATAAAATGACGTCAGAGCATAACCTCTGTTGGCTGTAATGAGCTTTATATTGAAGATCCTATATCACACCAAACTGACTCTAAACCACATTATAACACTGTTACCTCCTCAGAAACATGCTTTGTGTTTTGTTTCATTCACACATTTGAGTAACCCTTTAATTATTAGTCTGTCTACAACCCCAGAGCTCAAAATGCTCTGTTCCACCTTGTGATGTCATGAAGTGGTAGTTTTCACATTAACAGGTACTTTTTACATTTTGTTCAGTAGAGATTGGCAATTCTTGGGCTGAAATCATCCAAATGAATGAATGAATGAATGGAGTTTATAAACACAGTGGAGCTCTTCCTGTATTACCACATGACATCACAAGGTTTGTGTTTGAGAGAAGAACTCAGCCTTAATTTGCAGGGTTTGTGTGTTTAACATGTGAAACAAAACACAACTCCAGGTCTGTTTTGAATGTGGAAACAACATTATAATATAGATTAGAAATAGCCTAATATGGGCTCTTTGATTAATGATAAATGAAAATGACATTCATCTGCAGTGTTTCACTTTGTCTCACTGACTTTAAAGGTGCAAAACCTGCACCTGAACAGGACAATCTTTTCACTCATGTTATGGTTTGCACTGCAAAAATGAATGCATATATTTCCAATATCAGAACCAACTGGACCTTTTTGGATGGTGCTAAAGACCTGAGTCCACCCCGGGGCAGACCTAAAGAGAGAGAGATAGACAGGCACTCTGTACCTTCCAGGAGTCCATCATGTCCATGTTCTCCTTGTTGACTTGCTGGATCTGCTGCTTCAGATCATTGAGTTCCTGGTTCTGTCTGGCCACCAGCCCACGCAGGCTGGTCAGCTCCTCTGAGTCTGTCCTGGGGCTGCTGGCTCCTGCTCCTCCTGCTCACTCTGCTCCTCCTGCTCACTGGACTCCTGGTTGGTTCCTCTGACCTGAGCCTGGAGACGCTCCAGCTCGGCCTTCTTCAGACTCAGCTCCTTCTCAAGCTGCATGATGCGACTCTGCTCCTCCACTGTGGTTTGCTGATGAGAGAAACACAATCCATTACTGCTAAAGAACATTTAACTCTGTCAACAATCTGTCTGATGTGTGGAGCTAACTACACTGAAGCTGACACACTCTTTACAGTAAAGAGGGTCTGTAATTAGTCTGTGACTAATTACATGATATTTTACATGACTGTTCAAAAACCCAATGGATAGTCTCACTTCTATCAGCACACGGGATAATACTATTGATGTGTTTGGTTTGTTTTAGGTCTGAGGATGGAATCGGAGGATGGAGTCGGAGGATGGAGTCGGAGGATGGAGTCGGAGGATGGAGTCGGAGGATGGAGTCGGAGGATGGAGTCGGAGGATGGAGTCGGAGGATGGGCGACAGACCTCCATTTCTGTTCAGATGGACTGTGTTTCCTCTTTGATAATCCATTACTGTTTTACCAAGCTGTTCTGTGAACAATGACAACTGGCTAGTCCCAGTTCCTTAAACAGTTTTCATGAGCACTTCAGCTCCAGTCATATTTCTATGAGGTTTTTGTAGAGATGCACTAAAATCAGGTAGTGACAGATGGGACAGAGAACAGGGAGCTGCTGCCACTGACAACAAGTGAAACACTTCACTGGAGTACATTTGTGTAATTAGAACAGTAGGACTGTGTATTGATACTAATCAATGCTAATCGAGTAGCTTAAACCCTGATTGTAGAAGCTTAGCATCTGTCATGATAACAGAGAATCACTGATGTTACACCTGTCTTCATTTAGCCTGTTCACTGTGACTGAGTGCACTCAAGTACAACACAGAGAGCCATGTGTCAGTGTTTCTGTCACTGTGAAGTCTGCATATTGCTGCACTCAACTGTACACTGTCTCACACCGCCTCACACCGCCTCAAACTGTCTCACACTGTCTCACACTGTCTCACACCGCCTTCACACTGTCTCACACCGTCTCACACCATCTCACACCGCCTCACACCACCTCACACCGCCTCACACCGCCTCAAACTGTCTCACACCGCCTCACACTGTCTCACACCGCCTCACACCGCCTCACACCGTCTCACACCGTCTCACACCGTCTCACACCGTCTCACACTGTCTCAAACTGTCTCACACTGTCTCACACTGTCTCACACTGCTGATCTTTTACGGTGGTCTCAGAAACAGTTGAGCCAGGATTCCTCAAATGTGCAGGGGACAAGCATTATGTTTTAAATTATTATATTGAAACTTAAAAGTGTCAGTGTTACATACGATGAAGGACACACCAGAGAATGATGTGTGGGTCCTTAAGGATCATTTTACTTTTCTCAGTTCAGAATCATTACCTCCAGGTCTCCTTTGAAGATGCACTCCTCTTCCACCCTGAACTGCAGGTCCTCCACTTTCCTAATAGGGGCAGAAAATAGAAGGATGGTCACATTGGTACATTGTACCAAGTTAGACTTACTCTAACTCTAATGTAGAAGGTTCTATAAATGAACACTTCTAAAGCTGAGGAGCGTGTGGCAGCGCTGCGCTCAGCTGCCAGAGCACAGGCTAACCAAGACAAATGGTCCCTGGGCCACAGAAATTGCCACATCTTAAATTTCTGATTAGATTTACAGAGACTGACTTTACTGTAATTTTCAACTCATTGTAAAAGAACTACCAAGATCATGTTTGCATAAATTCAAGACATTATTTATCTTTAGAGTAAATAGCACACAGAACTATAATCACAACAGAACATTATATATGAGTTTGACAGCGAGTCTATGGGAGTCCTCGGTTCCTAGAAGTTGTGACAGTTGGGTAGATGTGCATGACACTTAAAAGAGGTAAGGTAAGAGGCAAGAGAGATATAAAATAGGTCAATTTCTTCACCATATGAGCAATGCACTCACACAGAGATGCTTTGTCTAATGGTACCTTTTCTCCTCTTCAAGCTGATTGATGAGTTCCTGTTTGTCCTTCTGTGTGGTGGCCAGAAGAGTTTGGACCTGCAGCAGGCTCCTTTCATTGTCTGAGACATACTGAAACACACACATACACCACAGATACAGCAGAAACGCTTTTGAGAGACCTAGTTTTACTCTCTCAATACGAATTCAAGTCAAAACCACCTTGACAGCGCGTCATCTCCTTAGACAGACCTGCAAACTCCTCAGAGAAAAGAAGGTGTACGGTGAGCGGCGGGGGGGTAACATGTTATAAAAGTAACGAATTACTGTAATGTGTTGCTTTTTTACTGTAAGGCATAACAAGAAAAAAATTGTCATGTTTTACTCTGTACAAATGTGAGTTTTGGTTCAGTCCTGGTTCAGCTCTGGTTTAGTCCTGGTTTAGTCCGGGTTTAGTCCGGGTTTAGTCCGGGTTTAGTCCGGGTTTAGTCCGGGTTTAGTCCGGGTTTAGTCCGGGTTTAGTCCGGGTTCAGTCCGGGTTTAGTCCGGGTTCAGTCCGGGTTTAGTCCGGGTTCAGTCCGGGTTCAGTCCGGGTTCAGTCCGGGTTCAGCTCTGGTTCAGTTTTGGTTTAGTCCTGGTTCAGTTCATATATGGTACAAAAGTTAATGCAATAGTAATGCAATGTTTTACATTTTAAACGCAGTAAAATATTGTAATGTAACAAATTACTTTGAAATGTCAGTAACAAGTCCTAAATAACGCATTACAGTTTTAAAGTAACTTGCCCAACAGTGAGGCTGACCAGTGCAAACGCGAGGGTTTCAAAAGTAAATTTTAAAGCTCTTATGAACAATCTTTCTGGACCTGGGCTCTTTCACATGACACAGAACTGCCCCAGGAGCACGATGTGCTGATGGTAAACGCACAAATACAACAATAGATTCTGTGTATTTTGAGGGGAATACACGCCTACACTCGTGTACAGCGTCAAAAAGTAGGATGGATCCTATTTTCTGTAATCTACGGGCACAGGACACGTTGCTCCATACGAGCGCTAGTGTGTGCAGTGTTCACTTTCAGTGCATTCTAAAAGTTACGTGTCCAAAAGTTGCAGTTTTTACGCTCGTGTCAGGCGAAATACGCACATGCAGTGGCACCAGGCCCCAAGCATGGGATCCATGTGGATGGTACCGAGCTGGTGCAAAACATCCAGACAGAAGCGCCAAACCCGTTTGGTTGGTTACATGCTGTTCTGAGCGTCCGTCCGCACATTTGGCTCTTCCCGGGGAAAGTGCACCTAACCCTGCTTCCAGACCTGAACCGGAGCTGCTCCTGCTGGTTTAGGACTCTGGTTTGGACGCTGTTCCCCAGTTTGTATGAATGTCCCCAAGCTTAACGACAAACCAAGATGACAGAAAAGCCAGTAGCAGCTGATGTGTGTGTTTTCTTCCGGTCGATGTAAATACGTTCATGTCCCTGTCCTATCAGAACCCATCCCCAGACGCTGAGCGGTTCTAAGCGATTCACGTGAATGACCCAATTGACCGAGAAAAATTAGATTGTAGCCAAAAAGCGACAAGTTTGCAGGTATGCTTAGATCTCAGAAGCTAAGAGGCCAGACCGCTGGAAATACCAGGTGCCACAGTGGACAGCAGGATATTTCTGCCATTGTGTCCTTGGACAAGACACATCACCTACTTTGTCTCTAGTGTACACATGTGTGTGAATGAGCATGTTTACAGCCTGTATATCATGTATGTTCATTAAGATTAACACAAGAGTGACAGGACCTCTTTTACAGGTTCATGTCTCTCTTTCTCATATGGTTATGTGGCCATGTTGGTGTGACGTTCCATAAAGCAGAAGCTGGTTGATGTAAGTACATGAGTGACTGACCTTCCCAGGTGCCAGCAGACAGTTGTGCTGAGTGCTTAGTTTGGGACAGTATGGTGCAGGTGTAGTACCTGAAGGTGTGAGGCTTTCAGTGCACTCAGTTCTTTCTCCACTTCACAAATATGACTGGTTGCCTTGGCGACCTCGGCCCTCTCCAGGTCCCTCTCTGCCAGTAGCTGCTCGATGTGCTGCTGCTTCTCCTTTAGAGCCTCCTGGAGGGCTGTGGTGCCGGAGATCTTCCGAGCGTATCGGGATGAGGTCTCTGTGAGCTGAGGCACAGGCAGGGAGAGACACAGTGAGCTTTAGGTTCTGTACCACGTCTCACCTCTCTCTCTAATCTCCCTGATTCTCCTAATCATTGTATTTAGATTATATGGATTTAAATAAAGCAACAGCAGAAAGGAGAAGTGAGTGAGTTAGCTGAAGGGCTTTTTGGTATTTATGTGTAAATACATTGATTTTCTTATTAGTTTCGGTCAAATACACAGAGATACGTAATAGATTTGAGAGCTTTTGCTCCACCCTCTTTTTAGTCAGTGAATTTCTTTCTTTACACCAAGAATGTCTTTAGTTGACTACAGCCCTTAACAAAACTTGCCTGCAGGGATCATATACGCAGTGTGCATGATCCCTGAATTTACATAGTGAAGTGAAATAGAATATGACATATGTAGAGTCGTACCAGCCCTGCTCTGCTTGGTCTCCCCCCCACAGACGAGGCCACAGAGCTGACAGAGCTGATGGAGGAGCTGCTGGGGCTGTGGGCCAGAGAGGACACGCCCATGGCCATACGCTTGCTCTTCTTCACCTTGGCCGGGCTGGTGGACGGGAAACCGATACGGATCACTTTGTGGATTGGAGCAAACAGGCCAAACTTTGGAAGACACTGGAAATACCTGGAAACAGTAAAGAGAAGCATTATTAAGGACTATGTGTGGACAGAAGAAGACAGGTGAGGAGAGAGGACAGAGGAAGACAGGTGAGGAGAGAGGACAGAGGAAGACAGGTGAGGAGAGAGGACAGAGGAAGACAGGTGAGGAGAGAGGACAGAGGAAGACAGGTGAGGAGAGAGGACAGAGGAAGACAGGTGAGGAGAGAGGACAGAGGGAGACAGGAGAGGAGAGAGGACAGAGGGAGTCAGGTGAGGAGAGAGGACAGAGGGAGACAGGAGAGGAGAGAAGACAGAGGGAGACAGGTGAGGAGAGAGGACAGAGGGAGACAGGTGAGGAGAGAGGACAGAGGGAGACAGGTGAGGAGAGAGGACAGAGGGAGACAGGTGAGGAGAGAGGACAGAGGGAGACAGGAGAGGAGAGAGGACAGAGGGAGACAGGAGAGGAGAGAGGACAGAGGGAGACAGGTGAGGAGAGAGGACAGAGGGAGACAGGAGAGGAGAGAGACAGAGGAGACAGAGAGGAGAGAGGACAGAGGGAGACAGGTGAGGAGAGAGGACAGAGGGAGACAGGAGAGGAGAGAGGACAGAGGGAGACAGGAGAGGAGAGAGGACAGAGGGAGACTTTCCTTATTCAGTCTTCATTTAGTTGTAGAAACCCAATGTTGAAATGTGCACACTGTGGAACCAAAAGTGACTCCTACCACATGTGTTCTACCTGTGCTCACCTGGTCCCTGTCACATGTGTTCTACCTGTGCTCACCTGGTCCCTGTCACATGTGTTCTACCTGTGCTCACCTGGTCCCTGTCACATGTGTTCTACCTGTGCTCACCTGGTCCCTGCCACAGCTCCATCGTTCTTGCCCAGAGGCTCGTCCAGTTCCACTCCGCACCACTCTCCTTTGGCGAAGTCCGTCTCACCCATGTATCTAATGACTCCCATTTTCGAGCCGCCCACCTGACACACAAAAGCCTGGATATTAACACAACCTCATACTGAGAGCAACTTGTGTATTAGTGTATATGCAAAATTTACTATTACTAGTCAAAAGAGTTGTAGCTGCCAGTTGTTTTAACAGTGAAGTATACTATACAGTCAAGTTTACTATACACACAGTGTAAATACTAAATACTATTTATTTTAAAAGGTTAAATATTACTACTGTTATTAATGTACAATATCAAGCAGGAGGTAGTAGGGGTGTAAAGAAAAAGTGGGTTCAGTGTTATATTTCAATACTTCACTGCACAATTCTCATATAAATTCAAAATGGGTCAAAATAGATTTTTTAACCTCATGTTTTTCATGAAAAATGTAAGTTTCATTTGGTATTCTCATGATTAAAAAATGAAATAAACTGTATATCACACAATTTGTTTTGATTTGTTCTGATTTTGTAAAGCACTTTGAATTACTTTGTGTTGGAATAGTGCTGTACAAATAAACTTGCCTTGCCAATTTTGTTAGGTCAACCACAATATTATACAGAATTATTGATAAATCACAATATATGGTCCTTTGTTTTAGCATCTGGATATATGGTGATATATTGAATATCATGATAAGTATTGTAATGCCAGATTCATGGCACTGCACACCCCTGTGAGATAAACCCCATGAGAGCACAAAGTCTGGATGTGCTGGCACAGTGTTCACAATGAAATAATGAAGCTGGTTAAGTGTAGGTTAAGGCCCTGTGCCCTTATATAATATATAAATAAAATACTTTATAATTAAATGCAGACAATATGCAGCAGACTTATTCTGACCTCAAGAGCTGCTTATACAATCTGTCTGTGCTGCGGTGAGACATTCTGCTCAAATAAATGGGAAAAATCAGGTACAGGTCTATAATCCCAAACACTGATACATAATACAGCTGAGTGAGGGAGTAAACGAAGCACTAAGGAGAAACTATGGCTGTACCAAAACACGATCTCCCACGCGCAGGTCCTTCTCTCCTCCTCTCTTGGCGGAGCCGCTGTCGGACATATTGGAGCCCGATTCGTTGCCTGTCTTGACCGCACTGTTGAGGAGCCCCTCTCGGAGCGGCACCACCACGCGTTGGCCTGAGGGGGCGCTGCTGGTGTCGTGCTGGGGCTGGGCAGGGTCGGGGCCGTGGGCGTCTGACCCCTCGGCCGCGGGCTGGCGGGTCAGCTTGGAGGGCCGGGTGAAGATGCCCTGGAGAGCCGGGCATTCAAAGTAGCGCACGCCGCCAACAGAGCCATCGTTTTTACCCACAGGGTCACTGAGGATGACCCCTGCCCACTGACCTGGAGCAAACTGGGTCTCTCCAAGGTAGGCAATGGTGCCAGCTTTGACTCCATTCACCCACACCGACTCACCCACTGTGTAGTCCCCCAGAACATCATCTCCCTCCTCTGAGAACTTGGGAGGTGTGAGGGGCTTCAGAGGAACACCTGCAGGCACAGACATGCATGTTCAGTTAGCAACAAAGCAGCTGAAAAGGCCTATCACAGTAATTTTACTAAAACACTAACTCATTGAACTGAAGATGTTATCAAAAGAAATTGTAAAAAAATTACCCAGTTTGGCTTTTTTCCTTTTTCTTTCTTTTTTTTTTTTTTTTTTTTGGTTTAAAATGTTACTTCCTGTTGGAAATGATGACATCCTGCTAAGGAATTCCTTAACTGTTACCTAGCGACCATGTGGCACACTGGGCCAAACCTCCCCTAATCTCACAGAAATTATTATTTGACAAATGAAAATATAAGAAAACACCTTTATGTTGTTTAAATATTCATTCAAATCTGTGGAGAAAAGTGTTGTAAATTGTGCCAAACTTTTGGATGCACAATGTCATCAGTAGAGAATTCTGTAAAATGTCTACTTCTTCTTGATTGATGAGAATCATAAAACCTGTCAACATGTACTTTAAAATGTAATCAAATATAACTAAAGTAATGACCCAACCTGCCCACAAGCCTTCCACTGCACAGGAGTTCATGCACCAAGAATGTCATGTGATCTAATGTATTCTATACACACCTAATGTAATCTAAGATAAAGAAATATAAAGAAATATCTTGTGTAAAATTGATTGAATTCTTTCTTGCTTTGGGGGTCCCCATGCAACGCTTCTGAGGCCCACCAGGGGTCCCCGGACCCCACTGCTGCAAGGAAAGAGCCAGGCCCCCTGTCACTGCCATTTTCGTGCCAGGGGCCCACTTTTTCCTAAAGCTAAACCTTGTCTTATTTAATAAAAACTGTTGTATTAGTTTGTGTTTAGAAGAGAAATACCAAAAATAATCACCATGATGATCACAGAGCCTGCATACATGTCAACAACCAATCTAACAATAGAAGAATGTTTAAGAGTAGCCTCAGAAGAAAGTCTCTGAATGTCTGAGCTGTAATTTGTCTGTAGTAACTTCAAGGACAAATAACAGCTACAAAACACATTTGGATCTGTTTTCTCTTGTTTTATTTTAGTTTTAAAGAAATAAATGCTGTTTTGGGGATCGTTACCGGAACTGAAACTGCTGGATCAGCACATCCTCACTGGACGCTATCTGCCCCTGCTAACAGTGGATTAAAAACAATGTTTCATGTCTACACTTTGTGATACGCTCATAACTACCAATACTAACAGTGTTTTTCAATCAAATGTACTATAACTGTACTATAACTGTAGTATAACTGTACTATAACAGTACTATAAATGTACTATAAGAGGACTATAAATGTACTATAACAGTACTATAACAGTACTATAAATGTACTATAAGAGTACTATAAATGTACTATAACTGTACTATAACTGTACTATAAGAGTACTATAAATGTACTATAACTGTACTATAAGAGTACTATAAACGTACTACAAATGTAGTAGTATAACTGTAGTATAACTGTACTATAAGAGTACTATAAGAGTACTATAATTGTACTATAACTGTACTATAAACTGTACTATAAGAGTACTATAAGAGTACTATAAATGTACTATAAGAGTACTATAAATGTACTATAACTGTACTATAAGAGTACTATAAATGTACTACAAATGTAGTAGTATAACTGTACTATAAGTGCACTATAACTGTACTATAAATGTAGTATAAATGTACTGTACCTGTACTATAAATGTAGTATAAATGTACTGTACCTGTACTATAAATGTAGTATAACATTCACTCAATTTATTTATTTATTTATTTATTTTAAATGATTGTAAAACTAAAACTTGATGGATATGGTATAATCTTTATTCTCTGTTTACTACTTTACTTGTGGTCATACCAGATTGTCAAAATGTGATCGTGTCGGATGTCAGAGGCTCTGCGAGGCTGGGCCTGGTCAGGACGTGGACGAGAGACACTGTGAACATCAGGAGCCACAGGGGGCACCAGTGGTAAAAACTGTCATTGTGTCCTTAGGCAAGGCACTTCACCTACATTGCCTAGTAAGAAAGTGGAGTGTGTGTGAGTGATGGTGGTGGTCTGAGGGGTTCAGATTGGCAGAGTGTGGAGAGAGTGGAAAGTCAAGTGTCTTGAAAGGCGCTATACAAATGCAGTGATTAATTAATACTACAATCTCACTTAACAAACTACCAATACAAATATAGCATTATTACGGACAGAGAATCAAAGGTGGATAGAACACTGCTACATTTACTTTTTAAAGAAATTGTACTTTTCAAGGTACTTTTCTACCAGCATACTTTCAATCCAGTATAATTTGTTAAAATGACACTATTCTTACTTGAGTAAAAGTTGTGTTTACTCTTCCCAAAAGTGACAAAAGCTTTATGCAACACTATGAACAGATTTGAACATTTGTTTTTCTTACAGCGCTCCTTCAAATATGATTAGTTTGTCTTATTTTTTGTGTCTGTCCTTTGAAAATACTACAGTAGATTTTGTACAATATTATGTTTTGTCCTTCAAATTCCAAAAATGTTTTAATCTTAAATCAGATTGTTACTAGATTTTTAACTCTTACTTGAATCATTTCTTGGACCACTACTTTATACTTCTAGTTAAGTAATATTATTTGGAAGTCATATTATACTTCCTTTGTGCCTGTGCAGAGACTAACTTGTCATTAAGTGTTAACAGAACACACACTTACTGTCCTTGGGGAGCACAGGACTGGATGAGCCCCCTGTGGCGCTGCGTCCCACTGAACCCGTGTGTTTGGGCGCTCGGCCGGGCATTCGCAGACCGCTGGACTTCACCGTGTTCATCATCATAGGTCAGAGGTCAGAGGTCAGGGGAAGGACTGAAGGTTCACTGACCAAGGCACTAGATTAAACGGTGACAGAAGCAGTCCATGTTCATCTGCAAGAAAAAGGAGATCATGACCAATAAGAATAACAAACAGGAAAGAAAACACAACTATCATTTACACACTAGGGTTGCAAAAAGTATCAAAGATCTGAGGCAAATATGTGTATTGCCACTAGATACTCATGTGCGCAGGCATTGATACTAGACAGGACAGTGCAGAATCTTTCCTGAATGTGTTTAGAATGATGTTGAGTTGTATGAGAACAAGTGTCAGAGCACATAGACTAGTACACACACATGGATCAACATGAACCTACTGCACCACTGACCATTACACACATATAAGACACATGGGAAGAGATAAGATAAGATATGCCTTTATTAGTTCCACAGTGGGGAAATTCCATGTTGCAACGTGCAATTCAAGAACAGCAGGAAAAAGGTAACATGCGATAAAACAGATAATAAATAATGGCTTAAAAATCATTTTAAAATAGACATAAAAATAATTGCACATAGATATAGTTGGATGGCACATGTTCAGTGTGAACAGTGTTTGTTGTACAGTCTGACAGCAGCAGGAAGGAAAGACCTGTGAAACCTCCTTCACACAGTGAGGGTGAATCAGTCTGTCACTGAAGCTGCTCTCCAGAGCAGACAGAGCGTCCTGCAGGGGCTGAGACTCATGGCCCAGCACAGAGATGACCTTAGCCAGGACCCTCCTGTCCCCCACCTCCTGCACTGAGTCCAGACAACAGCCCAGGACAAAGCTGGACTTCTTGATGACCTTGTCCAGCTTCTTCCTCTCCCTCTCTGTGATGCTGCTGCTCCAGCAGACCACACAGTACAGTATGACTGATGCCACCACAGAGTCATAGAAGGTCTTCAGGAGAAAGAAAGTACTACCATTTATTGTTGAAGAGTATTTATTATCACTGCGGTATCAAGTATCAAGTATCAAGCATATTCCTTAGTTAGCCACTTTAGGTTTGGGTCTAGTGGATTTTAAATTGGGTTTATTTAGGCAAAATTTATTGTTCTTCTGCCTCTTTACATCATATTTACAGACAGTAGGTCGGACTAATGGCATTTTTGCATCACATTCTAGCTACTAGTGATGGGTTTTCTGGTTCTTTTTAGAGAACCGGCTCTTTTGGCTTGACTCACTAAAAGCAGCTGGCTCTTTTGGCTCCCAAGCGGCTCTTCAGATTGTTTTGTTTCGCCCAGGTCTGCAACCAAGTCTAAAGCAGGACTAAAGCAGGACTAAACCAGGATTGAAAAAGGACTAAACCAGGACTAAAACAGATCTAAACCATGTGTAAAACAGGACTAAACCAGAACTGAACCAGGACTGAGTGTCGGGACTCGGTCTCTATCTCGAGCCCAAGATTAGTCCTGGTTTATTCATTTTTTGCTGAATTACAGCCATATATGCACTTTTTTTTCTGTCCTATGCACACGCAAATTTCTGAAAGTTTCGTTTTGAGCCACTGCCGCTGTCAAACTCCCACGAGTCTGCACGCGGCGTGAAGAGGAAAAAAGTGAGAGAAAGAGAAAACACGGCTTCTAATAAGGAGCAGGTTCCCGTCGTTCGATTCAAAGAGCCGGCTCTAAGAGCCATTTTGTTCGCGACCGACCCATCACTACAAGCTAGTAAAGAAACTAGAGCTATTAGCCTTTAGCTGTAAATGCTGCGTACTGCAGTAATTAATTATATACATAAATGTAAATGTAAATCATTCATACATCTATTCACAGCTCATTTCCATATCAATGCAGGTCCAGTAACAAATATACAGCTAATGTAATCAATTTACAATAGACCAATAGAAAACAGCCTGTTTATGTGTGAGAGCTACAGCAGCTAACCGCTAATCAATAACAAATAACCAAAACTAGCTTCAGAGTCGACATATTTCCAACAGTCACCGCTCACACAGGCTCCTCCCACATCACAAGTCTGCACTAATAAATGTTCTTTTAATCCAGACTCAAATCGATTGTCTGTAAAAAGAATAAATAAAAAAATAATAATAAAAAGAATGACTCTGTGGTGTGTTCAGGGACAGTACGGACACACACACAAATGACTCCGCAGATAAATACTGATGCGGAACCACATATTAGGACAATTATCTGTCTGTAAATGGAATTAAATTGTCATAATGTAGAGAGTCTAAACTTTATAAGGTATAACATGCCCACGTGAAATATCAGTCCATATCAATAAACATATCGGCCGATAGTCAATATGTTTGCGGTACCCATCTCGGCCAATAATATCGGCCAACAGATATATCAGTCGGACTCTATTCCTTAGTATAAAAATAGAGTTTGAAATGTTTGTATCATGACAACTTTATTACGCACACATCACATTCTTACATAGGCAAGATGGGTGAAGTGTCTCGCCAAAAAGCACAATGGCAGTTTGCACTAGATCCACTGAGCTTCCTGGCACTGCCGCAGGCCTCTTGTCCCACAAAAAGGGCTGCAGGATTTGAGAAAAATAGTACTTGAGATTTTTGTGACAAGCATTGAGATGGTGGTGAGATTTGTGTTTTAATATGAGGATTCTGTTCACATTGAAGCACGTCCAGAAGAAGACAAACAAACAGGCTGAAAGCTGAACTGACAAACTAATACAAGAGTCACATTTCAGAACTACATCTATATCTATGCAGTGAGGATTATAGAATAATATTTAGTATAGGCAATAAAAGAAAAGATAATTTAAAACGGGAAAGATGGTTTGAAGAAGAAGAAGACTGGGTCTAATGTTTATGCTGAAAATGAGATGATTAAAAATAAAAATGTAAGAAACAATCTATCTTTCAAACATTTGAGATCTGCATTGGTCCAGCACATTTAAGGTCAAACATCTTATATTACACTAAACAGACTCTTCTGAGCTTTAAGACATGTTCTAATGCTGTTACCTCCTCAAAACATGCCTGGAGTTGTATTTTGCTTCATCCACACATGTTTGAGTAACACTTTAGTCTGTCTGCATCTCCAAAGCTCAAAATGCTCTGATCCCCCTTGTGATGTCATCAGTGTTGTGCATGAACGAGTTCAAAAGAACACGTTCATTGAACACGTTCATTTTTCAGTGAACTTTGAACTGAACGCAACACTTTTGTAAATCAAGAACTTGAACGTGAATTTGTTCAAATTATGTGTGATGAACGACGTACGTCACTGTTGGGGTTCAGTTAAACGTCGGAATTTGACGAGTGACGATCTGCTCGCACTTCACCTCGCGAAACCACAGCTGCGTGTCAACGTGAAGGCGACTCCACCGGCAGCTTTAACGGAACGTACGGGCTCTTGTGTCTCTCAATGGGAAAGTCAATCAAACTTGACTGGGCGCGTTTAGCTGCTTGTATTTACCTTCTGTACAGGCTGACCACGGCAAACGCAAGGATTTCAAAAGTAAATTTCAAAGCACTAATTAACAGTCTATGTGGATCTGATCAAAAAATAGGATGGATCCTATTTTCTGAAATCTACACGCACAGGACGTGCTGCTCCGCGCGCGTATTATTTTACTTGGTACATATGTCAGTAACGCGCGTCACAATGCTTTTTTTAACCTGGATTGAAATGGTGGGTTTTTCGTTTTTCTTCATACAAATTTGCTAAAATCACCGCGATATCAGCAGCGGTGAAACGCCGGAGGTGCGCCCGCGTAGACCGTGATCCTGAGCGAAAGGACCGACGCAGAAGTCCGCGCTCCACCGAGATAAACCAGCTGACGCCCGATCGCACTCGGGGTTCACTCAGGGGCGGTCCTAGATTCCAAGTTCTAGTCCAGGATTAGTCCTGGTTTGGTCCTGGTTTAGTCTTGGTTTAGTCCTGGTTTAGTCCTGGTTCAGTTCTGGTTTAGTCCTGGTTCAGTCCTGGTTTAGACCTGGTTCAATTCTGGTTCAGTCTTGGTTTAGTCTTGGTTTATTCCTGGTTTAGACCTGGTTCAGTCCTGGTTTAGTCCTGGTTCAGTTCTGGTTTAGACCTGGTTCAGTCCTGGTTTAGACCTGGTTCAATTCTGGTTCAGTCTTGGTTTAGTCTTGGTTTATTCCTGGTTTAGACCTGGTTCAGTTCTGGTTTAGTCCTGGTTCAGTTCTGGTTTAGTCCTGGTTCAGTTCTGGTTCAGTCCTGTTTTAGTCTTGGTTTATTCCTGGTTTAGACCTGGTTCAGTCCTGGTTTAGACCTGGTTCAATTCTGGTTCAGTCTTGGTTTAGTCTTGGTTTATTCCTGGTTTAGACCTGGTTCAGTTCTGGTTTAGTCCTGGTTCAGTTCTGGTTTAGTCCTGGTTCAGTTCTGGTTTAGACCTGGTTCAGTTCTGGTTTAGTCCTGGTTCAGTTCTGGTATAGACCTGGTTTAGTCCTGGTTTAGACCTGGTTCAGTTCTGGTTTAGTCCTGGTTTAGTCCTGGTTTAGACCTGGTCTAGTCCTGGTTTAGACCTGGTTCAGTTCTTGTTTAGTCCTGGTTTAGACCTGGTTTAGACCTGGTTTAGTCCTGGTTCAGTCCTGGTTCAGTCCATATACGGCGCAAAAGTTCTTTTGGTGAGAGTAAATTAAAAGTGCTGCAATAGTCGTGTAATGTTTTACATTTTAAATACAGTAATATTGTAATGTAACAAATGACTTTGAAATGACAGTAACAAGTCATAAATAACACATTACAGTGTTAAAGTCACTTGTCCAACAGTGGATCTTGTAAAGTTGTTGTAAACTAGAAGTCAGTTTGAAAAATAAAAGCAGCCTTTCATTTACAGATCTCATCTAAATATAAAATGAACTGAACTTTGAACTAGGTCAAAATTAAAATTGTGAACTATGAACGTGAACTGTTCACTTTGAACAAGTGTGAACTGAACTTTGAACTAGTTCATGAAAAGTGTGAACTTGCACAACACAGGATGTCATGCAGTGGTAGTTTTCAGTTAACAGCTCCTTTTACCTTTTGTTCAGTAGAAATTGGCAATTCCAGAGGTGAAATTAACCAAATGATTCTAGTGAAGATGTGTGGAGTTTAAGAACACAGTGGAGCACTTCCTGTGTTACCACATGACATCACAAGGTGGAACAGAGTTTTCTATTCGAGAGAACACAGCCTAAATATGCAGGGTTGGTTCAGATGTGTGAATGAAACAAAACAACATTAGAACATAGACAGTGTTGGGGAGTAACAGATTACATGTACTGGAGTTATGTCATCAGAGTACAAATTATGAGTAACTGTATTCAGTTACAGTTACTGTTTCAGTGAGTGGTAATTGGATTACAGTTACTTGTTGAAATAAATGGATTACATGGTGGTATTTTCCTGTTTTCACATTTTGGACTATATCCCTTTGTTTTTTTTGGCCGGACACTAAACCAGGACTAAAACCAAGTCTAAACCAGAACTAAATCAGGGTTGAACAGGACTGAAGCCAGGACTAAACCAGGAATAAAACCAGGTCTAAACCAGGTCTAAAGTAGATCTAAACCAGGTCTAAACCAGGATTAAAACCAGGTCTAAACCAGGACTAATTCAGGATTGAACAAGGAGTGAACCCAGGTCTAAACCAGGACTAAAACCAGGTCTAAACTAGATCTAAACCAGGACTAAAACCAGGTGTAAACCAGGACTAAAACCAGGTCTAAACTAGATCTAAACCAGGTCTAAACTAGATCTAAACCAGGGCTAAACTAGATCTAAACCAGGTCTATTTTTAATTTGGTTCAGTAAAGTCCGGGCTTTTTATTTTCTTTTAGCAGACAAAACATCTTATGTGAAGATATCCGAGTCTTTGCTTCTCTACAGCAAATCAAGTAATCCAAAGTATTCAGATTGCGTTACTCACTTTAAGTAATTTAATGGATTCCGTTACAAACTACATTTTGGTGTATGTAATCTGTAATCTGTAGGGGAATACATTTTAAAAGTCACCTTCCCAACTCTGAACATAGATCAGAAAGGACATATAAGGTGATGTGTTCAGGTGCGCCCCCTGCAGGAGAGATGTGGTATGGAGGTGTACTACACTCAGACCTCACATCTCCACAAATGAATCATACTTAGCCAATAATGCACCACAGCTCACTTCTATCAAATCAAATATGAAGGGCCCTTAAATACTCTGACCACATGTGCCCTCAGGAGAGAGACGCCTTCACACTAGCACTGTCAAAACTCTAGTGTAGAAATCTGGTGCTAATCGATACAAAAAAAAAACAACAACAAAAAACTAGATACTCATTTTAGCAAAAAGTCCCATTGCCAGGACAGAAATGAAGCTTTCCTGAATGACTTAGAATGAGCTTGAGCTGCATCAGAACAAGTAGAGAGAGAGATTTTCTTGATATGGACTAAGCTTGGACTAAGCCTGATCTCCTGGGCTTAGCTCAGTGAAGCCTGACTTTTGTGAGTTACTGTTCTGACAGCCTGGCCCTGTGTTGTGCCGCCTCATCAGCAGGAACAGGATCCCACTCAAAGCTGGGACTTTTCACATTCTGCCAGAAGAATGTGATGATGTCACACTCCCAGAGGGGGAAGAGACAGCTCCCCCTGCAGCTGGTTTCACATGACATCACAGCGTTCTGTAGGCCAATATTATCTAATACAGACGGGCAGCAGGTAAAATGAATATTGTTCAACTGCAGGTTTTCGTTGTAATACAACATGGTCTTGGGTCTAGTCAGTAATAGAAATGATGAATTTCCATATTTGGAAATTTACCTTTTCTGATATTTTGTGATAAAGCACAATGTAATCAATAGGAGATATTGCCTCTTGCCCCTCATCTGGGAGTATGACATGATCACATTCTAGAATCTGAAAATCACCAGTAGATGTTTTCATGTAATATCTACAGTCAATTTATATATAAATGTTGAGCCCAGTTGTTTTTATTAGTGACTGGACCCCAACATTATTATTATATCCACTATCAGCCAAAGGTTTTAGAACACCCTCATTTTTCCAGTTATTTATCGCAATTCAAGTCCAATGAGTCGCTTGAACTGGTACAAAGGTAAGAACTGAACAGACAGAGGATAAAAAATAAAAATAAAAAAATAAATAAAAGAACAAACACAAGTCCAAGCTCTGCCAGAACTACCTCAGGAAAAAAAGAACAAGATGGTAAAACTTGAAAACCTGGAGTGTCCAGCAGCAGCACAGTGTCCAGACTTAAACCCCATGAAGCTGGTTTGGGATGAACTGGACTGAAGAGTGAAGCAACCTACAAGTGCCACACATTTATGGAAACTTCTGCAACAGACTTGGGAAGAACTTTCTGAACAATATTTGATTTCTATTGTAAAAAGAACAAGCCACGAGACAAACGTAGTCAAAAGTTTAGAATGTGTTTTGGTCAACAGTCTTGTGAGTTTAAGCTATGATAAAACGTTATTACCTCCTCAAAAACAGACCTGGAGTTGTGTTTTGTTTCGTCCACACATGTTTGAGTAACTCTTTATTATTAGTCTCCAAAGCTCAAAACACTCCCTTCCACCTTGTGATGTCAAGAAGTGGTAATTTTCAAGTGAACAATTACCTTTAGTTACCACCTTTAGTTCAGTAGAGACTGTCCATTCAGAGGATTAAAGATTCAGGGCTGAAATGATCCAAATGATTCTAATGAAGGTGTGTGGAGTTTAAAAACACAGTGGAGCACTTCCTGTATTAACACATGACATTACAAGGCGGAATGGTATGTTTTCAATGTGCGAGAAGAACCTAAATGTGCAGGGTTTGTGTGTTAAACATGTGTGAATGAAAACAAACAACAATAAAATAAACACACACACAACTGCATATATGTTTGTGATGAGGAAACTAAATCATAAAAACATAGATATTAAAAAAGCTTAATATGGGCCCTTTAAAGAATGTTGTGATGTCATTTGAAAACCACAAATATGCCAATGAAGAACACAAAGTACACACTCATCTCTGGTTTCCTTTTGGTAGTGAGCAGAGGACTGTTGTTTGTAAGACATGCACAATTTGAATATTATGACTTCAGATGCCTCATATTTGAAAAAGTCGTATACCTGGACCATCTGTGACTGTTTCTACCTATAGTTTACTGTCACTTGTCATAGTGCTGTCATGATACCACAATTTCAAACTTGATTCCGATACTAAGGACTCAATAGTGATTCTGATGCCATGATGATTAAAAAATAATAATAATAAATAAACACTCTTCATGCAGACAACAGAATGTGATTTTTAACATACAGATTTATACTAATAATAATACTATTCTCATGTGGTCATATATGTGTGTAATCCCTCAGTGGTCCAGGTAGGTTCCAGACTAGTCTATGTGCTCTTCTACATGTATCAATACCTGCTCAAATGAGGATCTAGTTTCAACACTGGTTTTAGTATGGAATACTGATTTTTAGTAGTGATACATTTAGTTTCAGGTGACCAGACGTCCCTGTTTATCTGAGACAGTCCCAGTTTTGAGCCCGTCCCCTGTCCCAGCAGATTTATCCCAAACTATTGATTTGTTCCAGTTTTATACAAGAAATGTCCCACATGTCCCTATTTTTAACCAACCTGATCCTGCCAACAGTAAAGAGACATACATTGTCATTTCTTTAGGTAAAATACAAAAAAGCTGCTCAAAAATAACCAAACCATAACAAAACTGTGACTATAATAACTCACGTTTGTCACGAATGGGCCTAACTATTTTCCTTAAATACACATTTGTTTCACCATTTTATTATCACCAACCACATACCAGCGCTGCCCTAGTTTGTGATTTTGAAAATCTGGTCACCCTATTTTAGTTTCCTCCTCAAAAACAGACCTGGAGTTGTTTTTGTTTCATTCACACATGTTTGAGTAACACTTTATTGTTAGTCTGTCTATATCTCCAAAGCTCAAAATGTTCTGTTCCACCTTGTGATGTCATGAAATGGCAGTTTTCAGGTTAATAACTACACCTACCTTTTATCTTTAGTTAAGTAAAGATTGTCAGTTCCAGGTCTGAAATTATTCAGATGATTCTAGTGAAGGTGTTTGGCGTTTAAAAACACAGTGGAGCACTTCCTGTATTATCACGTGACATCACAAGGTGGAATGACCAAAATATACAGGATTTGTGTGAAACTAAACACAGCTCCAGGTGTGTCATTATTAACAAGTTGCCGACACGATACACACCTAGATACAGTGCACTTTCGATTCGATACGATACATTTCCAATCAATTTGATACAGTTCAATAAAAAATAAAAGCTAAATCATGACTGTGGTACTAAAAGTTTTTGTTAAACCTCTTCTTGTGCAAATTCATATGAAACACAAACATTTTAATCCTCAAAACCGAGAACACGTCAAATGTGTCACATAAACGAGTTTGCTGTCACTGAATAAGCAACAAAACTGTAGCTCTGTAACAAAAACATTTTGTAAAATATACCAAAAAATACTCTTGGTGATATATCGATACAGCAGCCCATGATATCGATACTGTATCATCACATTAAACGATACGATATAGCAATATTTTGATATTTTTGCACACCCCTAGTAGAGAGGAAAATACAGAATGGATATGGCTGAGGATCTCTTTATTTTGCCATGCACTGGTTCTACTGTCGTAGTACTCGAGACCAACCTCAAGACCGCTTTTTTACAATCTTGGTCTTGTCTCAGACTTGAGAGCATTTGGACTCGGTCTTGTCTCGGTCTAGAAGGCGTTTGTTCTCAGTCTTGTCTTGGACTCGAGGTCTGACACTCGTCGAGTGAGATCATATTTCATTATGGTCTGTGAACGGCTGTTGAGTATCACTGCAAAACCAGTGAGATAATGTAACTGTAAATGTTATAATATTGAAAAACTTGATTCACTTTGAAGTTGTTTTGTGTAAAGTGCCAGAGGAAGCAGGATTAGAGAAGAGGTTCTCAAACTGTGGGTGAGGGTCCAAAAAAGGGACGCAGAGTGTTTGAGTACAGTACAGTTTGGCTTATTTTAAGTTCATTAATTAACATAAACATTAATCAGATAGAATGGAGATAAATTTATAAAAAACATTTATATATATATGTGCCACAACGTGTGCCAAAAATAGCTGCAAAATACAAATAAATATAGGAAATGACAAAGTCTTGATTTGGTCTCGATGGGCTGTAGTCTCAGTCTTGTCTCTGTATCGACCTTTAAAAGTCTTGGTCTTGTGTCGGTCTCGACCCTCAGAGGTCTTAGTCTTGTTCTGGTCTCGGGACCCTCTGGTCTTGGTCTCGATTAATGCAACCTTGACTACAACAGTAATTGCTTCCAGCGCTTTTTAATGACACTGTCTATTTTCAGTATTACTGTTTATCGCATCTCTGTGTATCTCAAAGTGTATTATTGTGACAGGCCTCGCTATTTCTGTGTTTCAGACAACATCACATTCTACTGTAACGTTCCATAAAGCAGCATGTTTAATACAGATGGGGCAGCTCAAATAAATATTGTCCAAATGCAGATTTATGTTGTAGTACAGTGAGCTCTCATGTGTGGTCACTAATAGAAATGATCAGGCTCAACATTTGTCAGTTTACCTGTCAGATATTTCATGGTTAAGGACAATGTGATCAAAAGGGAAAAGTGTCTCCTGCCCCCATCTGGGAGTATGACATCATCACATTTTAGAATCTGAAAACCTCCCACAGTTTTCATTCAGGTCCTACAATTTGATGCTGTTATAGTGTCAGATGGAGTGTGGGGCCTGTAGAACTCTATAGCTGACTTATAGATAACATCACATCATTCTATAGGACAGTCAGATGTAATACAGACGGACACAGCTCAAATGTAAAATGTAATCAACAGGAAACACCGTCTCTGACCCCATCTGAGATTATGACATCATCACATTCTAGACTCTGAAAACCACCAATAGGAGATTCACAGTTTTTGAAAGAAATCTTCAAACTTCTGATGCACAAATGTTGAACCTTTTCATTATTTTTCGGAGAATCGGGTCTTCATATTAATCTTTTGACTTAAACTTTCTTTTCACTGACAACAATCACATCTTCGGAGTTGAATAATGGCTCCACTTTCTGAAGCGATTGTGAAGAAATCATTTCACTTTTGTTTGAATACTGACAGAGCTGAACTTTGTGCCAGTTTTTGTTTCATGTGGCTTGGCCCAGTAATTACAGAGACAACAAATCTGCAATCTGACAGTTACACAACAGACTGACCTTAAACTGACCTGTCTCCAGCTCAGTTTAAATAACAGGGATATACAATGTTGTGATGTCACAAGTGATGACGTGTTGAATACAGGAGAATAAAGATGAGTCAAACAGGCATGAATCACTCCAAATACAACTTCAGGGGGTCAATGAGAAGAAACTACTCTAACATATTAAAAACTGTAAAGTCACGTTGTAGCATCCTCCTTAATAACCACACACAGATCAGCTATTTACAGACAAAGAAAAGCACACACACACACTTGTGTTGTGCGTGACTTGTTGTGTGATGACGGTGGCTCTCAGCACATGTCAGGTCTGTGCAGTCCACTCCAGATCTACTGCCATTATTGATTAGGCCTAAACAAGGCTTCCTCCAATATTTCTACACCAAATACGACAATAAGAAAAGAATGTGCCCAGTAGCACCTGCACTGGTCAGAGGAATAGTCAGAGGCAAAAAGAAATGATGGATCTTTAAACAATAGTCATGCCCAAAGCCCAGTCCTACAGAGGAGCCACACTCAGCCCGCAGCAGCAGCACCACCACCACACCAGACTGTTCAGACGACACAAGGCACAACCTGACCTAATACAAAGGAATCTCAGCTCAGCTCCACAAACCTCAGAGCTGCTTCCTCCACATGAATCACACACAAACACACACGTACAGGTTGTATATTGTGTATACAGGCTCTATATATGTGACACACACTTCTGTGAGTCGGTACTGCGGCAGCGGCTGCAGACACAGTCTGCCCTTCACTCCAACACAAAGTTGCACATTCAGGGCACGGTCTGTGATTTAGCTCCAAACGTGTCGCCTTTGGTGGTAGGTTTTACGCAGCTCTGACCAAGCGACGGGCTCAACTTTCTCTTTCTCTACCACTTCGGATAGACACGGATGCCACACCCTGACATGCAAATATGGATACTTAAAGTGAGAAGGATAAGCAGCGCAGAGAGTGCCGACATCGGCCAGTGTCGGAGCAGAGGCGGATGCGCACGATCCTCCGGGATACCGGCGCGCGGGGATGCGCTAAAACTGAAAGGCGTGGCATGTAAAATGCGTTATTCTAGAGCACAGACAAACATGTATTTACCTTGAAATGATGAAACGTGATTCATCGGAACATGAACATGCTAATGTGGTTAGCTTTGTCCTCCTCTCTGTGGATGAGTCGGGTTAGCCTTGAACAAAGGGAGAGAGCAGAGCACAGGAAGAAGCACGCAGCGCAGCGCATGCGGTTTACACAGACCCAGGCCCCAAACACTCCTCCTCCTCCTCCTCCTCCTCCTCCTCCTCCTCCCTGTGCCTCCCTCTGCTTCCCACGGACACTACATCCTCTGTCTCACTCTTTTATATCACAGTATAGACAGACTTATAATGTGCACTGTTCAGACAATGTCCACGCAGGTCAAACATGTTTGTAGTCATGAGATCACTTCAAAAGTCCTCCACGCAGCCTGTGTGAATGTGTGATTGGGACAGAGGAGGCCTATCATCATGACTCTGGATTCTTTCAGTGTTTGAAAATGGAGGCTAGAGGAAAATGATTTATTTCTGCATTGAAACATGATATAGGTGTAATTCCTTGTGTCTTTGGTTGTTTGAAAAAGGGTTTAACTCCTTTAACCCTAGAGATGAAGTCAAACATCCTCCATCTGAAACGATGACTCTATTCAGTTGATGTCATGTTTGGTGTCATCATTATATTACATATCACACAGTTTGATCATCGATCATGTCATTTCCTCATCACAAACAGACCAGGAGTTCTGTTTGTTTCATTCACACGTTCACACAAACCCTGCACATTTAGTTCTTCTCTCAAACAGAAAACACTCTTTTCCACCTAGTGATGTCATGTGGTAATACAGAACGTGCTCCTCTGTGTTTTTAGACTCCATAAACCTTCAAGATCAGGTTTGTTTATTTGTAAAGCACATTCAAAGTCTTTCCATCCATTTTCTTCCTCTTTATCTGGGGCGAGTCGTGGAGTCAGTGGTCTGAGCAAGGGGGCACACACTTCCCCCACACACAAACTTCCTGCAGCTCTTCCTGGGGAATCCCGAGGCTTTCCCAGTCCAGCCCAGAGACATAGTCCCTCCAGCGTGTCCTGGGTCTTCCCTGAGGCCTCCT
The DNA here is from genome assembly GCF_026225935.1 of Boleophthalmus pectinirostris. Taxonomy (NCBI): domain Eukaryota; kingdom Metazoa; phylum Chordata; class Actinopteri; order Gobiiformes; family Gobiidae; genus Boleophthalmus; species Boleophthalmus pectinirostris. Next base: position 1,588,818 of record NW_026571018.1, on the reverse strand, counting down.
CCTGGTGTGACATGAACACCTCAGGGTTCAGAAGGCATCTAAAACAGATGCCCTCCCCTCAGCTGTGCGTCTACATGTGGAGGAGCAGCGGCTCTACTCTAAGCTCCCTGAGCTCCATGAGCTCTTCACCCTATCTCTAAAGGATTGCCTGGCCACTCTGCGGAGGAAACTCATTTAACTGCTTATATCCACAATCCTGTCCTTTTAATTATTCCACAGGAATGTCAGGATTAACTCCAAGCAGCACTGGGGACTTGGACCGTCAGAGAAGATGCTCCCTGGAAAACACAATAGTCCAACTGCTCTGCTGAGCCTCACAGCCAAGAACAAAGAGGCCAGTGAAAAAGACAAACACACCCAACAAACACAGTGAGTGTTTAATTGGATGGAAAAAGTTAAAGAAAAAGAAAATGAAAATCTTAAAATGCAAACAAGAATAACATAAAAAGGAGGAGGTTTCTGGAAATTTCAGGAGCTCCTTCTTGTCTGTGCTTATTTAGTGCAGATTCTGTATTAGACTTGTAAGAAGCAAACATGTCACACAGCCTGTTCTCAACAATAAAAGCCTCAATAAATAAAGCTAGGATTAAAAAGGAGGTATTCCACGTTCAGATCACCTTTTACCTTTTTGAAAATGCTTTTCCCAAAACAACATATTAACAGATTTTATAAGTTTTATTTTTGTTTTTGACACTCATTCAAACATGACTCCCTCTTCATAGCACCATCACATCAGCATCAGCGTGTGTTCTATCAAAGAAACTACTGCCCATTGCATCAGGTTTGTGAAACTGTAGTGTGTTGTTTTGTAGCATGTTATATTTTATTTAAAGAGAACTGTTGTGTGGGAGCTTGGGTGACATAGACTTGTGGACGGAGCGTTGTACAGAATCTTACAGTTAACTGTAAAGAGGGTTTGGACAGAGCCTGAGAAAGATGACTACATTACTCAGACATGTAAGGATGACATCTAAACCTCTTTGGGCGTGTTTTTGATGAGGGAACAACATTAGAACATGGGAGAAAGCTCAACATATAGATTTTGCCTTATACCCCTTTTTTAAACCTTTTTGGATTTTCAGTTCCAAAATCTTGACCCAAAGTGACTGAGGTCCTCAGTGAACATGTCACAGTGTCACCAGAGTGCAAAGCCTGCTCTGTGTCAGCATTAGGCAAAACAAAAGTGGTGCCATTATTCAACACCAAAGACATGTTTGTTGTCAGGTGAAAGGACTTTAAACAATGACATGAATATGACAAGTTTGTAGAACAAATAATAAATCATGAAAAGGTCCAACATTTATGGATCAGAAGTTTGGAGATTTCCTTCGAAAACAGTGACTCTTCCGTAGTAGTGGAGCTGTTAAGGACCAAAATAGTTTGCTTTTATGGTACAAGCATGACATTTTGCCACATTACTAACACCCCCAGGACTAATATTTCTAGATATGGAACCTAGACCCTGGAGCCGAGAACTGTGCATGTCACAAAATGGACTATATGAAAATGAGGCTGGCATAAAAAACACTGCAGAATCCCTTTCTTATAGCCTAATTTGCTAAGTTATCCATTTTGTAATGATGAACAACTATTTTTTATAAGCTCCAAAGCATTAACGAGGTCATGTGACCATTTTCCTTGAGGCTGTAAGGGTTGTGTGGGCTCCCTGTGGTTGAAATCCAAGTTAATACAATATTTTATCTTTCAAAGCCATATTTTTGGGGTTTTTGATAACAAAAACTATTTAAACATCTCTAATGACCTGTAAGTGCCTCATCATGTTTCACAATGGTAATTAAATGCTGCATGGATGTGAGGCTTAACCCTAAAAAACATATCAGAGATTTTGCTTAAATCGTTAAACTTATTCAAAGTGCTCTAAGTGCAGCTGCTGCCACATTGGCATGAATCTGTACATGCCAAATTTGTCTTTGCACACTTACATCCCCCAGCACAGGCTTCTGCATCCACACTTGATAAGTTCATAACACGTTCTTTGCCTGGTGGAGCGTGGTGCACAACTGTAACTAGTGACTGTCATCACGCTTGCATCCCCAATCTGCAGGGGCTGGGTGGTGTCTTAAAATACAAAAATTCTTAATGGTGCATTATAACTTTTCTGTTTGGGGGTCCACAACCTGCTTCTTTTATGATGTTACAGCTTTGGCTGGAATCTTTCACTGTACGACATTAAACATATCAGTCTTTGTCAGTCAGTCAGTGTTTATTCAGTTAAGGATTGAAAATGTGTTTATTGCTCAAATACCTAAAATGCAGACATTCTTACATTTAGCGGGTCTATTGCTTGTGGGACGCCAGTCATTGTGTCCTTAGGCAAGGCACTTCACCCACATTGCCTTGTATGAAAGTGGTGTGTGTGTGTGAGTAGTGGTCACAGGGACCAATGGCATGGCAGTCGCGCTTCTGTCAGTTTGCTCCAGGGCAGCTGTGGCTACAGTAGTAGTTTACCATCGGGTATAGAGTGAATGAATAATGCTGAATAATGATCTGCAAAGTGTCTTTTTGACATATGTCTGTGAAAAGCACTATATAAATAAAAATACTTACTTACTTGTCACCAGTTAGATGGATAAGTTTAAAGTCATACTGTGAAAGCAAAGCAATAATATCTCCATGGAGACAAGCAGGTATGTGACTGGTCTAACAGGCATCCACACTAAAACTCCACTCCTACAGCCAGGGATTTGTAAACAGAAACAAGTGGTTGTAATCAGGGAAGTCCTGTGTGATGTCACATAGTACTTGATATCACAGAGGCCACTAGAGTTCACATACTCTCATTTTTACACATTGTTGCTCAGATTCTTTTGCTAATTTACCTAGTTTGCTCTAAAATTACCAAACAAACACTAGAAACAGTAAATGACTCTATTAAAGACGCACTGTGTAACTTTTTAATTCGGGGCCCGTCACCTGCTTGTTTCTATGGAGATGTAATTGCTCTTCCTGTAATGTTCCACAGTATGACATTAAACAGCTCTACCTTACATTTATTCAATTACAGGTGGTTTTATAGCTCAAAAATACCTAGAAAAACAGACATTGTGACTGTGAGCGAGGTCGCCTCTCCACAGATCTGACCTGTAATTTGGCCTTGTTTAGTCTCCATGAAGATAGAAAGGTTTAATGCCACATTGTGAAACAATCCAGACAAAGCAATAACAGCTCCATGGAGACCAGAAAAGTTACATGATGCACCTTTAAAAAAACACCATTAGTTTGGTAGCTTTTTTTTGTTGTTGCTGTTATTTAATGTTTACTTTCACTTTAAATACAGCATTGAAAGTAGCTAGTATCTTGATACATATTCTTCTTTATAATCTATATGATAATTTAACATTATTTTCCAAAAAAGAAGGTTTAAGCAGTAATATAGCTCCCAGCCTCGTTTCCATGTCGGCCATTTTGTGACATGTGCAGACCTCGGCTCCAGAGTCGACTTGGGCTTGGTTCCATATCCAGAAATGTTGGTCCTAGGGATGTTAATAATCTGGCAAAGTTTCATGCTTGTACCATAAAAATGAACAATTGGGCACCTTTTTGGTCCTTAACAGCTCCACTATAGAGTTATAGAGGCCCTCCTCCTCACATTCTACAACCTGAACACAACCTGTTGCCTACAGGAAACCAAATCATGAACCAGATCATATACATGAGGGATGATGTTGATGATCTCACTGTACCACACACAAATCATATTTAGTCATTGTCATTTTACATTTTGTCCATGGTTTTAGCTCATCAAGCTTTGGTTTGAAATAGTTTAAGGCTCTGTTCTCAATTTTGGAATCATGAAAGAGTCTAGTCAGTGTGATTCTGAACCATGACTCACAGACGGGTGCTTCCACATGGTTCAGTTCCTAAAATGCATAGCTGACATCATTTTATTTCATGTAAATATACATTTTTTGCTTTTATTTAAAATGCAGGATTTGTGTGATACCTCAGCTTGCTTGAACTAGTAAAAGAAAATTCACTTCTGCTGATCAGAACAAAAATTTGTGTGAAGGTCTTGAGTGAAGATGTGAAGGTGTTTTTATTGTTTTTTGTTTTTTGTTTATTTAGAGTGTGTTCTGTGAGTGAGTGAATGGTGAAAGAGCAGTTAGTAGGCCACAGGTTAGCAGCCACATTTCCGTCAGTCTGCCTCGGGCAGGAGTGGCTCAAAGGTAACAACATAAAGCAATGTGATGCACTTCACATAAAGCCCAGGTCTTATGAGCCTGTGTTCAATTCAGATGTGAATGTTGCAAAAGTGGGTGCCACACACCTGTTCCTCCAGACTCACCTCCTCCTCCAGACTCACCTGCTCCTCCAGACTCACCTGCTCCTCCAGACTCACCTGCTCCTCCAGACTCACCTGCTCCTGTTCCTCCAGACTCACCTGCTCCTCCAGACTCACCTGCTCCTCCAGACTCACCTGCTCCTGTTCCTCCAGACTCACCTGCTCCTCCAGACTCACCTGCTCCTGTTCCTCCAGACTCACCTGCTCCTCCAGACTCACCTGCTCCTGTTCCTCTAGACTCACCTGCTCCTCCAGACTCACCTGCTCCTCCAGACTCACCTGCTCCTGTTCCTCTAGACTCACTGCTCCTCCTGACTCACCTCCTCCAGACTCACCTCCTCCTCCAGACTCACCTGCTCCTGTTCCTCCAGACTCACCTGCTCCTCCAGACTCACCTCCTCCTCCAGACTCACCTGCTCCTGTTCCTCTAGACTCATCTGCTCCTGTTCCTCCAGACTCACCTCCTCCTCCAGACTCACCTCCTCCTCCAGACTCACCTGCTCCTGTTCCTCCAGACTCACCGGCTCCTGTTCCTCCAGACTCACCTCCTCCTCCAGACTCACCTGCTCCTGTTCCTCCAGACTCACCGGCTCCTGTTCCTCCAGACTCACCTGCTCCTGTTCCTCCAGACTCACCTCCTCCTCCAGACTCACCTGCTCCTGTTCCTCCAGACTCACCTGCTCCTCCTCCTCCAGACTCACCTCCTCCTCCAGACTCACCTGCTCCTGTTCCTCCAGACTCACCTGCTCCTGTTCCTCCAGACTCACCTGCTCCTGTTCCTCCAGACTCACCTGTTCCTCCAGACTCACCTGCTCCTCCAGGCTGCTGCTCTCAGTCTGGATCATCTGCTGCAGTCTGCTGCCCGTGATGCCCCCAGTGGTGTCAATGAAGATGACGGCGTGTTTGAGATGAAGGGCGATGTGCACAGCCACCCCGAAGCACACCTACGGCACAGAGAACACCCCACTGAGACGACAAACACCTCACACTTTTCACAACCACAAAAGTCACACATAGACCTTTTCATACAGTTTGATGTCTTTATTACTTTATATTTGGGCTCCCAAAAAAGAAAAACAATATCAGTATTAAAACTGATATAGAAAGATTCTCATTTGTATGGAAACAGAAACAAATCAGATCATAAAGACGGAATGATATCAATACTATATCAAAACTAGAAAGCACATAGAAATATTAAAGGACATATTATGTAAAAGGACTTTGATGAGCATTTGACCCTGTTACAACAGTTTTCTTTCATCTTTAACAAAGTTGTATTTCATTGGGGTAAAAAAAAAATTAAAAAATTGAATGATAAAAAAAAACAAAAAAAAAACATGTAAACTGAAATCTACACCTTGCTGCAGTAAAAATGACTTTGAGCTCTGCACTTTTGATACTCTTTCATAGACTAACACATGATTCTGCAGGTTAACTCTGAGTGTGATTACTCTTGTGTCCAGCAGAGGGAGCTCTCGAAGGGAGTTCTCCTCAGCTGATGGGCATCTGACAGGACAAGTGACTGATATGTGAGGGAAGAGGAGTAGCAGGAGTAGGAGGTAGGACGTAGGAGGAGCAGAGAGAAGAGGAGGAGGAGCTGTAAACACATAAGCCTGGAGGAGAACTTCAGAGGCACACATCACTCTCTGACCGCTGACTGAAGCACAGCCACGGTGAGTTCTATTCTCCACCTGTGCAGCTTTTTACTCAGAACTTTCTTTAAACATACTAGCAGTAGCTACATTTGGACATTTATAATTGTGAGGAGGAATAACTGCGAAAAGGGTGTCTAATAATCAGATCATTTGAGAATATGCTTTGTTTAATTCTGTAAAGAGACAGATGGATTAGATTTTTACAGTAGTCACACTAACACACTTTATATGTTTTATGTAAAAGTACATGGAATCAATGTTTTTTTTAACTTATGTATTTGCATTTTATGATTGATCTATTCGATATACACATAGTTTGCATTTGCATGTCTTTTCCACTGTCATTTGTTTGATAGATGCATTTGAGCGTATTGCACTTTGGGCTTGTGGTTCAGAGAGTGATTCACAGAGGCTCTGTGAACCAAGTGACAATCTCACAGCAGATGGAGCACTTAGCAAGACACATTTGAGCTCTCAAAATGCATTTGAGGAGCCACAACCCTCATCATTACAGACAATAGCGGAAATAGTCCATCCAATTGCTTTACATGTAAAACATTTCTTCTTCTGTAATCCTCACCAAAACCTTCTCCAAAGTGGATAGATGTGTACTTTTATGTAATGGAAAAGAAGACAGACACATACAGTCAGTGTAGTCCGAATGAATGAAAGGAAATAGAATGGACCAGGAGATGTTTTAGTTTTTGCACCATGAGTTTTAAAAGAATAATTTATGGATTGGATAAGAGTTTCTGGAAATGAGGGGTGAGGGAACAGGAGAGGAGGGAGGACTGAACGGGAGAGGACAGGAGAGTGAACAAGAGAGGAGGGGGTGAACAGGATAGGGGAGTAAACAGGAGAGGAGACGGGAGTAAATGTGAGGAGGGGTGAACCGGAGAGGGTAGTGAACTGAAGGAGAGGGCAGGGGCTGAACGTCGGGGGGTGAACATGAGGAAGGGGGAGTGAACAGGAGAGGAGGGAGGGGGAGTGAACGGGAGAGCACCACATCACGGTCCGTCCAGCCCTCTGTGGCAAAAATATGCAAGGACTATATTTTCGAGGGATGTTGCAGTGGTATGAAAAGGTTAGAAATAAATAGCTAAAGCCAGACAGAAGATAAACACAAGAAAACGTGTTTGTGTCCATGTGGAGCCTTTCATTCCCAAAAACAGAGTTGGAAATCTACACCAACAAAAAGACCACGACATTGTTTACAGGCGGACTTCAGTTTTTATGTTCAGGAGTTATTGTGTAAACTAAACCAGTGGGATGTATCCAACACAACTTTTTACTTCAATTTCTTAGCCTTACTGTGGATGCACTTACTGAGGGAATATCTATAAAACATGTTGGCTTTATTGATTTACATAACAGAAAACAGACAATAGAAGACGGAAGGAGAGGCAGAGGGACTGGAGGAGGAGACACATTTCACCACTGTGTTCCTATGAAACATTTAGTCAAAATATGCTCTTCTGTGCATATACTTATACACAATGTAAGTGTCATTGTCTGAGAGGGATTGAAAAAAAAAAACTTTTATTCTATAAATTCCCTGACAGTTCACATACTTACTCAGTGTAAACTGGAGTGTGTGAAATGTCCAAATGGCACCCGTGTGTCTGATGGGACCACTCAGTGTAAATGAGGCACAAATCATGTCATAATATTGTTTGTGATGTACTATTAGAAAATGACTGTTCTTCATGTTATTTGAATTTTGAACTTAGAATCAGCACAACCTTCTGTGAGACTGACTTTTCCTGTGTTATTTTCAGTCTTTTCACAGATCTCATTCTGGACTTGGACTGGTTCTATGTTCAGTGTGAGCGTGTTCAGCGTGTGATCTCTGGTGTCATCACAGGCCTCTCTCACTGTGGTCCTGTGCCCTCAGTATGAAGCTGCTGTCGGGCTGTACTCTAAATGTGGGCGGCAGGCGCTTCCCCTTCACCTCAGACTTAGTGACCCATCTGCCTCTGAGTCGCCTGAGCCGCTTAAACCGCTGTGTGTCAGAGAGCGAACTCTTACAGTTCTGTGATGACTACGACCGAGAAACCAACGAGCTGTTTTTTGACCGACATTCAGATGCCTTTAGTTTCATTGTGGCGTACGCCCAGCACGGGGCCCTGCGGCTGGCCCCCAGCATGTGTGAACTGTCCTTTCTGAACGAGCTGCTGTACTGGGGTCTGGACTCTGCAGAGCTGCAGACGTGCTGCCAGAGACGCCTGGACCAGCGCATGAGTGACTGCTACGTGCACTTCTTCCCCGAGTGTCGCTTCAGTGACTATGGACTCTATTACCAGAGTGACAGTCACAGTGGGCGGGGCTTTGGCAGCAGGTGGAGGGGCTGGATGGAGGCTGTCCGCAGAACCTTTGAAGAACCCACATCCTCACTGGCTGCTCAGATCCTGGCCTCCTTATCAGTATTGTTTGTACTCATTTCAATGGTGATGCTGTGTGCCAGCACTCTGCCCGACTGGTCCAGGGATGAGACCATGGAAACACACAGGTCTTATTCTTATTCTTATAACACAAATATATATTTTGACAGCATATGTCTACCAAGTTAGACATTAAACTGAGATGATGTAAATAAAATAATGTGTCTGCTCTTTGTTCAGGCTGGTGGAGTCCATCTGTATCGGCTGGTTCACGGCTGAGTGCACTCTTCGTTTTTTGGTCTCTCAGGACAAGTGTGAGTTTGTGCGTCGGCCACTGAATGTCATCGACATCCTGGCCATCGCACCGTACTATGGCTCAGTGCTTGTGTCCTTCCTGACCGGGGAGGACTCGGAGCTGCAGAGGGCTGGGGTCATGCTGCGCGTCTTAAGGATGATGAGAATCTTTTGGCTCATCAAACTGGCTCGGCACTTCCTGGGTCTGCAGACTCTGGGGCTGACCCTGAGGCGCTGTTACAGGGAGATGCTAACGCTGCTGGTCTTTGTGGGCGTGGCCATGGCCATCTTCAGCGCCTGGGCTCAGCTGCTGGAGTACGGCCTGGACCCCACCCCAGAGCACAGGCTGAACCGGGGCTCCAGCAAGGTCTACAGCCTACCACACCAGGACTACATCCCCCAGAACCTCAACAAAGATTTACTCAGAGCACGAAACCAAGACTACGCCAGCATCCCAGCAGCCTGCTGGTGGGTGATCATCTCCATGACGACGGTCGGGTACGGGGACATGTACCCAGTTACAGTGGCTGGACGAGTGCTAGGGGGCGTCTGTGTGGTGAGCGGCATTGTGTTGTTAGCTCTGCCGATCACCTTCATTTACCACAGCTTTGTACAGTGCTACCATGAGCTCAAGGTCCAGTCAAGTCGAGACCAGTACGTGCTGGAATCTGCCCGAGACGCTTAACACGGCTGAATCAAAACCTGCCTGACAGGAGTTCACTGCCCATGTGCAACAGTAGTGTTTAGTGTTTTGCCAGAAGTACATAAAAGTGGTCCCAGGTCCAGATCTCAGTTCAGTCTGGTCCCGTGCCCTCTGTCACATCTTGAGCCATCCAATCAGATCTGTACATGTCAGTGACATGTGCAAAACAAAGGAGCTCATGGGTCGCCCATCATTTCCAAACAAAATGACATTTCTCTCTCCTCAGATGAACAGAATTTAGTGTTTCACTAATTCTGCAGAAATTCGTCATGTTTTTCAGACCCCTGTGATATTTCTTTCCTCATTAGCAGCCATATTTGTTTTGATACAGGCGGACCATGCATGTCTCTGATTGGTAAATCCCCCTGTCAATCACGCCCATCTGAACTGTGTATTCTGGATCCTATTCACTATCTTTACAAAGTAAATCATATAGGCTGTACTTGAGACTCGTACCACTGTCAGTATTGTAAATAAATGTACTGTCTTCTTTCAAATACTCTTAAAGTGGCTACTTTAGATACTTTAGTCTTGGTATTTCATGCAGTATTATTGATTATGAATTTGTTAAAATACTTCAAGGCCTTAGTTAAATGTTAAAGAGGACATATTATGTAAAATAGACTTTTTTTTAACATTTGATTTATGTATGTTTGAGTCATCTCCACATAACATTTTCAATAATGAAAACACTGAAATAAAACGCTACAGTGAAACTGCACTATGAAGAGGCGGGGCTTGTGGGATGTGCTGTTTTGAACAGCAGCTCGGTGTTAGTGTGAGCTCACAGATCAGTGCTGGGCTTTACACTGATGTGTGTTTTACACCTGTAACACCTGACACCAGATAAAGAGGCTTCACAGACTTTAGATTCTGTTCCATTTGTCCCATTACAAGACAAATCTACGAGCACATTTATGAACACTACTATGAGCACGAATATGAGCAGGACTATGTTGGGACACTGCATGTTTGAGTAATCTAGTGATCTCTCTTGGGCCATAACCAAACCATCAAACCATCCTTTATGATTAGCAGTGATGATTGTCACAATTTCTGAAAACATGATACAACAACTTGACACACCTGGTGTGATGTGCAGTAGTTTCATTAGTGGGATTCATGCAGATTGAACAAGTTCCATGTTGGGAAATGAGAATACATTTTCTGAAAACACATTTTAAGTAACTGTATTGTAGTACAGTTACTCTTTCCTTTGGTGGTACTCAGAATACAGTTACTTTTTAAAAAATGCTGCTCTTGATTTTCCTTCTATAATTAGACCAAAATAAATGCACAACAGAGTGCACCAAAAAACAAGCTGTTTGAAAAGATATGTTTTATACTATTGTATATACTATTATATAAGGCAACTTGTGTAAAAGTAATACAGTACTTGTTAATGCAGGTCTTCAGTATTTGGTAACTAAATACACTGCCAAAGTATTCTTAACAGCCCTGGTAATGTCAGTCTGAAGGAGGAGTGACTTAGTGCAGGAGCAGGGGAGAGACTCAGAGCATCAAAAATGAAAGTAGTTACAAGGCAAATATAGCACTTTCAAAACACTAAAAGGTAACATGGTGATGTAAACATGTTTTGTGCAAGTAGTTAATGCCCTTAAAAGTGTAAGATCCCTCCTGAAACTGTGCCTCTGAGAATTCAGTACAGTTCAGACATCTGCTGCAGGCACAGCTCCTCCACTTGAACATAAACACTTCCAAAGTGCTTTGTGCATGAGTCTGCATTAGAACACAGACACATCCAATATGTTTTGTGCATATTATATAATAATATATTCTATATTAGTGCTAAACCTCATATCAGAACTGTCCTAAGGGAGAAGGGAACACAATGTGTGCACCACATGTGCCACAGGTCCCTGGGGAAATTCACTTATGAATGCTTCATAAATGTGCTGAAAAACAGTTTATTTTTAGCAGTGGGTTCTGTGATCAGGGTGACCCAGCCAAGAACTGTTGCACTTGATTATAATGACAATAGTCATCCATTTTATATAGTGCTTTCAGTAAACCTACAGACACTTTACAGAGAAACAAAACTGACAACTGAATATTGTGGCCTTAATAATATTTATCCTGATTTCAACTTAGTGTGTTTTTGTAGAACCCAAAATCACAGCAGCAGTCAGCTCTTAGGGCTTAATAACATTTAACCAACAGAAAGTTTGAGAATCCAACAGTGAAACAGACATTGGTCAATAACAAACAACAGACAACAGACAGACAACCTCACAGTTAACAAGCACATTGAGAAGTGTTCCAGAGCGCCCCCTGTCCTTTAGACCCTTCTCCTGCAGGAAGAGCTCACAAAAAACTCAGTGGAAAAAAACTGAATCCATGAGAAGTACCACAGTGAAAGAAAGATCCTCTACACAGAGTGTTTTGTGGAGCTGGAGCATATTATTGAATATAATATTGAGCAGACCAGGGGTACAGCGTTCTGTGGGTCACTACATTGATCATATTTACATTTCCACCGTTTCTTCCATACCCTTTCCCTACACTTATAACACTTTAATGTGGTTGGTTATTTTCTTAAAGGTCTAAGTACTAACAATATTAAACCTAAAGCAGTCTCGCTCTGAAAGCCCCACCACACACTGGGCCCCTCCCCATACACTCTTATTCAGAAGACTGTGAAAGACTAAGCCTAAAGGTATTTTATCAAAGTCTAACTATTATGTACGCTAAGTTCATTTAAATATATGTGTGCTCTTGTGCTTCTGATCTCCTCTACATGATTTGATCTCTGTTACATGATCTGATCCCCTCGAGATGATCTGATGACGATGAGCACAAACAGAAGCATACATCTGCAGCAGGTAAGAGTTCACTGAGCACATGAGTCTGAGAGTGACTGTGAGCATCTATGAACTGCAAAGTCATAAACATGGGCTTTTAGGCTTCAGATACTAAGGCCCAACAAGTGTAGCCACTAGAGGGGCACGCCCACTGGCTGCACTATCACAGAACAGGCTCCTCGTGTGTAAAGATCTCCTGCTCAAAAGGGTTGGATGGTTTTCAGAGTCTCAAACCTAATAAGTAGCCTACAAAGCATTGACGTGTTACATCTTCCCCAACGACACAATCTAAAACAAAACCAGTGTGCTTCTAAAGTTTGCTACAATAAACTGTGCAAAGAGGTTCTCTGCCGCCACCTGCTGTTGAGTGGACACATGTGCACCTGCTTTAGAAGCTGTGTGCACACAGGAGACACTGGGAAGCAGTAGGTCACCATCTCCCACAATGTGCCAGTTCATAGTGTGTAGGATCTTAGACACATTTTGATAATATATCAGGAGTGTACAGACTCAAAAACACATAAGACAGACAAAAAAACAAAAACAAAACAAAACAAAAAACCAGTGGCAATATTAAACCAAAAAGGTCAAACAAAATAGAGCACATATTATTCATATTCTTCACTTAAGCGTTTATTGGTTTGATAAAGTATTTAAAAAGGTCCAGTGCACAATAGAAATAACTGTTAGACTCGACTGACTGCTAACATAACATAACAGTTAGTCTCTGCCCTTATAGTGTCATTGTATCATTTGGCAAGACACCACACACCACACGTGGGCTTTGTGATCTGTTGTGGTGAGGTTGTGGTCAGAGGTTGTTGGTTGAAAAGCATCCACAAATGCTTCTTGTTTTTCAGTTTCAGTTTTTTGCTACTGCATTGGTAGAAAAAAGTCACTCTTAGGCCCCTGAGGACATAGTCGTGTCCACTTACAAAAACAGCCGAAAATCATGACAAAGTCATATTTTTTCATACATTTTTTACTAAATTTTTTACTATCCCTGCTCTAATCAAAAATACATATTAAAAATGTAATACATGTTTAACCCTTCAAATGACAGTTTGAAGTACATCTGACCTAAATGAACTCTCAAATTAAGATACTGTATCTTGCAGAAAAGTGCAGCTCTGTGAAGAGACAAGCAGGACTGTGTGCATGTCCTCAGGGTCCTTAGCGTGACCATGTGTGGACAGTGGGACATATGAGACTGGCATTTCTTTAGTCAACCTTTTGGCTGCTCCTGATCTTTGGTTTGGGCACAATTCCAGTGTGAGCTCCAGTGCAGCCCACAGGACTAAACCAGGACTAAACCTGGACTATGCCGGGATCATACCAGGACTATACCAGAAATATACAAGGACCAAACCAGGATTTAACCCAGACTAAACCAGTATTATATCAGGACTAAACCAGGACTAAGCCAGGACTAACATGAGTTAAACATGTGTGAATGAAATAAAACACGACTCCAGGTCTGTTTGTTGAAGAAATGACATTAGAACATAAGTCAGAAACAGTGCAATGTAATGTACTGGGCCCTTTTACTGATCCCACTTTTTTTTTATTTTAGTTGAATCCAAAACATATAATACAGACTTCAAACTATATATAATACAAACTTCAAGTCAAGTTGTAAAAAGGCTGGTCAATATTAGGGATGCACCAACCTGATACTGGTATCTGATATCGGTGCTGATACTGAAAAAAGCGGATATCAGCTTCCAAATATCAGTTCAGTCGATATCCTGGCTGATTATGGGATGTCTCATAGCTCTGTACCGCTGGCTATGGTTAAGGAGATATGATCCCTCCATCCATTTTCATCCACTTTATCTGGGGCCGGGTCATGGAGTCGGGCAGGAAGGCCCAAACTTCCCTCTCAACACATACTTCCTGCAGCTCTTTCTGGGGGATTCTGAGGCGTTCCCAGTCCAGACCAGACATAATCCCTCCAGCGTGTCCTGGGTCTTCCCCGGGGCCCCCTCCTGGTGGGACAGATGTGCAGGAGACATCTGGAACAGATACCCTCACCTCAGCTGCTCCTCTTCAGTGAATGATCTAACAATACCTCTAAGGGAGTGTTCACCCACCCAGTGGAGGAAACTCATTTAAGCGCTTGTATTCATGATCTTGCCTTTTCAGTCATTACCCAAATCTTGGCCATAATTGAGGGCAGGATTTAATGCAGATGGGGGCAGCTAAAGAGAATATAGCTGGATTGCAGAGTATTGTTGTGATACAGTGAGTTCTTGGGTCTAGTCTCAGGTTCAACATTTATGAATGTACTTTTGGATATTTCATGGCAAAGTGCAATATAATTAACAGGAAAAACTGTCTCTTGCCCCATATTTGGGAGTAAGATGTCATCACATTCTCGAATCTGAGCAATAAATAAATAAATGAAGGCTTGGGAACATTTGGACACCACATCCCAGTTTTGAATTTTGAAAATCCGGTCACCTTCATTTGGAGAGGAGTTCCAGTTTTACAGTGGCAATAGGAATTTATATAATAATAGCATAATTTATTATTATGGACAAAATAGCAAAATAAAAACACCAGGATCATGTAGAGCAGGGTAATATGAACATTTTAAGACCAAAAGGCTCACAGTAGCAGTGACAGAGAGAGAGTGACTTTTTCTTTCTTTTTTAAAATGTAAAGTATGTACGTTTATTTAGTGCTTTTCACAGACATATGTCACAAAGACACTTTACTGTGCATTATTCACTCACTCCACACTCAGTTGTGGTAAAGTACAAATGTAGCCACAGCTGCCCTGGGGCAGACTGACAGAAGTGCAGCTGCCAATCTGCACCATCAGCCCCTCCGACCATCACCATCACTTATGCACTTTCACTCACTTTCATACTAGGCAATGTGTGTGAAGTATCTTGCCTAAGGACACAGCAACAGTTTTTTCCACTGGTGCCCCTGTGGCACCTGGTGTTCCCACTGGTCTCCCATCCAAGTCCTGACCAGACCCTGCCCTGCTGAGCTCCTGAGATCTGACGGTATAGCCACAAAGTCAATGAGACCGAGTTTCAGTGGAGCCGGAAGCACCTCCATGCTCATTTCCTATTTGCCAACCGCCGCGTTGTAATATCATAGTTGTTTTTCTTTTCCACAGTGTGGAGCAGTCTGGACTTGTGTGCCTTTATTGTGACGGCGCGGCCGGGCGGAGGGCGGATGTCCGGTGTGTGTGGAGCCTCCTCCCGTCGTTAGCGCTGCTGCTGCTGCTGCTCTGTGCTCTGGTGCTCTGTGCTCTGTGCTCTGTCCATGGAGACAGCGCTGCCAGAGGCTGCCTGGCCCCGGGATTAGCCTGGTTGTTGCGGGCTGTTGTGCGGGCACTGCAGCCCCCGTCGTGGAAGCCGAAGGTCGGAGCAGGGACACGAGCAGCGGAGCTCCGCATCGCTCCGCTCCAGCGAGCCGCCTCCTCTCCGGTAGCCTGTAGCCTGTTAGCTTGTGGGCTGGAGTACAGATTGTGTTGTTGATGTACGTGACGAGACTCGGGTCTGCTTTTCCACGGCCGCTGTTTGTCAGACTCGGTGTAAAAGCAGTGTGCGGTGGTCTGAGGTGAGCTCCGGGGCTTCTCTCGGTGTTAGACCTCAGTAATGGCCGGAAACCCGCGGAGAGGCGCCGGGCTGATCGGGCTGATGAAGGACGCCTTTCAGCCGCAGCAGCAGCCCCAGCAGCCGCACCAGCCCGCCGCGGTCGACAAGAAAATGGTGGAGAAATGCTGGAAGCTCATGGACAAGGTGAGTTCTGTCCGCACTGAAGTGTGTAGTGACTGTGTGACATGTCAGGCAACGACATGTCTGTGATCAGTTTGATCTAGTTACTTTTATTCCGTCTGTCTCACACTTCTGTGTCCTGTCTCACCTCTCTGTGTCCTGTCTCACCTCTCTCTGTGTCCTGTCTCACCTCTCTGTGTCCTGTCTCACCTCTCTCTGTGTCCTGTCTCACCTCTCTCTGTGTTCTGTCTCACACTACTGTGTCTGTCTCACACTACTGTGTCCTGTCTCACATCTCTGTGTCCTGTCTCACCCTCTGTGTCCTGTCTCACCTCTCTCTGTGTCCTGTCTCACCTCTCTGTGTCCTGTCTCACACTACTGTGTCCTGTCTCACACTACTGTGTCCTGTCTCACACTACTGTGTCCTGTCTCACACTACTGTGTCCTGTCTCACCTCTCTCTGTCCTGTCTCACCTCTCTGTGTCCTGTCTCACCTCTCTGTGTCCTGTCTCACCTCTCCTGTCTCACACTACTGTGTCCTGTCACACTACTGTGTCCTGTCTCACACTACTGTGTCCTGTCTCACACTACTGTGTGCTGTCTCACACTACTGTGTCCTGTCTCACCTCTCTCTGTGTCCTGTTGCAGAGCCCTCTCTGTTTGTCCTATGTCATACCTCTCTCTCTCTCTCTCTCTGTCCTGTCACAGCTCTGTCTCTGTGTCCTGTCTCACCCCCCTGTGTCCTGTCTCACCCCCCTGTGTCCTGTCTCACGCCTCTGTGTCCTGTCTCACCTCTCTCTGTGTCCTGTCTCACTCCTCTGTGTCCTGTCTCAGTGACCTGTTGTTATAGCCTGTAGTTGGAGTTCTTGTGGTGCAGCATGACACTTACGTCAGTTTTTGGGTTTGTTGTTATTCTCAGTCGGTGAGATGTTTATGATCAGGTGACCTGCTTGGCGATACTAATGGCCATTTTTATGAAGTATTAACTACATTGAATTTGAATTTGAATTTATTTATTTGGAGGATAAGCCCCTTGAGATGTGTCACCATCTCGTTTTCAAGGGGGTCCTCATAAATACAACAACAAAAGACAGACACAGTAGGACAGACAGTAGGAGACATAAATTCAAATAAGCATCAAAACAACAAAATCAACACAAACACACACACACACACAGTCACACTCACTCACGCTTGACTGTTTCACACATAATAAAACAAATTTGAAAAAAATTAAATAAAATAAAAATAAATAAATAAAATAATAATAATAGTAATAATAGCAATAATAATAATAGACAAAGATAATCACAGGATACAACAAGATAAACAACAAAATTCAACAAAATAATCAAAAACAATTACATGGGTTATGTAAATGTTGAACCAGAGCATTTTTAAATAAAGGGACAGAAGTTAAAGCTCGAATCGATGAGGGAAGATTGTTCCAATCAGAAGGAGCTTTATATTTAAATGAGTGTTTTCCTATTTGTTTTTTGACTCTTGGGACAACAAAAAAAATCTGATCTGCATGACGTAAACTATAAGAAGAGCTAAATGGAATTAAATACTGTTTAAGATATTCAGGATAACTGAGATTAATACATTTAAAAATAAATAATAACCAGTGAAGTTGACGTCGGGAGGACAGATTAAGCCAGGACAGTTGGTGATACATGGTACAGTGGTGAGTTCTGAAGGGACAGCGGAGAATGAATCTGCACAGACTGTTCTAGATAATGTTGAGTGGTTGGAGAATAGAAGTTGTAGTATTTTGATAAATGATATCGCAGTAATCTAAAATGGGAAAAATTAGTTGTGAAATAATCTTTTTCCTAACAGAAAAGCTAAAACAACTGATGGACTGATAAAGAAATTTTAAGCGATATGGAATTTTGTTTGTAATAGTTGGAATATAATGGAGAACTCTACACATCAAATTCTCCAAACATAACGGCACAGATGATTCCAAATGGCACACAGCAGTATATCTGAACATTAGGAAGTGCTCTTTTCTGGCCCGTGTGGCTCTGTTGTTATGCATTTACAGGTACATCTTCAGATGGGGTTACTGTGCCTTTTATATGAACTCACATGTTTCACACTGGGACTGTAGTCTGTGGTAAAAATGTAGCATATAGTATTATTTTACAACAGCTAAATGCCACTAAATGTAAAAAAAAAATAAAATAAAATAAAATATATATATATATATATATATATGTATATATATGTCTCATGAGATTTTTTTTTATTAAGAAAGGTCATGTAACGGAGGGAAAAGTAACAGAGGGAAAATTGTTCAAGCAAGTAGAAGGTGCATGATTTTACATCATTTGTCGCTTTTTTCTTCCGAATACTTTAATATTACTTCAAAATGAAAGGAAACTATTTCTATAAAATATGTCAGTCCTTCCAAGCTAATTTTTATCATTTAACATTTTTTTTTTTTTTTTTTTTAAATCCTGTACCTTCAAAGATGGAATAACGCAAGATATGATGAAATACATCCATTTATTGACATGATTTGCAGGTCTTTGAAATTTGGGAAATAATTTTTGTTCCATGTTTGATACATGGTCTGTTTAAAACATATGGAACTTTAGAACCAAAAATGGTGCAGAAAAAAGGTCAACAGTTTCATAAACTCTAGAGTACATATGTATCTGTTGAATACATTTTTATATCAGATGAATTAACTTGAATTTTTTTTATAAGGGACAATATCAATAATGTTGAATTCTCTCGTCAATTTTCATACATAAGGCACTCAGGATTATAAAGCGCACTGTCGATTTTTGAGAAAATTAAAGGATTTTAAGTGTGCCTTATAGTCCGAAAAATATAGTATATGATGCGTCTTCCTCCTTGTAACCTTAAATTGTCCCCCCTGTGCGCCCCCCGTATCTTCCCTGTGTTTTCCAAGGTGGTGCGTCTCTGTCAGAACCCTAAAGTGGCTCTGAAGAACAGCCCCCCGTACATCCTGGACCTGCTGCCTGACACCTACCAGCACCTGCGCACCGTCCTGTCCCGCTACGAGGGCAAGATGGATGCCCTGGGGGACAACGAGTACTTCCGCGTCTTCATGGACAACTTGACCAACAAGACCAAGCAGACCATGGGCCTGTTCAAGGAGGCCAAGGAGCGCATGTACGAGGAGAACTCCCAGCCCAGGCAAGTGCACCATACAGATCCTGCAGCCAAATGACTACGGTCCATTTGTTACACTTATTTTACGTTTTCTGATCTGCTACAATGATGTATGTTAATGGTCCTATATTTCAGAGCGTGGATTCTTGTGAGCATTAAGATATACTGTTGTTACCGCATCAAAAACATGCCCACACATGTTTGAGTAACCCTTTACTATTAGTCAGGTCTACATCTTCAAAGCTTAGAATGTTCTGTTCCACCTTGTGGTGTAGTGTCAAGTAGTTTTCAAGTTAACAGATACCTTACCAGCTTTTGTTCAGTAGAATTTGGCAATGGCAAGGGCTGAAATCATATAATCTAGTGAAGGTGTATGGAGTTTAAAACACAGCGTAAAACTTTCTGTATTACCACATCAGAAGGTGGAACAAAGTGTTTTCAGTTTGAGCGAAAAACACAATCTAAATATCCAGGGGTTGTGTGTTTAACATATGTGAATGGAACCAAACACAACCCCAGGTCTGTTTGTGATAAGAAAACAACATTATAACATAGATCATAAAATAGCATAATATGGGCCCTTTAAAACTAATCCGATACACATTACATATATCACATCATGCACAAGCCTGGAGATGTTTGTGAAAAACAGACTTCATATGAAAGTCCTGTTCCCATAACATTTACTGATGGAGAAATAGAAAATAGAGAAAATGCAACATGCTCTAACTGATGTGCAGAAGTTGTTTATTCACAGCAGATTATTTCACTCATTTCATTGTACTAAACACTGTCAAATCTTTGGTTAAATTTAACACTTTTAAATATGCAAACAGTGCTTTGCAAAAAGCATTTGAGGTTGTTTTAAGAGAAAATCAGTATGAAAAAGCTTATTTAACTCCAGTAGAATTTGTTCATTATGGCTGACACGCTTAGTTTCTATGGGAATTCTCAGGCACTGTCTCTGCCAGTACGGACAGCTGCGCTGTTACATGTAGCGGGCATGTGTTCTTGGGATCTGGACACCTCAATCGTACTTCCTGGATTTACATGCATTTTGAAAATCCTGTTTCCATGATCTATATAAATCCCGTTTACATTAGAGTAGCCCTTTCTCCAGTTCTCCTGACATGTCTGTGGACACGGTGCTGGAACCTGCAGGGCTAACAGAGAAACACTAAAACCAGGGCCCAGAATGATCTGCTCTACCCCATATTCAATGTGAAATCATTTTGGAGCACACTGCCCTAGTGTGACCTGCTGTCACCGAGTCCCGGGTCTTGGTTCCCTTCTGGTCCTGTCTGTGGAAATGCCAGCTCTGCACAATCACTCTCACTTCCTCTGTCTCCAACAGTTCACTCCCATCACTCACTCTTCTGATCTGAGTCATGAGCAATGTTAGCAAAATGATGAGATCTTTGATTAATTCTGAAGAATGACTATCTAACTGAACTGTAACAAATACAAGGTCTTCCACATCAACATTTCTTTTTTGTTTACACATTATAAAAAATTGGTAGGTGGACTTTCAAATGCCATTAAAACATTACCATTAACTGATGGCTGAATAAAGCACATATAAATAAGTGAGATTAGTTGTGAAACAATGGGCTGACCATATCCCATTTCCTTTCTTGTTGACTTCATTGAGGGCATGGTGCCAAATACTGCTGCACTTAATGAGGAGAAACTGTGATATTAAAAACAGGTTTTATAATGATTAAAAGGCATTACTGACATCAAAGGGGTTGAAGATGTATAGAGAAAGTGTAGCAGTTATGTTTTTGGGGATGTGCTTAGCAACAAATAATGAGGATAAGTACTGAGTACTGCCTACAGTAAACAGTCTAATGCAGAACAGAAACTTGAGTATTCCTCCACACAGTACAGTGTCTTCATTTTTGTGGTTTAGGTCAGTTCATTTTTTATGCTGTACTTGAATCTCAATTGACACAAACTTTTTGATTGCCAAACAAAAAAATAAATAAATAAACAATGTTAATGCAAATGTAGCTTTTAATGATGACAGTTGTAGTGCTGATTTATTGTTTGTTCTAATTTGTTGTTTGGATCTCGACGATTATCAGTCAGAAAGCAGAGTGAGCCTCACATATTTAGAAGGAGCGATTCCTCTGGCCAGACAGTGAGTTTTACCCATTAACAGTCTTCTGCTACTTTACATTGTTCTCGGAATAATCCATGAAATGATTAAAGGGTCTGTAGCTAACCCTCAAACCATGAGGGATATACAGTATTTTAGTCATGGATCTGTCATAAGAACTGCATAAAACACCCTGCTCTGTCCTGTGTGAGTTCGACTATTGGCCGTACAGTTTATACTTTACAGCTGTTGTCATTAACATTCCCTGGGGTAGTGATGCTAACTGTAGGCACTGCTCTGTCAGAAACTAATCGACTTTAATCTGATCTTTATTTTAACACAATCTGAACAAAAAGAGTTGATTTAGTTGGAGCTACAACAGGTCTGGGGTAGTGTGGATAGATGTGGTTGTTTCCTTATAGTTCTTCAACCTCTGACTTCTGTTCACTTTTTTAACACTCTTGAAAATACACCATGACAGAGAATCAAGTGTCTGTCTGCCGTTGTTTACTTTTTCATGAATCTTTGTAATAAAATGCCTGACTGGACAAAAAAAATATATATTTCGTATTTAGCAGCTTTTTCTGTATATGCAGTTTTTACTGTATATGCATGATGTCAAAAGCATTTAAAGAGCAAGAATAAATTAAAGGTACATCATTTGATGTAGTCCTGGTTTAGTCCAGGTACAGGTCCTTTAAATTCTGCATATGGTCCAACACCTTAAACCTCTAACCCTAATCCCTGACTTTTGTTCCAGGAGGAACTTGACCAAGCTGTCCCTGATCTTTAGCCACATGCTGGCTGAGCTCAAAGCCATCTTCCCCAACGGACTGTTCCAAGGAGACAACTTTAGGATCACCAAAGCTGACGCCGCAGAGTTCTGGAGGCGCTCCTTTGGGGACAAGTGAGTCCAAAGTCCCAATGTCCAGCTTTTAGGCATACTGCCAGCTCCATAAACAACCCTTGAAAATAAAAGCACTAAACATTCTGACATAATATAGACTTAGGTGACTACATTCACAAAACTACATCTGAAATCTTCCAAAACAAAAAAGTATAGTTAAATCAAATCAGTATAACTACAGTTTTATCAGTGGTGATTAGTTTATTATTTATAGAACATGTATTATGTGAAACTATCTTTAATTATGTTATACTGTTGTCACCTCATCAAAAACAATCTTAGGCAGGATTACCTTAACTCTAGGATTTTTACTTCTTTGGAGCTGTAGCATTTGAGATAAGATAATGTCTGAACTAGAATCCTATGCATTTCAGAACAACTAATAATGATCCACGAGTGTCATAGATTATAAGTACATAGCAGACAGAAGCACAATATGTTGTCTTTAAAGATGGAACATATTTAGATCACCATGTTACCCTTTATCGCTTTGAAATTTGAATCACTGGATTACTCAAACATGCATGGATGACATGTAAAACCTCTTCAGACATGTTTTGATGAGGGTAGAACATTATAACCTGGTACTATCCTCCAAAAAACAGGACCATCGTTCCGTGGCGCATGTTCCGTCAGGCCCTCCATGAGTTCCACCCCATCAGCTCAGGCCTGGAGGCTATGGCCCTCAAGTCCACCATCGACCTCACGTGTAACGACTACATCTCAGTGTTCGAGTTTGACATCTTCACCAGACTCTTCCAGGTACCAAACACAACAGCTCAACTCTCACAAGGTCCTTTCTGTGATTGGCTACTCAGTTTGTCAGTCCTCCATCCATCAAGATTTAATTTAAATTGCATGTAACGAGTGACAATTGTATTTAAGATTTGACTAACAACCTTGCCTGGCTTTTTCTAGTTTGACTTCCTGGTGGGAGCCTAGACAGCAGATATGGCATATGCAGAAGTAATCCCTTAACTGTTGGCTAGCAGCAATGCCCTTTTTTGTGCATGAATTGTCACTGCGTTTTGGATGGAGTTTTCCATTTTAATAACATAGGCAGAGGGATTGTTTGTAGAGTTTTACAACTCAGTGCTACTTTGTCTCTGTGTGTGTCTCTGTGTGTCTCTGTGTGTGTAGCCCTGGTCGTCTCTGCTGAGGAACTGGAACAGTCTGGCGGTCACTCACCCGGGGTACATGGCCTTCTTGACCTACGACGAGGTGAAGGCGCGCCTGCACAGGTTCATACACAAGCCCGGCAGGTGAGGGCGCTATACCCACAAACTCTAGCTCACCTCCCATTTCCTCCTGTTTACTCTGAGCGCACACACTTATTCATGTACTATCAAAGTTTACCCGGAGAGGAAGAAGCAGCAGCTCTCTGGTAGAGATGATATCATGCATATTTGATGTGAGTAATCAGAAGCACTGATCAGAAAGGAAGTAGTTCATTTTTCTTTTTACATATAATTTTAATCATTATAAAACTTCAAAAATCTCACAATAATGTCTCAAGTTAAGCGTGCATGTAACTGCAGCGACTGACCAAGTTATGGGGTAGAGTTCTGATCAGAGTTTCCAGTCAGATCACACTGTAGAGGTGCCTCTGCTGGATTCATGCTGACCTCTTCTGGCCTGAAATGCATTGTAATGTGTAGAATTGCAAAGTGTAAAATGGTGTGGTTGGCTTTTATGAGTGAGACAAGTGCAGACCGTTGTGCAGTTCTAAACCTGACCCAGTGTTCCATTCTCTCAGCTACATCTTCAGGCTGAGCTGCACGCGGCTGGGGCAGTGGGCCATCGGGTACGTAACCGCGGACGGCAACATCCTCCAGACCATCCCCCACAACAAGCCCCTGTTCCAGGCTCTGATCGATGGCTACAGGGAGGGATTGTGAGTGCACCACACACATCCCACTAGTCTTACCACCAGAGCTGAGATTAGAATAGTTTAAATTTGCACAGACAGTTATAGATATATAAAAATATCTTCTGTAGATACATGTTTCATATTCTGTGTACAAGCTGCTAACTCACTACAAACTACAAACATGTTATGAAATGTCCCTGGGTGTCAAATGCTGTCCCTGTTTCACCACGGGGTCTTATTCTGTGTAACAGCAGCTAACCCTGTAGGTTAGAAATGCATGTGTCTTCTCTCACATCTTAATGAAATTAACTGATTCTTGATTTGAAAATTGAAATTTGGGTACTGCATAAAAGAAATCAGTGTCTTTTTGGATTGATTTACTGAATGATGCAGTTTATTAATATATTTGTGTATTTTTTACCAGTGTGTGCAAGTACTAAAGAAAGTAGATATAGCAGTGTTTAGGCTAGCAACAGCAGTAATGGGTGGGCCTGATATAAATCAGATGTGGGGCTGCAACAAGTTCATCTTTTAATAACAACTAATCAATGACTAAATTAGTTAATGATTATTTCAGTAATTGAATAATCATTAACTGGTCTATGTTTAGGCTTCAAAATATGCCAAGAACTGAGAGAAGAGGCTTTAGGGCATTGACATAGGAGTAGAATAGCAATACAAATACAAATACAAATGACACAACAGGAAGTGTTTAGTTGTAGTGTTTTTGATTAATCAAATGAAACAGAAAAAGCACACCAAGGTTCCTCTAAAGGTGCAAATGCAAGGAACAGTAAAATAAAAGTGAAAAAATGCATAGCACACTCAGATGGCTGATATCCAAAAGCTTTTTAAAATGTTTTTAATAACGAAAAATAAAGGCAATAAAGCCTCCGTCAGATCATTTTTCTTGTTTGGACCACAGTATACAAAATGGTTGCCAGCCCAGGTGCTCATATCCCCCTCCAACAGAGTGAGGTCACCCAGTGAGGTCAGCCCACTCTACAGATATTAGATATTTACATGAAACCATTCTCACAAAATATAAAAATAGTTTGACCATATCACAAAAAGCATCTTAGGTCATGTTAATGTGTCTCATTAAACTAATTCACCAAAGGGCCCATATTACACTATTACCTGATCTGTTATTATGTTGTTTCAACACAAACAGTCCTGGAGTTGTGTTTTGTTTCATTTACACATGTTTAACATGAACAAACCCTGCTTCCCTCAAACAGAAAAGACCTTGTTCCACCTTGTGATGTCATGTGGTAATACAGGAAGTGTACTCCTTACACCTTTACTGAATCATCTGGATAATTTAAACCCTGGAATTGTCATGAAGCAGTAGTTTTAACAGCTACTTTTTTGGCATCACAAGGTGGTCTCTATATAAATGGAAACGGTGAACTTGCAGCTGCAGTACATTGGGCACTTCCAGCTGTATTGA
The DNA here is from genome assembly GCF_026225935.1 of Boleophthalmus pectinirostris. Lineage (NCBI taxonomy): Eukaryota > Metazoa > Chordata > Actinopteri > Gobiiformes > Gobiidae > Boleophthalmus > Boleophthalmus pectinirostris. The sequence goes on along the minus strand of NW_026571018.1, from coordinate 1,563,439 downwards.
CTCCAACTCCAATTGATTTTACTTTGAAAAATGATCATCCCTCTCTCTGTAACTGCTGCTGAGAGCCTCATCATTTTGGTTTTAAAATGTTCACATTAACCCTCTCTACATGATCCTTGCGTCTTGTTTTTTGTTTTTGCTATTTTGTCCATAGATAAATTCCTTTTCCTAATATGGAACTCCTGTTTATTTTTTGAGTGAGACAAACACTCGGCCTAAATATGCAGGATTTGTAGGTTTAAATGTGTGAATGAAACAAAACAAGGTCTGTTTGCGTAATAGAGGATCTAATAATTGTGTAATTGTGTGTGTGTGTGTGTATTTGTGTTTGTGTTTGTGTGCGTGCACACGCAGTTACCTGTTTCCAGATGGCCGCGCGCAGAACCCTGACCTGAGCGGCCTGTGTGAGCCTTCTCCTCAAGACCACATTAAAGTGACTCAGGTAAGAGTGTTCTGTCGCTGCAGCCTGCACAGAGGAGGTGCTCTCAACATGGCCAAATACTTCAAAACTATATATATCCTATCACATGCAGTAACTTTTATGTTCTGCCATGCAGTTGTTATATTCACATGTTTGTAGGGATGGGCCCATATGGATATTTTGCACCAATACCAATGAGATCTTCTATAGCAAGGCCAAGAAATGTTCACAGATTACATCCTATACTACTGTACTGCTTAAAGTACAGTCATTAATAACAAGCTTTATCTCGGTTTTAAATGACCATACTACAAATAGGCCAATATATCGGGCAATTATTTGTGCTTTTTACACCCGCTTCTGCCCCACATGTACACCCACCTCTGCCCCACACAAACTCCTGGGTTAGGATGAGGGTCCCCCGCTCTGACTGTGGGCTGTGTGTGACGTTGGCCTGTGCTGTGTACAGGAGCAGTATGAGCTGTACTGTGAGATGGGCTCCACGTTCCAGCTGTGTAAGATCTGTGCAGAGAACGACAAGGACGTGAAGATCGAGCCGTGCAGACACCTCATGTGCACCTCCTGCCTCACCGCCTGGCAGGTACGACTCTTCTCAGTGTTCTGTTTTACTATATTACAGTTTAGTTACAGATATCAATATTAAAAATAGTAACCAAACCATGTGCTCATTTGGGGATTGATACCAAAAAGTCCCATTCACAGGACAGAAGCAGCAGTGGAAAAAGTAAATAGTTAGATTACTTGTCACTGGTAAACACCGTTATACTTAAACGCATTATTTCCACATACTGTGTTGAAAGAGTATGAATGTTCTGTTCTTTTTCTTTGTGTAGTACATGCTGCTGCTCTGTTTGGAGCAGGATGAAGAAGTCACATATTAAATGTATTTAGAATAGTTGTTAATTAGTTAAATTGTCTAAATTAAACACTGAAATGAAACAAAACTGACTTAATAATATTTAAATAATAATATCTAAATGACCACTGCACTGGTGATTAGGGCTAGACAATTACATAGGAATTGAACTGTGATTGGTCTCTACTTACCCTACATTCATTGATATAAAAAAAAGAGAGGCAGAATGATTTGGTCCTGTTACAAAATGGAAAAGTGTAACTAGTGTGTACAAGTATTTGTGTTGTTGTTGATGACTGTTTTGCTGCAGGAGTCCGAGGGTCAGGGCTGCCCGTTCTGCCGCTGTGAGATTAAAGGCACAGAGCCCATCGTGGTGGACCCCTTCCACCCTAAGGCCAGCGGGGTTTCCTTCGGAGGGTTCCAGGGGGCGAGCCGAGCGGAGGCAGCGGCTAACGATGATGACGATGACGAGCGCCTGGAAGAGCAGATCCTGGTCATGAGCAGACTGGCCTGCTCCAAGGTCAGCCCAGGACCACTGTGGTCTGATCAGAGCTCTGGGAACTGTTCAACAAGATATACTGTGCTTGTGTCTGCTGTATAGTTGTAATCTATGACACTCGTGCTTCATTATGTGATATCATTATATGAATTTGCACATTTTAATTCCAAATATTGATCTAAAAATCCTGTGACTTCTGCATTAGAAAACTGCATTACATCACAAAGACCTACATGCTGTCAGCCTTTCCTTTAGAAAGTAACAGATCAAACTAGTGAGAAACAGATTTTTTTCCATTTGTACTAAAATTACTGCGTGATGCTGCCTACGTTGTATCACTAAATAAAAACAAAATATATATTTATATATATTAGAAGGGGGTACTACAGCTATACATTTAGATCACCATGTTACCTTTTAATGTTTTCAAAATACTATATTCACAGAAAACAACATATTAACATGTTTTCTAACTACAATATTCTATAATAAAATGACTATACTATACTAAGTATACTATTAAAAAAAAAAAAACTATAATATATATTAAGTTTCACTTTTGTTTTTGATATTGCGCCAAGTCAGAGTGATATCACAAAACAATTAGCATGGGTCACTTAGGCTTGTGGGCTGAACATCACAAAGAATCTTACAGCTAACTGTAAGAAGGGTTTGAATAGGGCCCAGAAGAGATCACTAGATTACTCAAACATGTATGGAAGACATCTAAAACCTCTTCAGGTTAAGGGAACAGATGAGGGAACAATGTTACAACATGCTGGATTTTGCATAATGGCCCCTCTTTAAACGTATAAGAATATGTCATGGAAGTGGGTTGGAACCACTGCTGAAACTTTATTTGTCTGTCATCCAACATGAATGTCCATCCTTACCACTCTTCTGTGTAGCTGTGACTCCAGCTCTGTGTGCATGTTTCAAGTACAGCATTGTCTTCAGCTCTCTGATGTGTGTGTGGTGTGTGTGTGTTTCAGGTGGAAAGGCCTCCCTCCCCTGTGTCCCAGCTGCCCCCTGTTCCACCCAGACTGGACCTGCTGCAGCAGAGGCCCACTGCTCAGCCAGCCACAGGGAAGGTACTGCAGTCATATACCACTGTACATGAAGGACTCAAAGTACTGTCGTACTCTTACCTGACCAGTCAACAACACCAACCAGAGAAACACAGGGTTCAGTCACCTTCATAGTACAGGCCTCAGGTGATGAAGTCTTTACCAGAAAAGTTAGTAAAATAACATGTTGTAAAATGATGATCATATGCATGTTAGAAGATCTTTTAAACTTCCTCTGGCTGTGTGAGCATGCAGAGCAGGGCTAGAATGGCCCGAGCCGTTGTGTACTCCACACTGTGTCTAACAGTAGCTCTTGTGTTCCAGATGTCCGGCAGCCATCGGGACAAGCCCCTGCCTGTGCCCCCAGCCCTCAGAGAGCTGCCCCCCCCTCCCCCTCCGGAGCGCCCTGTTGCCGTGGGACAGAGGAGACCCTTACCCCTGACCCCGGACCAGCCCGCCTGGGCCTCCAACTACATGGTCCCCCGGCCTGCCACCAAAGCCCTGAGCTCTGTGCCTCCCCCTCCCCTCAACGGCAACTCCAGCCCCCACTCTGCCACCAACGCAGTCTACTGTCTGTCTGCCAGGTGAGACCCTGCCCTGTCTACTCTAGTAATTATATAATCATGATGAGGATTTTTAGGTCATATTAACTAGTCTGTGCATAGGCTCCAGAATATGCCAAGAACTGAGAGAAGAGGCTTTAGGGCATGGACAGGGAACTGTGTCATTCTACTGTTTTTGATGAAAACATTGAAGTGGCCTCACTTCAACTTTTTCTGCTCATATCTCAATCACAGGCCTTTTGCACTAAATAACAAATTCATCAAAGGGCCCATATTACACTATTATCTGATCTGTTATTATGTTGTTTCCTCACAAACAGTCCTGGAGTTGTGTTTTGTTTCATTTACACTTGTTTAACATGAACAAACCCTGCTTCTCTCAAACAGAAAAGCCCTTGTGATGTCTTGTGGTAATACAGGAAGTGTACTCCTTACACTTTTACTGAATCATTTGGATAATTTAAACCCAGTTTAGCTATTAACTTGAAAACTACTGCTTCATGACATCACAGTGTGTTCTCTATATAAATGGAAACCGTGAACCTGCAGGTGCAGTACATGGGGCACTTCCAGCTGTATTGACTCTGCCTCCAATTGATTTTACTTTGAAAAATGATCATCCCTCTTCCTTTAACTGCTGCTGAGAGCCTCGTTATTTTGATCTTAAAATGTTCAGAATAACCCTCTCGACATGACCCTCATGTTCTGGTTTTTGTTATTGCCTTTTTGTCCATAGATAAATTCACTGTCCAAGTCCAACATATCTGTTCTTATAGCTCTCTTCTGTGTGGCTGTGACTGTGTGTGCGTGTTTAAAGAAGTGGTATTGTGCTTGTGTCTGTTATATATGATGTTATGTTATAAAGATGCCACCTGTTGATGTTATAATTTGAACATTTTAAATCCCAGTGTTGATCTAAAACAGCTTAATAAAACAAACAATTCCTCTGACTTCTGTGTTAGAAAACTGACGTGAGCTGACATCACCGTAAACATCATGTCAGGTTTTTTTTTTTTCATTTTTACCAAAATAACGATGCAACACTGCCTACGTGTTTACATGTATCACCGATTAAGAAAATATTGGAGAACAATGTACATACGTCACAGTGAGCATGGATTGGTGGCTGTGAAAATTACAGTTGATCTTGAAAGTAAATGAATAAAGATTACTCAAACTTGCATGAATCACTCCAAATACACGTTTGAGAGGGTCAGTGGGAAGGGGAATCGATTCAATTTAGCTGATTTATATTCTCACAGGAAAATAAAGAGAACAGAATAGACTTTGGTTCTATCGTGTGTTGGTGCTGTTTGTGCTGTTTGTGCCACTGTGGATTAGACAAATGTCACCAGTACAAGCTCTGCACTATTAGACTGTGTAACTGATTGGAGCAATAACTGTTAACGGCACGACCCTTTAATGAAAGTGCCGTCTGCTGACACTTCCTCACATAAGAACACATGTTGGATTGTTTGTGGTGCCAGTATTGTTGTAACTTAAAGAAAGAACACAGCGGGAGTGTAATAGTCCATCTGGCACTGCCTCTGGTGGCCTGGTGGTGTCTGGGCCAGGGGGAGGAGACACTGAACACAACGCAGCGCTCTGATTGGCTGCGCCCCTCCCACAATCTGCCCCACACATCCTAAAGGAAAAGTACAGAGGGCACTTGGGCTTCATCATAACTGAGAGCAGGGCTGGCGTGGTGTCACGTGATAGTGTTGGTACATTTATTTCAATATTGTGGTTTGAACTCTTGTATTCCACAATATGACTCTCTTGAGTTTAAGCCATGTTAGAATGCTCTTACCTCTTACCACCTCCTCTGCAAAATGCTCTGCTCCACCTTGTGATGTCATGAAGTGGTAATATTTAAGTTAACAGCTACATTGGGTCTGCGCCAAAAATCGAAAGATCAATAGCTTGTGATCTGAACTTTGGTCGATCTTGATGATAAGGCCAGAGCATTTTAATGGACAGATCTATAGCCAATCATGTGGTAGTAATAGGGCGTGGTGCTGAGGAGTCACCGCTCTCTTATCGAGGTGAAACTCTGGAGTTATTGGTCCTATCAAAGTGAAATCAAAACTGTAGAGGTCCCAACTTCTTGTTTTTATGCCTAAAGTCCTCTTACTATGTTAAAAAAAATCATGCTTTCCCCCCCATATTGGTTGAGTTTGATTTTTTTTCCATGTTATTGAAAAAAACATGGCCCTAATCTCTTTTTTACCTTTTGTTCAGTAGAGTTTATCAATTCCAGTTCTGAAATTATGATTAGGTGTATGGTGTGTTACTACATGACATCACAAGGTGGAACAGTGTTTTTTGTTTGAGAGAAGAACTGCAGTCTTTGTGTGTTAAACATGTGTGAATGAATCAAAACACAACTCCAGGTCTGTTTGTGATGAGGAGACATTATAACGTAGACTACAAAAAACGTAAAATGGGCCCTTTAATTTTGCAAGGTTATAAAATTCCGATCTGGACTTCTTTAAAATGTGACATTGTGCTGTTGATAAGGGTCATTCCCCAAGCCCCTCAGGTCTTGTCCCGGCACAGAGGGGCGCCAAAACTCATTACTTTTCTGTGAAATGTGTTAACTATCTACAACAGCAGGGGGTGCTAGAAGCTAAACCTCCAGACTGAAAGTATGATCACTGGTCTCACTGGTACTTTACCTGTCAGCTCTCATCAGAATACAGTAGAACCAAAAGGAGGTTACTGCATTTTTCCACAGGGCTACAGGCCAGACTGCTTTCTTATTTCTATATTATCTCTATTTGCTCTTGTGTGTGCAGCTCTCTGTCCAGTGCTGAGCGAGCAGCCTTTGACTCTGAGGTGAATGAGTACATGAGCCCCAGCTCCCTTCCAGCGCCCGGGGCTCCTGGGGGCGCTTGGTTCCTTGGCTCCATGGTCCCTCCAGCCCCCAGTCAGATCCAGCCAGCGCCTGACACCAGGTACTCTTCTCCTGCTCTGATTAGTGCTGTTTACAACCTGAATATGCCTAATAAAGGTTAAAAAGTTTTGGTTATATGGAGCAGCTCCCTTCTTGTGGGCCCCTAACCCCTTGTATCCTCTCCTTTGTGTGTTTCTGTGAGGGCCCCTAACCCTGTCCTCTGTTTGTGCTTTAGAGAGAGCCCCTAACTCTCACCTCTGTCCCCTCTCCTCTGTGTTTCAGTGAGGGAGCAGACAATGACTCAGAGGAGCCTCAGGTCTATGAGTCTATGTCCAACATTCAGGAGCGCTGTGCTGCAGAGGACCTGGCCCTCTCAGGTAACTGCAGGCCTGGACTTTGAGTAGATGTGACAGAAGAGGTCTGAGAGCACTACTGCTGTATGTTTGGGGAAGGCCCTGTCTCTATGTGCTGTCTTCCAGATGCTCTGTGCTCAGCGGTGCCCCAGGACAGACCGCAGGACTCTGGGCAGGAGGACGTGTACGAATACGCCATCCCCCGACCTGTGGCCACTCAGACCCCTGTGACCCCTCTGACCCCCCCTGTGGCCGCCTCACGGAGGACTCTGGCAGAACTGGACACGCCTGAACCACTGCAGACCTGTAAGTGAGAGCTTACTGTATGTTTAGGGGAAGAACACCTTTAGAATAAACAACGGGCCTAACTGCATGTACTGCATTTCCATTTTCATAAGTAAGATTTTTACTTTAATCACGTTTAACAGTAAATCAGAGGGGAAACGTCAGGAATGTCTAGCACTTCACAAGAATGTAAAATTTAATATTATAAATATTTGTAAATCTATTCCACATTTAATAAGTAAGAAAGACTAATGTCCTGTGTACAGAGAACTACAGTGTCCAGTCAGATTGGGTGTTGTTTTGGGGGTTACATGTTCAGAACTGCTCGCTCATTCGCTGAGCCTGCAGACAGAAGCACAGGGCCAATCAGAGTCTCTCCCTGCAGTTGATTGACAGGCAGAAAGTTGTGCTAGTGCAGAGATTGGAGCAGTGGTTGCTGGGAATTTCTTGACAGTTTTATTAATAAAAAATTGGGTGAACTCTGGCTTTTGCTCACTATCCACTTTACCTCCTCTCTAGCCTTGACAGGAGCAGAGGAGCCAGAGCGCCCGCCCAGGCCCCTCCCCAGACGGGCCAACTCTGAGCGCTGTCCTCCCCGCCCCGGGACCCCCTCTCGTCAGAGCCCCACCCCCAGTCCGGCCCTCAACGGGGAGATTGAGTGCCTGCTGTCTCAGGGCTACTCCCTCCAGGATGTGCAGAAGGCCCTGCTCATCGCCCACAACAACCTGGAGACAGCCAAGAACATCCTGCGCGAGTTTGTGTCCATCCCCAGCAGCGCCCATGTGGCCACGTAACCCCCACGTAACCCCCCAGACCTGTGCCCCCGAACCCCAGACCTGTGCCCCCGAGCCCCAGACCTGTGCCCCAGACCTGTGCCCCTGAGCCCCAGACTGTGCCCCCCAGACCTTTGCCGTAGAGCCCCAGAACCTGTGCCCCCTGAGACTTGTGCCTTACCCAGAATCACTCACCCAAAGCTGCACACGGCCCACAGCCTCCAGATTCTCCAACTGCTCTCACCAGGAACTGCTCCAGAAAAAAAACACCGGTCTAAACCGGGTCTAAACCAGATTATACCAAGTGGAAAAACAGTTCATTCTGAACATCTCAATTATTCACTGCGATGAGTTAGAAAGCACTTTTCACAAGTCAAACACAACCACTGCGAACTTTTGCTGTGTCAGTAATGCTAACAACTAATATTCTAACGCGCACTTACTGATTATGGGACAATATAAGGCTTTATTATTTCATAAGTGTCCTAAGACGAGACTAATTTTGTTCAAACACATGAAGAAACTGGGTACAGGGCCTTTAAAAATATGTCTTTTTCTCCAGACTCTAGACCACAGCAGTTAATCAGACCAGGCCAAACCAGGACTGTGCTCTGTGTAAACAAGGACTGGATTAGTTTCAAACCAATTCCAGGCCCAGTTCCAGGCCCAGTTCCAGGCCCAGTTCCAGGCCCAATTCCAGGCCCAATTCCAGGCCCAATTCCAGGCCCAGTTCCAGGCCCAGTTCCAGGCCCAATTCCAGGCCCAAGCCAGGCCCAAGCCAGGCCCAAGCCAGGCCCAAGCCAGGCCCAAGCCAGGCCCAAGCCAGGCCCAAGCCAGGCCCAAGCATTACGTGACTACATTTGCTGTAAGTGCGTTCAGCTGAGGCAGTTGGAGACGCAGTGGTATTTGTGAATAAGCTTAGCCCACCATGTCAGCATTCTAAACAGGTTTGGTCACCCCCTTCAGGAGGAGTGCAGGCACTGTGTCGTGGAATTACAATATAGCATTTTAAAGGTAGTACATGTACCATGGCCTTCTGATCTGAAATGCAGTACAATTGCAGGTTCAATTGAGATGCCATTAGTCAACACACGATGTGGACAGAAGCTGAAGTAACCAAAGTGAGGAGCACATTCAGTTTCTGGTTAGAGAAATCTGGGTTGGGTTTGACAAAAACGTGCATAATAATATTGAAGTCAATATTTGAAAATGTTTAGTTCATATATGAGGAGTCAGATAAGAAAGGGTCCTACATGTACTGCCTTAAACAAATATACCACATGTATGTTATGTGTGAGCTCCTGTGGCTTTAACGTCTACAGCTCTGGGACAAACCACACACTTTTCATGTTTTTGTGTGGGATGCAGATGTGGAAGGCCTAACTGAGAAAACCCATGAAGGATGTATGTCAATGTACCATTTTTATACTAATAATGCACAGTGAGAATCCTGTGTTTAACTCCACACTCCTGGTCCTTCCTGGACTCTGTGGAACTGGACTAAACCACTCCTCCTCCCACTAACACTGTTTCTGTGCACAGTCAGACTGAACCACTCCACTAACACTCACTACGGTTACATACACACAAGGACACCTGACCTAGTCCAGTCAACCCGTTTATCCAAATGCAGCAACCCAGAACTACGACTCAGATGTCATGAATCGAATCTCAAAGATCCCAATAACACGTGTGGAGAAGTCTGTGTGCTTGGATGGCTGCTGCATGTAACAGCACAATGCCATTTACATTAGTTTGAGTACTAATGCTAAATTTCTAGATGTCCTGGAACGCCTCGTAGCCACCTAAACCTGTCATACACTCAAAGACGGACTGACGGTGTTTCTCTCTGCGTGTGAGTGTAGTGAGTGTAACTCTGCACGTTTGTGTGTGAGTGTAACTCTGCACGTTTGTGTGTGAGTGTAACTCTGCACGTTTGTGTGTGAGTGTAACTCTGCACGTTTGTGTGTGTGCGTGTGAGTGTAACTGTGCGTAACTGTGCACGTTTGTGTGTGAGTGTAGTGAGTGTAACTGTGCATGTTCAGACTAAACCACTCCTCCTCCTCCCACTAACACTGTTCCTGTGCGATGCTTTGGTTTAACCCTGACTCTTTCACTGTCCCTCTTTATGTCTGAGGACTGAAGACTTGTCCTTGCAGCTACAGTGAGAGCAGGATTCTGATTGTGTCTGGGTCGTTGTAAATGTCCTATAGTGTGGTCCTACACTGTGCATTTAAAAAGTCTTAATAGAAATGGGAGCGCTGACGTCCTGTTCAAAACTCCAGGGCGAGCAGCAGTCCTTCATTTCTGTGTTTTTATTTTTGATAAGTGGGTGCATTACATTTTAAAAATGTATTTTATATATGACCTGGAGTTTTTCAGATAAGTGCCACAAAGTACAGAGCAGTGGCCGTAGACATAGGGGGTAGGTGAAAACAAGAATCTTCTGAAGCCTCAAATGCAGGACAATACAAGATTAAAACATGCACGAATCTATCAAAATGCACCTCTGAGTAAGATAATGATATAATAACCATTATGACATGGTTGAACGCTTATATAAGTTGAGGTAGCATAATATGATATATATTTAACATACAAAAACATACCTGGAGTTGTGTTTTGTTTGTCTGACATCTGAGGTCTTCTGCAAAATGAGATTGTCTCCAAATCCCTAAACACTCCCAAATGCTTCACTCAGATGGAAGCAGACCTCCCCAAGGAGACCTATTTTGCAAAATCCTCTTTTTACCCTTGCTATTGCCGAGATGGCAAACAGAGTTGTTGTATTGAGTGATTTGTGCATGTTTGAGTAATCTTTATTCTTCTGTATTCAAGATGACATTGCTTTGGTACACGCCCACTGTGACTTATTCGTGCTCCACATGTATTTTCTTTAACAGTGATACATGTAGGAGTTGGCAGCGTCACATACTCATTTTGGTACATTTTTTAAATGCTCTTCTCTAGTGTGATGTGCAGCTATCCTTTGGAGGGGCCCACAGCACACGGCGCTTTGTCGTTTACCCTGACATCAGCGTCCGTTGGGCACCACAGTTTTCCTTCTTGGATTTCAGTACACCTCTTTTTTTATCAAGTCGTTTTAGCTGAATATTGCATTTTTAAACGTCCAAATGATAAAGTAATGACCCATACTATAGGACCTTTGCACTCTATTTGACTCAATATGGCGTCTCAGAACTGCTCTTCCCATATGTCCATTATTACACTTCTTATTGGAGATTGTCAGTGTAATGTAGCGGCTCTATATCCGGTAAGCCCTTGGTTAGTGGACCTTGTCTCTGTCAGACTATTGCGGCCTACTGGAGTTTACAACAGTGCTTTACCAGTGTATGCTACTCGCTCATTGTGCCTTCTGTCACTCACACAGTGCCCTCTGCTGCCCCGGAGGACTCTGTTTCCCTGAGTACGTTCTTTACATATCTATGCCACTGACGGGCCAATAGGCTGCGTTCACGTCATGCGTTCACCTCATGCATACATGTCATGCGTTCACGTCATGCGTTCATGTCATATGTTCATGTCATGCATACAGTGAACGTTTGCACTGGAGGGTCCATTGTAGAGAACAATGTGATACTGTTGTTCCTTCATCATAAACATACCTGGAGTTGTATTTCCTTTCATTTACATTAATCCAAAAATCACCTTTTCTGAGCCTCAAAAATGCTCAGTTTTTTTGTTTCTTTTTTGCCAGTTTTGTTAGTAAAGCATAGCTGTATTGGCATAGCATCCAACAGGGAAAAGGACTTTGTGATGGTTCATTCCTGTTGTTTATACAGTTTATCAAGTGTATCTTCTAAATGCAGACATTATTTTAAGTTAGAAAATGTGAAGTACTGATCCCAAAGCGACCAAAAACATGTTAAAAGGGAACTAAAGCCACAAGTATGTATCATACGTGTTCTTCACTGAATAATCTGATGCTAAATAATTCAGTGCAGATGTTGGATTTAGTGTGTGGCCCATAGCTTTGTGCCATTTTGGGAATAAGTCAAATGATGAAAAAGTTCAGTGTAATATTTTGTGAAAGTTAAATGAGGATTTTCCATTTGAATTAATTCTTTCAAAAATAACGTGGACTCCTGCCCTCCATTTGAACATGAAAAACTGAACGCAGCCTGTTGGCTCATGGGACTGAAGGCCAGAGGTTAACACGCCTACTCAAGCATTACATCATGATATTGTCATGTTATGTTGTGTAAATATATGTTTATTTATTTTTTCTTAAATGTCCTTTCTATTCATTGTTGCCATGTGTCTATGCTAAAGCCATTAAGATTTGTAATTAGTTATTAAACAGTATTTTGCGTAACACTGGAGCCTGACTCTTTCTTGTGTAATTCAAATAGATTTACTAAGAAAATGTTTAGCAGCTTATTTTTAACACTGTTTGGTTCTTTTTCTAATTGAATGGTCTGTTTTTGCGGTGTAGCATTTGACTCTGATCTATAAGGTTACTGGTTCAATTCCTGCAGATGTGTTCCTGGTTAATACATTACACCCACATGGTCCTCTCCAGTCACCGTGATGTGGCAGGGCTCCAGACTGTGTACACGTCACAGTACTAATGTAATTCACTTCATTCACACAGTAAGAGCAGTACAAAAGACAACTCTTTTCAAATATAAATATCTTCTTAATCCCATAAGAAATGGTAATGCTTGAAAGTTCTGTTTTCTGCCCTCCATATATCAGGATGCACCTTGTCAAATTTCAGGGTTATTTGACCATGTATGCAGTTACAGTACCTTAATATTTACAGTTACATCATTTCACAAATAGCTTTTCTTAAAAAGTGTTTTTTGGGCCCTGAGACCAAACGGGGCCGAGTTGGCGTTGGTCCTTATCAACTTGTCATTGCCCAAGATATAATATAACAGGAAATAATAGTAAAAAAAAAAAAAAAAAAGGTACCAAAAAACATCCTGAGGAGTGAACCTGGCTCCCAGCCTTTACCTACGAGTCTAGAATAGTAATAGTATCCATAGTAACTTGAATAATTTACACTGGGCTAAAGTGAACATAGAGTCATTGATAAGTGTATTATTTAAACATGTACTTGCACACACAAGCTCAACTGCAGATGCAGAGTCCTGGTCCATGAGTGTCTCACTGCAGTAACAAAAGGAGCAGATGCAGCAAACACTAAACAGTACCACGACACCGGCTCGGATTGGTCAGAGAATAGGTGGATTGTGTTTAAAACCACTTCATTCAGTCTTAAAGGGCCCATATTATTCTACTCTATGATCTACTATGTAATAATGTTTCCTCATCACAAACAGACCTGGAGCTGTGTTTTGTTACATTCACATAAACCCTATATATTCAGGGTGAGTTCTCTCAAACAGAAAACCTCATTTGGATGATTTCAGCCCTAGAATTGCCAAACTCTACTGAACTAAAGGTAAAGAGGAGCCGGAAACTCAATATACAAACTTGCATTTGTATATTGCCTTTCAAGATGCCCAAAGCACTTTACAGTTCACTGCTCATTCACTCCACACTCTGTGGTGTAAACTACTACTGTAGCCACAGCTGCCCTGGGGCAGACTGATGGAAGGGAGGCTGCCAATCTGCACCATTGTCCCTACTGACCACCACCATCACTCACACACCAATTTCATACTAGGCAAGGTAGGTGAAGTGTCTTGCCTATGGACACAATTACAGTTTTTGTGACTGGCGCCCCCCTGTGGCTCCTGATTTTCAGTGTCTCCATCCAAGTCCTGACCAGGCCCGGCTGAACTGACCAGATCTGACCAGATCAGACCGGTATGGCCACGAGACAGACTAACAATAAAAGATTACACTCAAATGTATGAAACACAACTCCAGTTGTGTTTTTGGGGAGGTAACAACATTCTTATATTGGTAAAAGCTCATAATCTTTTAGTGATCACTGAGAAGTACAACACAAGATAAGACAACACTCGTGTAACTGAGGTGTGACAGAAAGTGTCCAGAGCTGCTGCTGATCCAGAAGAGAAAACAAAACACAGACACAGGCAAGAAAATATGAGGAGTTTTTCTCAGGTGTAATTTAGTGTGTGGTGTGCCATGGAAAATATTTTAGTCCAAAAAGTTTAACACAACTCAAAACAGGTTACACTTTATTGTTCTGCATTTGACCCGCTCTTCAGTGCACTGGGCCAAAGCAGAAAATCTCCAGATCTGGAGCTGGTTTTGGTCAGGATTTCCTTAGCTGGGGGATTTGAACCATTACCTGCCCTCTTTTTTAATTTATTCATTTGTTTGGAAGGGCATCCAGAGTAAAAATTCTGCACCATCACAGCAGAACTTTTTTTTACTGATGAAGATGAAACTATTTGGTTGTATCATTTCTAAAAACATTCACAAACCTACTATAGGCATATTGGTATTGTGCCCTTGGGCAAGACACTTTCCTCACCTTGCAGCTGGTGAACAGGAGTGACAGTGTGGAGTGAATTCAAAGTAAAACCTGTTGTGTCGAACATAAACCTATGGAGGAATATTAACTGGTGGAAGAAGTACAAATACAGGAGTAAAGAAGTAAAAGTATCACATGAAAAAATGTACTTTAGTAGAAGTACTGAAGTAGGCCTACCTGCTTAAACATGTACTTTAAGAGTTAAAAGTACAAGTATTTCACACCAGTGTCACATTTTGTGATTCTGAAACAATTGAATTTTACAGGATTTCTCAGTTTTTCTTGGGGTTTCATTTGTATTTTTAAAATGAAACAAAACACAATTCTTGTGAATTATAACATAGATCAGAAAATACTTTAATATGGGCCCATAAAGTACAGTACAGTACTTTTACCTTCCAGCACTGGCGATGCATTGGTGTTCTTTGGCTCCTCTCACAGACACTCCCGTCTGCAGTGTGTTATTCCAGATTTGGGTTAAAATAACATTCTTGAGTATTTGAAGTGTCCACAGTGAGCAGCGCACAGTGAGTAGTGCTGTGTGCAGAGCCCAATGTGTTACAGATGTGAGAAACCTGAGCTACTGTCCGGACCACTTCCTGAGTCCTGTCCAACCATAACCAGCACACACACACGCTCAGTCCACACTGCACTTTATTTGGTTCTCTTCAATGCAAAAATATATAAAAAAGAACATCACAGTCAGTTTTAATTTACACACAAACAAAACGATAAAAAAACATCCAGGGTTGAACATGTTTAAATACTTTTCAAATGCCCAGAGATGAGCTGGAGGCTGTACAGAATGAGGAGGCAGGAGGACAGGACGTCCTGCTGCAATGGCACAAGAAGCTGCCTCAGTGAAAGCACAGCGTCCAAACACAGGTCAAACACATCACAGTGAAACAGGAAGTCTCCACGCACCTGAACACACCTGAACGCACCTGAACGCACCACAGACCCACCAGAACCTGAACGCACCACAGACCCACCAGAGCCCCAACATATTTACAGTTCTCAGCATAAATGAGTACACCCCACTGAAAAGTAACATTATACAATATGTCAATGGACACAAAAAACATTTGCAAAATGTGCACAGACTCATTTTAATACAGCATCTGCTGAACTTAGGACAAAAACAAAACAAAAAAAAAACAAAAACGAAGGTTAATAATATAACTTAGATTAAAGCAAAGCTTCATTTTAGGCTCCAAATATGTAAGCATTTAACCACAGGTCAGTCCAATGACTCATGTGTCCATCAGTCGGCTACAAAAGGATGTGACTTAAAGCAAACCCCGTCACATTTCCTGCTGTCAGCAATGGCCCCTAATCTAACTTAACTTATATTATTAACCTTAGTTTTTTGTCCTACGTTCAACAGACGCTGTATTCAACTTAAATTCTGTGCACATTTTGCAAATATTTTTTGTGCTCATTGACAAATTGTACAAAATCTTACTTTTCAAAGTAACATCCCATTAATGAAACTACTGCACATCGCATCAGGTTTGTCAAGTTGTAGTCTATTGTTTGTATTATTAAACTTCCAGTTCTCATCTGACAGCTGCTGTAACTGTGCTGCTGTGAGTGTGTGTGCTCAGGTCTGTGGGCCCCTGGACCAGAGCTGAACTGGGACCAATGGACCAATGATATGTCAGTGCTACACAACACAAGGGCCCTCAGGTGTACCTTAGGAGAACCTCTGTAGTACTTCTTAAAAGTACTACATAGGAGTACTTGTCAGGAGTACTTGTCAGGAGTACTTGTCAGGAGTACTTGTCAGGAGTACTTGTCAGGAGTACTTGTCAGGAGTACTTGTCAGGAGTACTTGGAGGGTGGCGTGGTGCAGAGACAGCAGTTACAGGCCCAGTGCGTCACCGAGCTTCAGAACAAAAATCAAACTATTTACATTTTCAGTCTTGAACAATGAACAAAGGAACAGGAACAGGGTAAGTGCCGCCAGACTGGTCAGCGCCCTCTTGTGGCCCCGTGGTCAGCTGAGGCTCCAGTGCAGAAAAGCATCATGGGAATGTGCTCCGGCCCCATCACTGTGGACAGAGGGCAGAGTCAGTGCAGTCTGAGCTGAGCCTCACACTGCTCACATTGTCTACAGAGGAAGAGCGTCTGGAGCTGCTGGTGTGAGCTACACCACACCCACTGTGCGCAAAACGAGGATATATGTGTAAGGAGCAGCTAACTACAGGATGTGCACTTCTGCTCCTGTCCTGAAGGGGCGCTGTACCTGTTCAGCGGGGGCCCTCTTGTCTCCGTTGACTGCTCTGAGCAGAACAGACTCTTCAGTCTTCATCTCCACCACAATGTCCTTAGCACTGGCTTTCTCTTTGGTTCTGCACAAATATGGATCTGTCAAGACTGTTTGAGGTTCCACAGGTTATACACATGAGTCAGCAGAAGTAATATCAGCTGTAGTAGTAGTAGTAGTAGTAGTAGTAGTAGTAGTAGTAGCAGTAGTAGTAGTAGTAGTAGTAGTAGTAGTAGTGTCAGTAGTACTCACATGCTCTGTTTGCCCGAACGACCACAGGGGAGTCGGTTCTTCTTGTGGAGGAAGTAGATGACGCTACCCAGGATGGCGAGCAGCAGGAGGCCCAGGATGATGACCACGATGAAGATACCACTGCCCTCAGCTGCAACCACAGACAAGATCTCCAACCAACCAGAAACCACACAGACAAGATCTCCAACAAACCAGAGACCACACAGAGAAGAACTCCAACCAAACAGAGATGACACAGGCTATCAGATGTAGTGAAGTAAAAGGAAAAAGTATCCACTTTACTTAAGTAAAGTTCAAATACCTGAAATGTGTACTACAATATTTTACAATTGTTACTTTATTACATTCCATCCCTTCCAACTTCCACACAAGAGACTAGTTCTGATGACCATCCATGTGCCACACTAGAGTTCTAAATGTCCTCTGCTCTCGTCTGAGTTCTTGCTGTAAGTAAAATGTTGTCGAGTGGAAAGTTGTTGTAGCGGTGGAGTTTTACCTGGAGAGAAGGCAGCAGGAGCCGTCACCATGGGAACTGTGGACAGGACACAAACAGATCAGATCAGCTCTCAGAGCTTTTGTTAACACGCCCAATCCACAATCTGATCACACTCTGATTTGTACACCAGACTAGAACACACCAGGTCTGGACTCACTGTACTTTGTCTTCCAAATACTTAGTCTAAAGTCTGAAGTTCACTCATTTACTGACACATAACAAACTTAGATCACATAGATATTGTTTTAAAAATGCAAAATCACAGAAGTTTCACTTTTATTTTGACACTCTGAATCCCCCCTTCCTTTGCTCCCCGCGTCACTCCCCCTTCAGAGCACTATCACACAATCACCGTACATCTCACATTGCTTCAGGTTTGTGAAGTACTTTGTGAGTTGTTTACTTTTTTTTTCCATTTGTGCAAAAATGGCTACGTGACACTGCTGAATCCTGTGTGTTTTTGCCTCCCTGTACCTGCTTTGATCTGTGTTTGTCTGGGATGGGCTGGCTGTACCTGCTTTGACGCTGAAGAGCCTGGCGTCGGAGCCCAGGTCGTTGGAGGCGTTGCACACGGCACTGAAGTCTGCGCTGACCCGGACGGACACGACGCTGAGGGACGAGTGCGAGGAGGAGTGAGAGACCACCTCCTCCCAGCTCTGCACAAAAACAACAACAACATCTGCACTTTTAACAGGAACACCACGCTTTGGAAGTTTGTCTAATTAAGAACAACTTAAGTGTCAGTTTGTGGCAAAAAGTAGAGAAGAAAAGTACAAAATACGGCAAGATGTGGTGTAAATTTATACACAAGTTAAATTTTTTTGGGGGGAGTTTAAACCTTCATCATTTAACACTCAATTACTGTATTTGTTAAATCATATGAAACAGTTTGGTCGGTGTCCACACTATGGTTGTGGTTATGCAGTTAAAGGGATGCAACAATATTCAATCGTTTGATACTGGTGTCACGATTTGATACACGTGTTTGGTCAATAATACACACATGTACCTCCATACACGCTCTGCTGTCATTTATTTTGGTCTGAAAGTTAAACAGTTCTTTTGGCGTCCTCCTCAGACGCAGCAGAAAACAGCTCCACAGGGACTTACAGCTGAAATATTTGAACAGACGAGGGTTTGATCTTTACTCACTTTTTATTTTACAGGGATAGACCCAGGAATGACAAAGAGATTAACTTAAATTTTTTTTTTTTAACCTTAAAATCACTTTTGGCTTTACATCAGCTTTAATCAAATGCACTCGTATACACATACGGGACGCGAATCACGTAGACGCAATCTATTTCTTCTCTGAAAAAGGTTGAGACATTTCTGTGTAATAGAACAGAGTCTGAGTGTTCAGAAAGTAGATGTTAGAGCTCAGTGTGTGTAAAAAGATCAGGTGAGTGTGGGAGGAGCTGCTGAGGAAATCATCATCAAAAAAGGAAACGCCTGAGAAAGTACTGTTCTTATTTTCACTGAATCAAAATTCTCAGGTGTAAATCATTGAACCAAATGAACTAAAACACTTCACATATAAACTCCAGCTGTACAGCAGTTGTTGTGTAATGTATGTATTGTTTCATTAATATCGTGTCATTATATTATACTCATCAGCAGAAAAAAAAATCACGTGTTTCTTTCTCGTGTCGTATCGACATCAGATCAATACTGTGACCCCTGATATGTATCGACTTGTGGCAAAAGTGTATCATTGCATCCCGAGCACTTATGGAACTGTCTTTACACTCGTCATATCTACAGGTCGTGTCCAACCAGGAAGTCATATTCTAAAATTTCCAGAGAAAATAACGTTGAACTTTGTGCTGGTTTTCTGTGTTTTGTTTTGTATGGACAGTCCCAGTAATTACAGAAATATTAACAATAAACAGATCAAACATGAGCAGCCTGACAGTTCAGCAGGACATTTGTCCAGATGATTATTCAACACTGTGAGGATCAGTTTGAAGCAGGTGGTACGTGGGATGTGTGTGGGTTGTGTGCGTGTTGTGAGTGGGTTGTGTGTGGATTGTGAGTGGGTGGGTTATGCGTTGGTTGTGTGTGGGTTGTGCTCGGGTTATGTGTGGGTTGTACTGTATGTGGGTTATGTGTGGGTTGTACTGTATGTGGGTTGTGTGTGGGTTGTGTGTGGGTTGTACTGTATGTGGGTTGTGTGCGGGTTGTGTGTGGGTTGTGCGCGGGTCACACCTGGGCGGCAGAGAGGCTCCAGGTCAGGGTGGGAGCGGGGGATCCTTGGGCCTCACAGCTCAGGTTGAGCACTCGGCCACTGGGATGCTCCAGGCGCACCTCCTGCTCCGGGGACTCCACCTGTGGAGTTCCTGCCCACAGACACACACACACACAGACACAGACATGTCAGTGCACACAGCTAGCACCACAGCAGCCTTTCAAATACAGCAGTGGACAGTTCTTTTCCATGGGGCCACATGAGAAACATAAAATATTGTGGAGCCAAAATGCTTAACTCAATTCTTTATAAAAAGCAGTAAATCTCATTGTTCGGACGAGCTGCTCAGACTGGGGAGAGTTTATATCAAGACAAGCTAACAAAAATGTCACTTAAAAACATTTTTAAAATCACAGGAATTAAGCTTTAGACCATGAATGAGGTAAAATGATAAAATATGTTTATTTTGTAATTCCAATTTGGTGTAAAAGGACCGGTTAGAGTCAACCAAAGGGCCGTATGGGGCCCGGGAGCTGCACAATGCCCAATACGCAGCCTGCGCTCTCTTACAGTTTAAAACAAGGAGCAGGTGGTTTTCAGATTCTGAGATGATGTTATAGTCCCAGATGCGGCACAAGAGCCAGACTTCCCCATTGATTACACTGGACTTTCTGAAGAAATATCCAAAAGGTAAAAGCACAAAACATGAGCCTGATTCTTTGTGTTAAAGAACATTCATTTTAGCTGCTGCTCATTTGAAATGCTATTGGTCAATAGAATGTTGATGTGATCTGAGATCCACAGGACAAGCCTCATGTAAAAGATCAAAACCTTCAGAACTCCCTCCCTGAGCTGCAGAGGCTGCACTAGCACTGACTCATGACTGAGAGAAAGAGTGAGAAAGTGACCATTCAGAGGCATTTAAATCCAGATTTAAACTAACTGGATTTCAGCGTTGAACCTGGCAACCCAAATGATGGTATGATGCCCAAAGTTTTATTGATTAAGAACAAATCAACATTACAATTGTTAACTATATATTTACCTTGAATCTATTGACACAGATAGTTTATAAGAGTGTCTGTTTATAAGTTTATAAGATTTCAAATCAAAATCTTACATACATTTCCTTAAAGCAGTGGTTGTCAAACATTTCACACCAAGTACAACCTAAGATAATATTTGTCTTTCTGAGTACCACCAGATCTACACTAGAACTACATCAGGCCAAAGCAGAACTAAACATGAGGTAAAAATGAGACTAGACCAGGAAAATTGAGACTACACCACAGATAAGGTCAAATATAAATATGCAAAGCATTATTATGAAGCATATGTGCAAACTGCAGGGCCCATGTACCAGGCAGAGCGCACACCACAGCTTGAGAAGCACAGGTATCACTGGTCAGTTCAGTTCAAAGTGAAAGCACCAGGAGCAAGTCTCACCATGGACGACGATGTGCACAGAGCTCTGGGTGTGGAGAGCGGGCAGAGCGGGCACCGTCACCTCGCACACATACTCCCCCGCCTGTTTTGGTACGACGCGTCCTGGAGGAGCAGACTGGAGCCTGTGCCCACCACGTGCCCACCCTCACAGAGGGCACAGACAGAGGGCACAGACAGAGGGCACAGACAGAGGGCACAGACAGAGGGCACAGACAGAGGGCACAGACAGGGGGCAAAGGGAGGTTAGGGCTCTGTGTGTGGTTGTATTTTAAGAGTTGCAATTGGATTTGTCATTTTACACACTTCCAGGGGCAATTATATTTGAGAGAAAACCCAAGAATCACAGGCACTTCAGAATTTATTTGTGAAGGTCTAAACTCCAGGTTTAACAGTTTATACTTCAGACTTCATGGTGATGCAGGGACATTAAAGGAGACATAAAATGCAAAAATGACATTTTTGACATAACATTGTTTATTTTTCATAGATTCATAAAGACACTGTTCCCTCATCAAAAACATACCTGGAGTTGTTTTTGCTTTATTCATGTTTTATGCGTATGATTGTGCGTGTGATTGTGTATGTGACTGTGTGTGTGAGTGTGCCTGTGATTGTGCATGTGTTTGTGCGTGATTGTGAGTGTGATTATGTGATTGTGCCTGTGATTATGTGATTGTGCCTGTGATTATGTGATTGTGAGTGTGTTTGCGCCTGTCATTGTGCGTGTGTTTGTGCGTGTGTTTGGGCGTGTGTTTGTGCGTGTGTTTGTGCGTGTGTTTGTGCGTGTGTTTGTGACTGTGCGTGCACGTTGCGGCTGCAGACCTTGTACCAGGTGGTGCTGGTCTGGAGGGAGGACAG
This sequence comes from Boleophthalmus pectinirostris, assembly GCF_026225935.1. NCBI lineage: Eukaryota > Metazoa > Chordata > Actinopteri > Gobiiformes > Gobiidae > Boleophthalmus > Boleophthalmus pectinirostris. The sequence goes on along the minus strand of NW_026571018.1, from coordinate 1,541,760 downwards.
GGCGTTGCATGTGGCCGTCAAAGCTTCTCCTCTGTACATGATCTCGGTCTCTGCTGGTACCACCACTGCAGCATCCAGGTCTGGAACACAGGGGGCAGTAGTGAGGGGCTGGGTTCACATTCTACACTCCCTGTAGTTTAAATGTGATACTTTGCAGCTGATGTCATCAATATTCCCTGGGGCTAACTGTAGGCCCTGCTCTGTCTGACCAGAAAGAACTGATTTAGTCGGAACTACAACAGGTGAGATGATTTGTTAAATAAGTGGGGTCCGCTGCCTATTCCGACATCCCTCCATTACGACATGCCTCTATATAGACGTGCCGGTTTTCCTATTCCAACACATCATATATGTTGTTCTCCGCAGATATCCTACATGACCCAAAGAAGCACAAAGGGTCCACGCAGCCTCCATTTTAGATTTGATATTTTCCCGAAGGCTGCCCTCTGCTCTTTTTTAAAATGCATGACTGCTTCCCATGGCGATCAGTTTGGACATTTTCCTACTGTGGCCGAAGTATTCTCTGATCAAGACCTTTGCACTGGTCCAAGCATCTTATGATGTACGGGAGCACAAAGTACAATACATACAGAAATATGATTCATGTCAGAAAAGCAGAAATATTTAGAAAAAATAGTAAAGTGCTGCTACTCTGACTATGAAAAAAAAGTCAAAGTAGTGGAATGCTCGAAAAATAATGTTTATGCCGCTAATTCGACAATTAGACGTCAATGTGTAAATAGCAGATGTAACCTACACGAGTCCCTCTCCAGTCACATTACAGTCACAAACCAGTTAGCCAACAGTTTTTCAGTGAGTCACTTTCACCTTTTTGTTCAAAATCAAATTCCTAAATAGGACCATGAATCTAATCTAAATAACTTTTTAGACAGTGTTTGTTCATGTGTGCATTGTGTCTCTGTGGTGCAGAAGCTGCACTAGCACTGACTCATGATTGGCTGCAGTTGCTGGGGTTTTAGGGAGAGACCAATCAAATCAGAGAGAGACACTTTAGGATTTCAGCATCGAACCTGGCAACACAAATGATTTCTGTTTTCTGATTGGATAATCACCAAATTATAACTTACTTATAACAACTTGGGCATCATGTACGATGTACAAATTGTTTTCAGTGAAAGCTATTTGATTTGTATCTGAAATATAAATAGGTCATGTTTTTTGGTGATCAAAATCTTACATACAGTTCCTTTAAAAGTCCTGTATGATGCAGAGTTGGCTCTTGTGAGTTTTAGGCCATGTAGGAATGTTGTAACCTCCTCAAAAACAGACCTGGAGTTGTGTTTTGTTTCATTCACACATGTTTGAGTAACTCTTTATTATTAGTCTGTTTACATCTCCAAAGATCTAAATGCTCTGTTCCACCTTGTGATGTCATAAAGTGGTAGTTTTCAAAGTAACAGCTCATTTTACCTTTCGTTTAGTAGAGATTGCTGATTCCACATCTGAAATGATCCAAATGATTCTAGTGAAGGTGTATGGGGTTTAAAAACACAGTGGAGCACTTCTTGTATTATCACATGACATCCCAAATTGGAATGGAGTGTTTTCTGTTTGAGAGAAGAGTCTAAATGTGAAGTTTTGTGTGTTAAACATGTGTGAATGAAACAAAACACAACTCCAGGTCTGTTTGTGATGAGCAAAGTGAGTCAAAACATTTAAAGAAGCAAAATACAAAGGACTCACAGTGCACAGTGAGCTGCACCTCTCCCTTGGCGTCAGAGGAGCTGTGTGGGTCTGTAGGGCGGCACTGGTACAGACCGCTGTCTTTACGGGACACAGAGGACAGGATCAGCACGTCCCCCCGGCTGTCCAGCGGGATGTCCGGCTGCTGTAGGACACATGGGCTCAAGTTTAAGTCAACCAAACACAACCAGACACAACCAGACACAACCAGACACACCAGACACACCACACAACAGACACAACCACACACAACCAGACACACAACCAGACCAACACACAACCAACACAACCAGACACAACCAGACACAACCAGACACAACCACACAACCAGACACAACCAGACACAACCAGACACAACCAGACACAACCAGACACAACCAGACACAACCAGACACACAACCAACCAACACAACCAGACACAACCACACAACCAGACACAACCACACACACACAACCAACACAACCAGACACAACCAGACACCAAACACAACCAGACACAACCAGACACAACCAGAACACAACCAGACACAACCAGACACAACCAGACACAACCAGACAGACACAACCAGACACAACCAGAACACAACCAGACACAACCAGACACAACCAGACACAACCAACACAACCAAACACAACCAACACAACCAGACACAACCAGACACAACCAGACACAACCAAACACAACCAAACACAACCAAACACAACCAGACACAACCAGACAAACACAACCAAACACAACCAGACACAACCAACACAACCAGACACAACCACACACAACCAACACAACCAGACACAACCACACAACCAACACAACCAAACACAACCAGACACAACCAGACACAACCAGACACAACCAAACACAACCAGACACAACCAGACACAACCAAACACAACCAGACACAACCAGACACAACCAGACACAACCAAACACAACCAAACACAACCAGACACAACCAGACACAACCAGACACAACCAGACACAACCAAACACAACCAAACACAACCAAACACAACCAAACACAACCAGACACAACCCACACAACAACACACAACACACCAACACAACCACAACACAACCAAACACAACCAAACACAACCAGACACAACCAGACACAACAACACAACCAACACAACCAGACACAACCACACACACAACACAACACAACCAACACAACCAGACACAACCAACACAACCACACAACCAACAACCAAACAACACAACCAAACACAACCAGACACAACCAGACACAACCAAACACAACCAAACACAACCAAACACAACCAAACACAACCAGACACAACCAGACACAACCAGACACAACCAGACACAACCAAACACACACGGAGAGTGAGATGGTGATAACACACCCATCGTGATCTCATCCCTGTGACTGTGTGTTTTTCTGGTGATGTGATATTGTGCTTCTCTGTGCTCAAACACACACTCCTCACACACTCCTCACACACTCCTCCAGTTGATCAACCTCCCTAATGCTCTGTGTGAGAGACAGGCCCAATGAAAGAACACACATTTTAAATCACAATATTCATCTAAAACAACTTCATATAAGAAACAAGTCCACTGACTTTCATGTTAGAAAACGTGGTGTCCAATAGGAGCTGACGTCACTGTAAACATCATCACAACAGAGTCAGCAACTCATAGCCACAGATCACATAGAGCAGCACTTTCTTTTTCATTAGTACCAAAATGATGCAACGCTGCTCAATCCTACGTGTACAGCCTGTATAAAACTGTGTATAAAACTGTGTATAAAACTGTGTATAATACTGTGTATAAAACTGTGTATAAAACTGGAGGAGGAAGTGTGTACAGAGAAGGGGCCATGTGCCAGTGCAGTTTGATCAGCAAAATGGTGTTTTGAAAATAAGTGATTAAAGATTACTCAAACATACATGAATCACTCTAAATACAACAATGTCAATGATCTGATATAACCAATCAGATGCAAGCAGATGATTTTATTTGCCATTTAAAGGTTTTCTAAAGATACAGAGTCTGCATGAATCATAATAAAGTCCTGGTATTATTTCTGGCATATCGCCTCCTGTGCATGATACAAGAATCCATCCAGACAAAGACTTTCTGTGGGATTTAACCCTCTCCAGGCAGGCGTTGCAGATTAGCAACAGCTAAATTCCAATTACCTACTTACTCCACATCCATATTTTATGAGCTTTTTTTACTCAGGAGCCTTTTCTCCCATCCATGTTGATAAACGTGGACAATGCAGACTGTGCAAGAACGGCTCCACGCAAACGGCCTGCCAGAAGTGCAAAATACTTTTTTTGTTCACAAAGGTTAAAAAAGTCAGAATTGTATATTACTACCCCATATTATAATTTTCCCCAAATATCAGATTTTTCTTGATACTAAAAATTTATTTGAGCCTGAGAGGGTTAAGAAGAGATAATTATCCTTGTCTCCCATGGGAGAAGAAAGAACAGTAACAATACTGTTGTGAGGAGAGTCATACTGTCCTAGATGAGTCAAAAATGAACTTGTATGTACTCAAGTATAAGTACTCATGTACTCAACACTATTGTCCTGTGACTGATGCTCCCTTATCTGTCCTAGTGGTGAGAGCGTTCTGGAGCCAGAGCAGGGCCCAGACTCACACTGTGGGACTGTCCCCTCACAAAGGAGTGTGTGACAGTGGACTGGCCCCCTCTGAGCGAGACCCTCCGGACCATGGGAACACATCCTCCCTCATATCCTCTCCACAGACTCTATGTATCTCTGAACATAGTGAGCCCGCTAGTCGCCACGTTCCAAGTGAGCATGGGTGTGACATGGTTCCTTCGAGGTTTGTTTCCTCTAAAAAATGGTGGCCCCTCACTGTACCTGCTGCTGTTTTTATTGGTTTCTCATTCTGGACTTAAAATGTTCATATGAACCCACGCTACATCATCCTGGTGTTTTTATTTCACTGTTTTATGAATCATATGTACCTCTTTGTCAAAGCCTGATCTCGTCTGATCTCTGAGGCGGAGCAGGGCGGGGCCTGGGTAGTACTTGACTGGAAGACCGCTGGCAATACTAAAAAACTGTTGTTGTGTCCTGAGGCAAGACCCTTCACCCACATTGCCTAGTGAATATACTGTGTGTGTTGGTGTTGGGAGGAGCCGATGGTGCAGACTGGCTGTAGCTGTGGCTCCAATAATCTTCCCATAAGAGTGTGGAGCGAATGAATAAAACATGAAAATATAAAGAGTAATGCATTATCATGTGTTTTAGTGTGTGTATAATCCTGATTATTATTATCAAAGTACGAACACGCTTAATTTAACAGTCGACTGGTCACGATTATTCCACCCTACGGCCCCTCACAGCCCCTCACAGCCCCTCACAGCCCCTCACAGCCCCTCACAGCCAGCCTCACACACCTCTCCACCATAACAGCCCCTAATCCTCGTGTTGGACCAGTCTGTGCCACAACTCAAAATCTCCACTAAACTAAAGACTGCAACAAGTGACACCAAACTGCACTGGAGCTCAAAAGCCTTTGTGTGGGGCCCCCTGCTCTGTGTGCTCAGTGGGGCCGGGGCAGAGGGGGTGAGGAGATGGCAGAGGGGGTGTGGGGGTACAAAGGGGATGCAGAGGCAGTGCATTCTTACTTGTTCTCTGGTGAAGATGAAGGTGGGCGGGGGGTGTCCGTCCCCCTGGCAGCGCAGCTCCACAGTGTCCCCCTCTCGGAGCAGCCCAGGCGGAGACTCCTTCCACAGCTCCACCATGGACGTGGGGTCTGCACACAGCGCCAGGGCATCAGGAATAATCACAGCACGTGTCCTCGTTGATTAGACACTAGACCAGGGGTCGTCAACCCGTGGCTCCGGAGCCGCATGTGGCTCTTTAGCACTCCCCTAGTGGCTCCCTGGAGCTTTTTCAAAAATGAGTGAAAATGGAAAAGGAATGATTTTTTTGGTTGTTGTTTTAATCTGGTTTCTTTAGGGGTAAAACCCTCGTTCATCTCTGGTCATGGATCTGATCCATCAGCTGTGTGTAAATGAAACACATGAAAAGTGTTTCAGCAGAACAAATAGATGAACTGAAGCGGGGGGTGGTGTCCGGTGCCTCCACCTGAGAAGCGCTTTCCCCGAAAAAAAAAACAAAAAAAACATGGGCACAGACGGACGCTCAGAACAATATATAACGAACCAAACGGGATTCACGCTTCTGTCCAGATGCTTTGCACCACCTCGGAACCAGCCACGGTCGAGCGTGGAGGACCGGAGCAGCCCGCCCGGACCTGTGGCCCACAGCGCATTCTCGCTTTTCCCGCACGGAACCAGCGCACAGATGACTGCACTGAAGCACTCGGACCCAGTCCTATGCGCTCTGGTCTTGCTCGCCCCCGTCTGGAACCAGGACATGGAGGACGAAGCCTCTGGACAATCTGACCAACACTGGACCCCAGCCCCGTCTTGAAGAGCTGCGCGCTGACTGCCCCGTGTGTTTGGCGCTGCTGCCCGAGCTCAGACTCCGGGCTGATGTGCGGTGAGTTGCGTACAAAGTTCTACATGCCGCTGAAGAAATGTGACTGCTGCTCTTAATACTTCCATCATCGTCGTCATAGCAACAGGTAAACGTCGGTCGCACTTTTGGCACGTCAGCTCCTAAAACTCTGTTTATCTCAGTTTACATGCAAATGTGAAACTGGAGTTTTCTAAAATCTCCACTCTAGCCTGAGTTTTTAGAAAGCTTCGTTTTCAGAGGCAAATTCACCGTTTCCGTGTAAACGATGTGAACAAACGAAGGGAAATGTCTCAGTTTTTAAAAATACCCGTGTATATGTAAACGGGGCCTAAGAGGGTCGCAAAAGGGGTTTGTGTATCATAAATGCTCATTTTGTATTTGTAGCCTACTTAGTCATTTTAATAGTCGGCTTATATAGCTAATATACTGACAGCCTGTGTTGCCTTCATATTAGGCTTATATAAGGCTTTTAATTTTTTGCGGCTCCAGGCAGGTATGGTTTTTGTTTTTTTGGGCCAATATGGCTCTTTGAACATTTTGGGTGGCCGACCCCTGCACTAGACCTTACCTTATGTGACACTGACTTCTGTGAGCGTTTAACCAGTGTCCTCATGAGTTTACTTTAGAGGAGTGAGTGATGCATGTTTGAATGAGCCTGTGTTGTGCGACATTTGAAGCTTGAGTCCTCCTAAAATTTCAACTACCCCCTGTCCCCACCTAACCCTGTGTAGCAAGATGGATTCTCATGATATGTGTGAGTTCACAAACTCACGAGACTCCATCTAGAGCAGCTCCTGTTGTATGGTTTAAATTCGACCCGAGCAGTGGTCGGTCTGATCACAGAGCTTCTATGGCAGGGGGAGGAGTTTCAGGAACATGACGACAACCCCGAAGGTCAGGCCTACACCACAGACTGGATATATTTATATATACTATTGCAGAGACATGTGTGGACACTCACAGTGGACAGAGACATGTGCGGACACACAGTGGACAGAGACATGTGCGGACACTCACAGTGGACAGAGACATGTGCGGACACTCAGTGGACAGAGACATGTGCGGACACTCACAGTGGACAGAGACATGTGCGGACACTCACAGTGGACAGAGACATGTGCGGACACTCACAGTGGACAGTGACATTGACGGGGCTGGATTCCAGGCTGCGCTCGCCCCCGGGCACAGAGAAGCTGACCCTGCAGGAGAAGAGAGCGTCTCTGGTTTCCTTGTGGACGCGCAGCAGCAGAGTGTTCTGGACAGTGAAGAGACCAGAGGAGGAACGCCAGTGCAGCACCAAGAACTTCACCTCTGAACAGAGCACACAGAAGAGGAAGAGAGAGGAGGAGAGAGGGAGGAGAGAGGGAGGAGAGAGGGAGGAGAGAGGGAGGGAGTGGAGAGCAAGATGGAGAGGGAGGGAGGGAGGGAGGGAGAGGGGGAGAGAGAAAGAAAGAGTGAGAGGGGGGGAGGAGAGGGTTTTCAGACTGATATATGTATGTATTTTTTATACAGTGGGTCAGTCTGGTCACTTTAGTAGATTAAATTGAAGTAGCCTGAGAGCTGGAAGAAGAGGATTATGAATAAAATCACATTTCTCTCTCTTCAGAGGTTAGTGATTCTCTCATTGATTCTGCAGAAATCTGGGACCTTTTCCAGTCCCCTGTGATATGTTTGCTTTTTTTTTTCCTCGTAAGCAGCCAGAGGCAGGTAGAGGGGCCAAAAAATGTACTCAAGTAAAAGTAACATTACTTCAAAATAATATTACTCAATCTATTTGGGAAAACTGCTGCTCAAGTAAGAGTCGAACTGTTGGGATGTAACATCAGATTTATAATTTCAACTTCATGTAATTGTAAGTATAAACCATAAATACTGCACAAAATCTGGTGTTTTCAAAGGATCCAACACAAAAATGAGACAAATTAAATCATATCTGAAGGAGCTGCAAGAAACCCGTCTCGTTTGAGACTCAAGTGTGTACTCTGGAAACATGTACACAAGCACACACAAAAGCACACACTAGCCACAAGCACACACAAACACACACAAACACACACAAACACACACAAACACACACAAGCACACACAAGCGCACACAGGCACACACAGGCACACACAAACACACACAAACACACACAAGCACACACAAGCACACACAGGCACACACAGGCACACACAAACACACACACACAAGAGCACACACAAACACACACAAACACACACAGGCACACACAAACACACACAAGAGCACACAGGACACTCACGGCCTGGGCTGGACTCGAGAAGCTCTCCGTTCTTGTACCAGGTGATGTTGGGTTTGGGGAAACCATTCTGAGCCTCACACACGGCGATCTGCAGACAGGGACAGACAGGTGAATGTACAGACATGTATGCACCTTCAGACAGGGACAGACAGGTGCTGGGTCAGAGGGACAGACAGGTGCTGAGTTTGACAGGTACCTTTGCTGGTTGTTCTTCAGTCACAGATATTCCATGAGGAACCGCCTCGATGACTGGAGCTTCTGGAGGAGCTGCTCACAGACAGATCCACATATGAAGGTTACAACAATAGAATTCTGTGATGTGATGTGTGAAATCGAATAAACAGATAAACTCGGCCCACAATCACATTTCAAATAGAGCTACTAACTTGGGCTGAACCTGGAGGACTAAAGGAGACAGTGAGGAGTGAGGAGGGGTGGGGTCTAGAGGAATAGTGAACAGTGTGATTGGTCTAGCAGGTATGCCCACTTTAAACTCTGCCCCTGCAGACAGGTGTTTGTATCAGAAATACATGTAATGCAGCTACCTGTAAATGTATCTAGTTTGTACTTAAGTTACTAAAAAAATGACCTGGAACAGCAGATAATGCTATGAAAGTCCCACATGCTGTAGTAAATCTGTGGATTTACTGTGTAGTTCCACTTTAATAACACTTCCTGTTTACAACTTGATGACATCACAAAATTGAGCTGAGCCTAAATATGCATATTTGTGTGTTAAATGTGTGAATAAAACAAAACATGACTCCATGTGTGTTTGTGATGAGGAAACTACATTACAACAGAAATCAGAAGATAGTGTAATATGTGTGAATAAAGTGCACCTCACCGTAGACCCTGAGTGCGGTTTTGCCCTCGGCGCTGCCCGCTGCCAGCCCGTTGACCTGGCAGAAGAACTCCCTCTGGTGGTCAGACAGCCTCACGTCCCTGATGGTCAGCACGCTGCGGTTGGTCTCAGAGATGACCTCCAGGCGCTGGCTGTACTCCGTGTTGTTGTCCACCAGCTGCTGCTCGCTGTCCCCATAAAAGACCCGAGCTCGGGAACTGTTGCCGGGAGACCGCTGCCCACACAACAGAGAGCAGGGTATTATGGTATGTTTAATGTTATTTATGTTCTTTTGTTTTTGTGAAAAATGTTGCACATCTTTTTAATAAATCATTGTATAATGTCAATGTGAACTCAACACAATTCTACTTTTTAAACTGTTTTAGAGAAATTCCATTTCTGTGCTGTATCTCGTGCACACACTGCCAGCTCAGTCTCTGTTATCTCACTCTGCATCATCAGATGTATAATACTCCCTACAACAGAGCTAAACTGGAGCCTTTTCCCTTCATCTCTTGGGCTACTACTATCTTTTAGTATCCGACAACAAACACAGCCACAAATCCAAACACAACACTACCAAAAATCACAGTTTGATGTTGCAGCTGTAATGTCACTCGTCTCTAGAGTTCTGTCACCTGTCTGTCACCTGTCTGTCACCTGTCTGTCACCTGTCTGTCACAGTCTGACAATCTTAACCAGTCACTGCTCAAGGCTGCACAATATATCACAATCACATCCACATTTTGAGTTGTATAGTAGAATGTGTTTTTATAGTAGAATCTTCTTAAATGTCCCTGTGTGTCAGATGCCCTCCCTGTGTCTCCGTGGGTCTCTAATGTCACTCACCACATTTGTCATTAGTCAAAGTGACTTTACTCTTAAAGACACAATGTGTAATTTCATGGAAGTGTACGTGCATGATTCCATGGAAATGGTAAATTAAAACGACACTTGGGAACATTCTCCATGGAGATAGATTCGATTACAGCCAAAGCAACACCATTTCCATAGAACCCAGCAGGAGGTGCCTCCTCCAGGCCAAATGAGATGCAAGTGCTCACAGTGAGGACACGTGTTTGAGTCCAATAAACACGTCAAAATGAAAAAAAAACCCATCATTTTGTTAGAGTCTATGTTTATGCCTGTGTAATCCCTTAGTCACCCAGACTCCACTGCAGATGAGAATTCAGATCTGTTAAAGGACTAAAGTGGTGGACACTGGTGGACACTGCCTTGTGTCTACCTGAGGGGCTGAGGGGGAGACTAACACTAACTGCAATCTCGTGTTACTCCAAAACCTGTGTCCTGTTCTCTCACGGAGTGACGTTTGAACATGAGATACACAACAGTTGTGCTGTATATGTATGGTGAAGTTTTTGTAGTTTAAACCTCTACAAACATAAACTGCAAATCTAAACACATTTTCACTACTAGACCTGTCCCCATCATGACTCATTATGTAAGGGAGAGATGAGCATCATTTTTGTTCTGATGATAATTGGACTTTAGATTATTGTGTCAGTGCTATTCATTAGTTTCAGTATTATTGTTAATCGTCTATATTTTGTTCTATATCACATTTCAAAATGTGTAATCATGACTTCTGTCTGCTGAATTCCGTCTCTCACCAATCTGAATACAACAGTGATGTGCAGGTGTGTGTGTATGTGTGTGTGTGTGTGTGTGCGTGCGTGTGTGCTCGTGCGTGCTTGCGTGTGTGTGTGTGTGTGTGTGTGTGTGCGGGTGTGTGTGTGTGTGTATGTGTGTGTGCGGGTGTGTGTGTATGTGTGTGTGTATGTATGTGTGTGTGTGTGTGTGTGTGTGTAATGTTCTATCCCATCACACTCACCACAAACCACTGCAGCATAACGAAGGGGGGCCCCTGGCTGCTGGGGCCGAAGCTGTAGTCACAGGGGATGAGAGCGGGGGCCCCCAGGAGCACCTCCACACTGTCCTGCACACTCAGCTCCAGCTTGGACCACACTGCAACACAACACACAACACACAACACACAACACAGAGGACACACAGGTCAGCATGAGGGACCAGTGGGATGAAGTGAGAGTTCTGCTGCTTCAATCAAAGTCAGAGTAACGTCACTTCAATAATAATAATATTACTCAAGAAGAAGTAGTGGTTGAAGAAATTACTCCAGTAAGAGTACAAAAGGAAGTAATTAAGAGTAATTTAAAGAGAAACTGTTGGGACATAACATCTGATTTATAATTTGAAGTGAATGTGAAGGACAAAACCTTAAATAATGCTCAAAATCTGCTATTTTCAAAGGATAGACACAAAATGAATCAAACTAAATCATATGTGAAGGAGCGCCGCCAGAAACACTACACAAAAGTACAGATACCTAAAGTAGTACTATGGGGTATTAACTGCATGTATTATTGTAGAATCTTAGAGTTAAGCATAAGGAGGGTTAGGACAGGGCCTGGGAAAGATCGCTAAAATACTCAAACATCTCATTTAAAAGCTCTTCAGCATGTTGGCTCTTCATGTTTGTGATGAGTGAACAATGTTATAACATGGACCAAAGCTCCAAAAATCTATTTAGCATAATACCCCGACAATACCTCCTCTTTAGTACAGTACTTTTTGTTTGTATTTCCACCACTGGAGCAGAACTGTGTGTAAGTGGCAGTGATCTAAGTCTGAATCAAAGTGGGCTGTGTGCAGACAGGAAATCTGCACTTTAAGCTCAAGTAAGCCGCAGTAACCGCCAATAAACCTGGCTTTGTGTTTGGCCCCACAACCAGAACACCGTCCCCTCAACAGCACAAAACAGGTACAAGAGTTAAGTAGGAGGGGCCCTGGGTCAACCACTGCTCTTGAAAGACTGCCTTTGAAGACTGGGTCAAATGCAGAAGCAAAATATAGCTCTCCGTCAATCACCTGTCTCCCTGCATTCCAACATTCACAGGACGCATAATTATTGCTGTCACTGTACTTTTAATACTCAATTCCGATTCTGAGCATTATACACTCAAAATCTGATTCCAATACCACGATGATAATAAACAAACTCTCTTTCTTTGGACAATAGAATGAGATTTTCAGTGTTAAATTGCTGTATTTTCTTTTGGGGATGCACTGATCCAGGTCTTTCTGTTCTGCTGCTCATGTCTGTACTTTGTTTTTAAGTATCTGCTGACAACTGACATCAACTGACACCAGAGCACAGACTGATCATATCATTTATTTACAGCATAAGGTAAAAATGATTCAAATGTGTTTTGTAACTACACAATGGCTTTGTAAAAGTTTAATATGAGACATTTTATGCCAAAACCGACCAGTAAATCATCTTATTTATAGACGAACAACCTGTATCGACTGAAGCATTATCTTGGAAACTGATATCTGTATCGGTGCATCCCTACTTTCATTTCTATTTTATTTCCTTTTAAATTCTGTAGCTTTCTAAGTTTCTTGTGTTGTGCTGCTTACAAATTATGCTCGTCTCAGGTAAGGAAATAATTCATATTTCCTTATTATAATACAGATGTTATAGGACATGGGGAACAAGAAAAAAAATTAAAATAGGATTTCATAGTAAAGTTCTGTGAGCAAATGAGGATTATATTGATATTCCATAGTGAAAAAATGTGTGCAGCCTCGGGAAGTTCAGTAACATGACAGAAACAAGAGAGAGGGAGCTGAAGATTTTTTGGTGTTTTTATATAAAGGCAGAGTTTAATATCTCACCTGTCTGCCCCTCGAGTCCCCTCACCTGTCTGCCCCTCACCTGTCTGCCCCTCCCGTCCCCCTCACCTGTCTGCCCCTGCTGTCCCCTCACCTGTCTGCCCCCCATCCCCTCACCTGTCTGCCTGTTGGGGCTTGCCGTGGTTCAGATGTGGTCCGTAGGCGGGCCTGCTGTGTTAATCTGGTCTGATCTATGAGGGCAGAGGATTTCCTGGACAAAGCCGGGCTCAGATCCTCTTATCTGCTGCTGTTTAGTCTCCAGAGATTTTATGTGAGGAGCAGGAGCCCGCAGGAGCTCACGCATGTGTGTGTGTGCTCAAAACACACCGTTCAGACGCCAGTTCAGAGCTGTACTGTCAGCATGCTCAAATTTCAAACCTGATTTAAGGAATAGACCCAATACTCAAAATGATTCCCCTTCCACAAGGACAACAGAATGGGATTTTCCACATTAAATGACAGAACTTTCCTTTCTGTTCCCCTGTGTCTTTGCCATATGTGTGTGATCCTCAGTGGTGCAGGTAGGTTCCATAGATCCACAGGTCCATGGGTGTATAATAAGTCTTGGTGGTTGACTCACAGACTAAAGCAATGGACTAAGGAAGTGTGACGTCATCCACAATGTGGACATGAGGCTACAGTTATGGGGCAAATTTGGAGCGGAGTTTCATATTAATTTATTTATGGACAAAATAGCGAAATAAACCCCCCAGGATCATGTATAGCAAGTTAATACAAACATTTTAAGACCAAAATGAGGAGTCTGACAGCAGCAGTTACAGAGGAGCGACTTTTTATTTTTATTTTTTTTATGCAAAGTGAATTGGATGAATAATCTATGGAACCGGACATGTGCCCGTGCTCACTTCTTGTTTGGGTGTCATATTTGTTCTGATACAGTTGATTTTCTACCCCATTTTCAGTTGTATTTGAGTCAAATTAGTGATGGGCGAATGGAGCCTCGTGAAGCATTGACACCTCAATCGCAATATTGTCTCAAATGGTTGGACGTGTCTGAGGCCTCGGACAAACACTGACCTCTAGTGGACAAATTTAACCATTGGCACGATGCAGGTGTCTCAGCATCGATGAAGTATTGTTAGTGTAAGACAATAGTTGTATGCAGAGCGACAACGCACCTATCAACAACAATAATAATGATTTAAAATAATATGTAAAGAGCAACATAAATAACATGCTGTAAATAAGAAAAGAGGTGTTTCCTTGTTAGGTGGAATTAGATCAAAGTGATCCCAAACCATGGATCGCTTTTTCCACTTGTAGATGCCATCGAAATTGAAATACCATGCCAAAAGTTGCCAAAATCACCACTAACGTCACACAATACTCCTCACTACCAACATTTTTAAGAAATATCGGTGCATCTTTTATACTGTATCAGTTTAGTGCTTGTCAAACCACAGAAGTGCGCTGAACACTCTGAAGCACTCTGAACCAATCACAGAGCGGAACATTCACTGAGCCAATGAAACGCTTCGATACACTGAAGCGACTGACACGAAGAGTGAAGCAGTAGGGGGAGGGACCGACATTTCCACACTTTGGTCACGTGAGCGGCTGCTGCGAGTCGAGCTCCAAGGCAGTGCTTCAGAGAGATTTGTCTCAGAAAGAACGAGATGTGCTCCGGAGCTCCGACTCATTTGTCCATCATTAAGTAAAATGCATCTACTAATTATAAAGTGTTGCACTGTCTGATAATCAGGAAGTGCACATTAGTATTCTAGTTGTTGTTCGCTTTACAGTCGTGGCCAAACTCCACTCTGGTTTCTGGTGAGAGTTGTGAAAAGTGCTTATAAACTCATTTCAGTGAATCATTAGAGTGAAGGAAAGTAAGTAAGAATGAAATGGACCAGCCTCAATAAAGAAAAAACAAATACTTAATGAATCATTTTATCATCATCTTGTAACTCATTAGTACCCTAACCCTTTACCCAGAATTAAACAGTGGGTATTATCCAAAATTGCCTTTATGGAGCTTTACTCTTTTCTCTCTTCATAAGCTTACCTTTAGACCAGACCAGGGCATTCTCCAGCTCCCAGACCACATACGGCCATTTGGTTGACTCTGACCAGCCCGTTTAAGCTCATTTGGAATTACAAAATAAACAGAATTTATAGGGATATAATAATAACCGAAATATTGTGCTATCGTATTGCCAAATTCTCACAATAATTTTGTGGTCACAATATACTGAATCACAGGTTCCTTTGCTTAAATGCAGGTTTTATAGTAGCAACAGCTTATGATCATCGGGAACTACATGTCCCATGATTCATTTCAGCGCAGACAACATGAAGAAACATGTATTTTACTTGAATTCTTGGGATTATTGCAGAAATAATTTACACCAAAATCTTGTCAAGGTATTTTAAAAGCAAAAAAGTGTCCCATCTATAATTATATCAGCCTCTTCAAAATATCGCAATGAATATCATATCGTGAGATTTGGATGTTGTTACATTCCACACATATACTAATATTTTATAATTTGACCTCAAGCATGGATTAAAGCTGCATTGCTTTCATTTTAGAGGTGTTTTTTAAATGACATTTTAGTTTGATAGCTTCACTTTTTCATTGCTGAATCAGAACATAAACTCTTCCCAGTCTGAGCAGCTCGTCACAACAATGACATTTACTGCTTTTAAAAAAAATAAAATAAATACAATTAATATTATGCAGAATTGACTTAAGCATTTTGGCCCTTCACAGTATTTTCTGTTTTTCATGTGGTCCCATGGAAAAAAGAATGACCCTCTCCTGCTCTAGAGGCTTTAGGGTTTAGTCGCCCATACATGTTGGAGTATTTTAGTGATTCTGTCCAAAGCTCCACCCACAAGCCCATATCACCCATGTCCCCACACAGCCATAAATACACCAAAACATGACACAAAACAACACACTACAACCTCACAAGTTCATTAGAAATGCAGATTGTGTTGTGATAATGACATAACACAAAGAGCAAAGGGAGGGAAACTCAGTCAAAAATGAAAGTGAAACTATATTGAGGTGTCATAGTTTGAATGTGAAAGATCCCAAGAACACGTGTGCAGAAGCCAGAAAATACTCAGATACCGAGTAGACGTAGTAGTAGTAGTAGTAGTAGTCGTAGCAGTAGAAGTAGTAGTAGTAGCAGTAGTAGTAATAGTAGTAGTAGTAGTAGTAGTAATAGTAGTAGTAGTAGTAGTAGTAATAGTAGTAGTAGCAGTAGTAGTAATAGTAGTACTAATAGTAGTAATAGTAGTAGCAGTAGTAGTAATAGTAGTAGTAGCAGTAGTAGTAATAGTAGTACTAATAGTAGTAGTAGTAGTAGCAGTAGTAGTAATAGTAGTAGTAGTAGTAGTAATGGTAGTAGTAGCAGTAATAGTAGTAGTAGTAGTAGTAATAGTAGTAGTAGCAGTAGTAGTAATAGTAGTAGTAAGTAGCAGTAGTAGTAATAGTAGTACTAATAGTAGTAGTAGTAGTAGTAGTAGTAGTAGTAGTAATAGTAGTAGTAGTAGTAGTAGTAGTAGTAGTAGTAGTAGTAATAGTAGTAGTAGTAGTGGTAGTAAAATTAGTAGTAGAAGTAGTAGGAGTAGTAGGAGTAGTAGTAGAAGTAGTAGTAGTAGTAGTAGTAGTAGTAGTAGTAGTAGTAGTAGTAGTAGTAGTAGTAGTAGTAGTAGTAAGTAGTAGTAGTAGTAGTAGTAGTAGTAGTAGTAGTAGTAGTAGTAGTAGTAGTAGTAGTAGTAGTAGTAGTAGTAGTAGTAGTAGTAGTAGTAGTAGTAGTAGTAGTAGTAGTAGTAGTAGTAGTAGTAGTAGTAGTAGTAGTAGTAGTAGTAGTAGTAGTAGTAGT